>NC_000070.6:130629474-130936974 GCF_000001635.26 Mus musculus | reverse complement strand
TAAATAACTTGAGATCCTCTGGCCTCAGCCCCCCTAAGTGTGTCACCATGCCAGGCCATTGGTCTCTCTTGGTGACAGATCCTGGCTCAAACTACCTTAGCTGTCTCATGAAGTCCCTTCCAGATAGGTACTCAGCTACTCAGCAGATAGACAAAGGCAAAGAGACGCAAGATCGGGAGAACATCAGCCTTGGGTTCCGCTCCCTGGACTTTCCCTCTGGGCTGAGAGCTGAGAAGCATCAGTGCCACCTTTGGGAAGACTGGGCATGATGGGCTCGCTATGATTTCTGTGGTTCAAATCCATCTTCATTCAAGGTATGCTCTCAGGGTGAGCAAGCAGAGTCCTGCTGTGCAGGGGCCCCTGCCTGCCTCCACTGGTCTCAGCTGACAGAACACTGAGCCCATCCCCTTCCCCACCATGGTGGTCCTGTACATTCTACAACTGTATTCTGGACCAGCTGTTACTTAGCACGACCTGTCCTTCGCTCCTCTTGGTGAGATGCCCCACTAAGACATTTCACCCTCGGAACCCTGAGGTCACAGACTCTCCCCGCAGCACTGGCTGATGTCCACAGGGTATGGACCTGTCTCCCAGCCCCAGCCTGTGTATCCCCAGGATCCAGAGCAGGCCCTGGCTGGAGGCCATCTTTCCCCTTGTCAACTGGGAGATGTGGGGATGCTCACATAGCTTCAGGAGGTGACACTGGCAAGCTGGCCAGGCCCTGGGGGGTGGGGCAGACGTGATGTGCACATGTGTGCTGGAGTAATGAATACTGGAGGACAGAGGCAGGTCCTCTGTCCCTATATCACCCTTCAAGAACCACATGAGACAGAGCAAAGCTTGCAGTTGCTTTATTGGCCCTTCTTCCAAGTCATACACAAGCAATGACACAGGTACAGTGGGAACTTTTCAGCCCTGCAGCCCCATCTACACCACAGGCAGGGTGTAGATCCCTAGCAACCCCTAGCAACCCCTAGCGATAGAAAAGCCAGCAGAGGCATATGAACTGACCCTCCTTGCTGCCACCATAGAACACATGACTCTGGCCAACTCTTCACACCCCATAGGCTAGCCTGCCCCAACTGGGCAGCCATAGTGACAGACAGCCACCCCCAGGGCGGCCAACTCCAAACCTGCCATCCCCTGAGCGTAGCCCAGGGCAAGCAAGCTGAAGCAACCTGGCCGCTGGGATGTGTGATCACCAGACCCTAAATCTGCCAGGCTAAAGGGACTCTTGCAGGGACCTCACCACTGTGTGGCCCTAGGGAACACTTGACTGAAGATAAGGACAGCTTGCCATCAGAGCAGTGGCTCATGGGAAGGGATTATTTAAAACAGAAGCAACATTTTTTTTCCCACGCTGAACAGGATGTTCAGGCCAGCGGCGAGACTGTTGGACTTCCCAGCCTCCAGGTGCTGGAGAAACTCAAGCAGAGGCTGGGCTCCGTGGTGAGCACTGCAGTGAGTGGTGGGAGGGGCTCCATGGTGAGCACTGCAGTGAGTGGTGGGAGGGGCTCCATGATGAGCACTGCAGTGAGTGGTGGGAGGGGCTCCATGGTGAGCACTGCAGTGAGTGGTGGGAGGGGCTCCATGGTGAGCACTGCAGTGAGTGGTGGGAGGGGCTCCATGGTGAGCACTGCAGTGAGTGGTGGGAGGGGCTCCATGGTGAGCACTGCAGTGAGTGGTGGGAGGGGCTCCATGGTGAGCACTGCAGTGAGTGGTGGGAGGGGCTCCATGGTGAGCACTGCAGTGAGTGGTGGGAGGGGCTCCATGGTGAGCACTGCAGTGAGTGGTGGGAGGGGCTCCATGGTGAGCACTGCAATGAGTGGTGGGAGGGGCTCCATGGTGAGCACTGCAGTGAGTGGTGGGAGGGGCTCCGTTTCTATTTCTTTTTCTCCTCAGTTTCTTACTAGATTTTATCATAATTCCTAATGACAGCAGTTGGCTGAATCGCTATTTAAGCAAGCTATTTGAAGGAATTGTTTTGTTTGTACACTTTTGGGGTACTGGAGGTGGCAAACGGGCACCACAATCATGACCCATCCTGTCGTCTGACAGCTGAGTATAAACTGACACCAGGAACTATTGCTTGGCCAGATTCTCTTCCTGCTGCTGCCTGGCCAAACAGATCAAGCCGGTAGCTGTTAACCAAACGCACCCTAACTTCCTATGGCTGCGCTCTGAACAAGTGTCACTGCTGATGGAGACGAGACGGGCTGCTAGGCTGAGTATCCTGAGCCGCAAAGGGTCACTGAGCCCAGGGTGACTCAGTTGTGAGTGAGGGGTCCCCGAGAGGAGAGGACAGTGAGGGGGGGCACAAGCAGATTGTCCTGTAGCAGGCAGGCCACAGCAACCACCAAAGTGAAGAAGCAGGAGGAGGAAGTTCTGCCTCTCCCAGCCCAAGGGCTAAAGGCCTGGTGGGGATCACACTTCTGAGTATGGGGGTGGTGCAGGGTCCCCCTCTGGAGTCTTAGGGGGCAGAGACAAGGCTTCCTCGTAGGACGGCAGAGCCACCTGGGAGAGACAGAAAGGATTGCTGAGCACCATCAAGAACCCATTGGTCTAACCTGAGGTACAAGGAGCCTCCCCCCCCCCACATCCATGAAAATGATGTCCATGCCTGTGTGACCTGGTTTCACTTTCCATTCCCCACAGGGGATGCCCATGCCCCAGCCAGTTAACCTCAGTGTCCAAGGCTTTGATGAACATCCTCCATCCAAATGCTCTCAAAAGAACTGGCTCCCATCCCTCCTATCCAGGGAGTAGAAACATAACCTGAGATGAGCTACTCAAAATCAAATTCTGTTCCCCGGTATAGTCATCAGACTGGGTGAAGCCATGTGACCCAAGATAGTCCAATCAGATATACTCTTTCTGCAGGTATTACTAAAAAGATAGGATGTTGGCCTTTGGGCTCCTGCAGGTATTTTGTGACCATAGGGAAGTTCTACCTGAAATTGGAGCCAGGACTGAGGAGAGGAGAGTCAAGAGATAGAGGTTAAATCCAAGATCAGGACACAGTCATACTTACGATAGATTTTTACGTGCTGTGGGCTACTAACTTCCCCTTGGGACTTATATCAACAAGGTTAAGTCTCTGCTACTTGCTACCAAAAATGACATTTCCCACAATTCAAAGTGAGCTCCCAACACTTGGCCCAGCTGCAATGTTCCCATCACTTTACAGTCAGCTGCCTCCAGACACACTCTCTCTTTCCTGTCCTCTCCCACAGGAAGCATTCCCAGAATCACTTGTGTGCCAGCTCCATGTTCAAGGTCCCTGTGTTTCATACAGAAGTGTAAACGCATCTCAGCAACTGGGTTCACTGTAGACTGTGCACACCTCTAAGACAAAAGCGGCATCCAAGATTGGGTACAAGACTAAAGGACCAAGAGGCAGTAAGGAAGAAGGAGGGATAGAAGGATGGTGAGTAGATAGATGATGGATGGATGGATGGATGGATGGATAGATGGATGATGGATGGATGATGGATGGATGATGGATGGATGGATGATGGATGGATGGATGGATGGATGGATGGATGGATGATGGATGGATGGATGGATGATGGATGGATGATGGATGGAGGATGGATGGAGGATGGATGGATGGATGGATGGATAGATGATGGATAGATGATGGATGGATCGATGATGGATGGATGGATGATGGATGGGTGATGGATGGATGGATGATGGATGGATGGATGGATGATGGATGGATGGATGGATGGATAATGGATGGATGGATGGATGGATGATGGATGGATGATGGATGGATGGATGAATGGATGATGGATGGATGGATGATGGATGGATGATGGATGGATGGATGGATGGATGGATGGATGGATGGATGATGGATGGATGGATGGATGATGGATGGATGGATGATGGATGGATGGATGATGGATGGATGGATGATGGATGGATGGATGGATGGATGAATGATGGATGGATGATGGATGGATGGATGATGGATGGATAGATGGATGGATGGATGGATGGATGGATAGATGGATGATGGATGGTGGATGGATGGATGGATGGATGGATAGATGGATGATGGATGGTGGATGGATGGATGGATGGATGGATGATGGATGGATGGATGGATGGATGCTGGATGGATGGATGGGTGGATGAATGGATGGATGGATGATGGATGGATGGATGATGGATGGATGGATGATGGATGGATGGATGGATGAATGATGGATGGATGGATGATGGATGGATGATGGATGGATGGATGGATGGATGAATGAATAGATGGATGGATGATAGATGGATGGATGGATGGATGGATGATGGATTGATGGTGGGTGGTAGGTGAATGGATAAGTGAATTGATGGATAGATGGATGATGCATAGGTGGATAATGGTTGGGCGATGGGTTATGAATGTGTAGGTGGGTGGATGAATGATGAATGAGTAGGTGGATAGATGTATAAATGGATAAGAGGTAGATGGATGGATGGGGTAGGTGTGTGGGTGGATAGATGGAATCAGACTATCATAACTGATGTTGTTCATGTTTCTGGTTCAACAGTCTTCTTACAAGTACTGAGACCTGCTGGAAGTTTGACTGTGCTCCAATGAGTGTTTGGGCAGCACAAATTAAACTTGGTATATTTGGGGGTGGCAGGGACACAATGGTAGGAGAGTGAACCTGAGAGGACTGGGAAATGGGAGTGATCAGGGTGCATTGTATGAGATTCCCAATCTCATGCAATATTCCCAAACAATAAAAATATTATGTTGGAAAAAAAAAGTGCTGAGGCTCAGAGAAGGAAAGGAACTAGCCCCAAGCAGCACAGCAAGAGAGTGCTAGCCCTGGCTTTGGACCCTCTGTCAGGCTCACCTTGAGGAACATCTTGGAGCTGCTGTCCTCCATGGCCGAATTCATGTGCTTCAAGAATTTGTAGCATGTGTACACACACTTGAACATGTAGACCTAGAGGAGAGCCTGTTTAGACTACACTCTGACAAACCCCCTGCCCTTTCCTGAGAGGCTCTGGCCTCCAGGGAACCAACACTCACTCATTCCCAAATGGCAGCACTCAGCAGCAACTCAGACCCCATGCCACCCCTATTCGGACTTTGGGTTCCACACATGCCAGCTTGACATGCTCCAGAGACTGTCTTTACTGATACCCATAGCCACCATGCATCAAATGCTCTTGCAACTTCTGATCTGGCCTGTAGCATCTCTGGACACAGCGAGGCACACCCTACTCAGCCATCCTGAGTGATGGGGAACTCACTATCAAAGGGACCCCATCCATCTTGAGACAGAGCTCAATGGTGGGAAAGTTCTCTTCAAAACTGCCTTTCAGCTGAGCGTGGGGGCACACCCCTGTGACCTCGTGTGGTGCTTTGAATATGCTTGGCCTGGGGAGTAGGTATGGCTTTGTTGGAGGAAGTGTGTCACTGTGGCGGTGGGCAATGAGGCACTCCTCCTAACTGTGTGGGAGCCAGTCTTCTCCGAGCAGCCTCCAGATGAAGATGTAGAACTCTCAGCTCCTCCCAAACCATGCCTGCCTGGATGCTGCCATGCTCCCACCTTGATGATAATGGCCTGAACCTCTGAATCTGTAAGGGAGCCCCAATTAAATGCTGTTCTTATAAGAGCCGTTCCTAACTAAGACACTCCAGCACTTAGGAAGTAGAGGCAGGAGAATTAGGAGTTCAAAGTCACCCTGGGCTACATAGTGAGTTTGAGGCTAGCCTGGACTACATGAGACCTTGTCTCAAAAACAAAACAAAAGCCCCTGACACATTGTTATTCTTTAAGATTACAGAACACATGGGTTTGACATCTAACCCCAGACAGCACATGAGGCCAGTGTCACAAGAAGCCCCATGCTGGGCCCAGGCAGCTGAGTACTCATGGCTTCACAGACCCATGGCCTCTAAGAAGAAAGTCCCCGACGATGCCAGACCACATCAGAGGAGCTGAGGTAGGAGAGCTAGGGAGGTTAGAAGCAGGAGGGGACCACAAGCACACTTCATCCTGCCTCCTCACGGTCCAGTGTGGGGAAGTCTGAGCTACTGCCCAGCCTTAACTATGGTCACAGAACCATGGATGTTCAGGGCCCTCTCACCTTCAGGATGAGCACGGTGATAAAGGCCACTGAGAAGATGAGCATCATGTTGATGAACTGGCTGTGCGGCACACCCTCCTGGCTTGGGAGGTAATTCTGCAATGATATAGGGCCACATCAATGCCGCAGCCCTGCACAGCGTCACAGATCTCTCTCTCTCTCTCTCTCTCTCTCTCTCTCTCTCTCTCTCTCTCTCTCTCTCTCTCTCTGTCATACACACACACACACATGCATATGCATATACACACACATGTACACATGAACACATTATGCATACACACACTCACACAAATGACCACATATGCACACACACTCATGCACTACCTTGGCAACTGCCAACTCAGGAGCCTCAGGGGAAGAAGAGTGTAGCTGGTGCCTCCTAGTCTGGGAAGGCTTTGGCTGCTAGGAGCCATGTAGTCCTCTAACACCTGGCAGGTTACACCCACCACCATCAGGGTAGCTCCAGCTGGGGCCAACTTTTGGGGCACCTGGTATGAGAGGCACCACCTCTGGGCAAGGAGCAGATATGCTCACACATTCTGTCCGCCTGTCTATTTGTCGAAACAGTTGCTAGCCCAGACTGGTCCCAGATTCACCGCAACCCTCTTGCCTCGGCCTTGCAAGTGCTGGGATAACAGGCAACCACCACCACACCTGGCTCCCCTTCTTCTGAAATAAGAAGCACCGGCCTCTTCGTCATCACCGTCTGGATGGGCCAGACTCCTTCAGGGACTGGTGTGAGCTTTCGGGAGCAACCAGCCAGAAGCCAGAATGAAGATTTCATTCTTGGTGTCTCCTTTTCTCCCTTTCAATCCCTTCACTAAGGAAAGCCAGCAGCTGTGCCCTGAGGACACTCAAGCTGCCCTGTGAAATGCCCCCACTATGAGGAACTGGGTAAGGAAGGTACAAACACTGATGTAAGGACCCCTGGTGGAACAGGTCACTTGCCCCCTTCCAAGCTGCCATGCTGAGACAGCAACTGAACTACCTAACAAGCCACCCCAAAGTTCCTGGCCCTCAGAACTGTGACAAGACCTGGTCATTTTAAGCCACTGTGCTTGGCCGTAGTGAGTTAGACAGCCGTGGACACCTGATGTCATTCCTATAATGCACTTCCCAGGGCAGGATGCTGTGAAGCTCATAATGGCCAGACCTTCTTTGACCCTACAAGCTTCTCTCTGACAGTTACTCCCCCAATCCATCATTCATCCTTGAGTGTTCATCCCCAGAAACCCAGCCTCCAACCATGACCCACCCGGCATGGGGGACACCTTGCCCCAGGCCACACAGCCAGGGTGTAACCTGGGCCTCCACCAAGACTCACCATGTGGTTCATGGACTTGAAGTTGAGGTAGGTGGGCACTTCCATGTAGGAGCTGCACAGGGTCAGGATACTCAAACAGAAGTCTAGCAGCTGCAGTGTCATCAAGGGGACCTTAGAAGGACCCTAGGGAAGCCAAGAGGAAGCATGAAGACCCACGAGCAGGGTACAGAGTGGCCCTCCCTTGGAAGGCTCTCCACCCAAGCCACCAGCCATTCCTTCATGGACTTTGCTCAGTGAAAGGGACATGGGATGGATGCTCACATCGGTGTGTCTGCAGAGCTGGGACCACAACAGGGGGCTTCTAATTCCCCAGCCCCACCATCTTCCAGCAGCCCAGCCCTTCAAGGACCAGAGTCGGGGGCTGTGAAAGGCAACTATGACAGAGCTGTGTCAACTAAGGCCACCACACTTTTCCTCAGTGGATGCTCTTCATGTCTTGGTCTTGACCATCCATTCATCTTGATTGATTCCCCCTGGGTAACCCACTCATGTCCAGTGTAAATAGACATCTTACCAGGCTCTGAAACCTGGAGACATTACTCTCATCAGGGGCAGGGGCTGCTATCCTACAGTAGTGTTACACACTGGGTTCCAGCCCCTCACCACCCTCATTCCGTCCTAAGGCTTACCCATGAGGTACACGGGCAGATGGAAGATGCAGAGGAGAGAGCCTGAGGATGCTTGGCAGGGATTATGGGACCCTGATGAAGGGTATCAAGGAGGAAAGGGACCCTGCCCTAGCCAGCCTCCCTAGGTCAAGCCACGCACACAGGTACTCACAGGCCGGGGCCGGGCAAGCTTCAAGTACGCTGGCAATTCGATGTAGGAGCCCAGCAGTGTGAGCAGGCAGAGCAGGAAGTCCATGATTTGAAGGGACAGGAAGGGTATCAGGTACTTCTCCCGGTTCTAGAAGGCAAGTCCACCCTGTCAGGGTGCCCCTGATACACCAGCACTCCACAGGGCTGTCCCTGTTCCTATTCGCCCTGTTCCCACCCTGGCTATCACTAATGCTACTAGATCAGTGATTAGGGCCTGCCCGGATCCACACAACTCCCATGAGGGGCATCCTGGGAGAGGGACATTCAGGTGTCTCAGAAGACACCAGGGAACAGGCTCCATATACAGGGGTTCTGTTATGTTTTGTGTCTGTCTTTTGGTTTTTCGAGACAAAGTCTCATGTGGTCTAGGCTGGCCTCAAACTCCTTGTGTAGCCAGGTATGACCCCCGAACTGCCATGTCTCCTGGTTCTACCTCCAGACTGCTTAGGTTGCAGGTGTGCACCACCCCGCCCCATTTGTGCAGTTCTGAGGATTGAACCTCGTGCACGCTGGGCAAGCCCTCTGCCAATTGAGCTCGGCAAGAGAGTCACAAGATGTCAACTAGGGGGCATGGTTACAGGTCCCTCAGAGTGCCCTCGGGATCTATCCGTGACCCCCTTTCTCCTCCCTCTCCTCCTTGGCTACCACGAAGTGAGCAGCTTTGCCAGCCACCCCCTGCTTTCTTCTCATTCCTCCTCATCTCACACCCGGCGAGAGAAAGCTGGCACGTTGTGGGCTGGAAACAAGAGCCAAAGCGAACCCTCCCTATTCTCTTGAGGATTTTCATCCCAGCAATGGAAGCTGAATGACAGACTCTGAGGGTGGAACACAAGAGGTAGTGTACGATGTCCACTCTATGGAGAAGGGAACCGAACAGGACATCCTAGCCGGGACACCTAGCTAGATCCAGAATTTGACAGGCGAGGGGACTGGCCACAGGGCTAGAAGTGGAGGCACTGGCAAGGAAAGGCCCAGGGACAGGAGCCTGTCCTCCCTCCAGGTGGTCAAAGCCAGATGTGAGAGAACACGGCAAGAGGCCTCAGGAGGTCAGCAGGGTCTCTCTCCCTCGGTGGGAACCCAGCACCCATGCATAGATGTCCCTACTGGGGGCAAAGTCACAGAAAAGGTGGTGTCTCGTGGTTATCTAAGCCATCAGAGGTGGCCAAGACACCCTGTCTGAATCTTTAGGGACTCCCTGCTCTGCCTCTCTAGCTGGACACCAAATTTCCGCAGCAGCCTCCATAGCCAACCACACAGTGAGGACACACCCCGGCAGGTGAGGCTCCCAGATTCCACAAGGGTGACCAGGGAGTGAGACACTCCAGGCCAGCATTAAGCCTCCACTTCTCTACCTAACCAGCGTCCCCACCATCTTCAGGGCAGGACTCTCTCCAAGTGGCCAAGCGACAAGGTCAACTTCCTACCTCCCTGGGGGCCATGGGACAAATGGCTGTTCTTCTGTAGGAAGTAGAGCCACAGGATGACTCAATCTCCCCGACTCCCCATCACCCAACTCTCTGGGTCTGTCTGCCTTTCTTAGTACAGCCCCACACTCCCAGAGTTTCATGAGCGAGTGTCCCTCTACAGTGGGGGCAGGACAACGGGAGATCTTTGTTCCTGAGGACGAGCCCAATACTGTCCCTTTCTCTGGATCCCATACTACTGTGCCCCTTTCTCTTTTTTCATCCTTAAAGCTCCAGCCCCACTCACAGGCCACAGAATGCAGATCTCCTGTGAGCATCCCGCCACCCCCACAGCTCCCCTCATAGCGCAGTAGATTATGGAGTCCCATGAGGGGACAGGTGAAGATCCACGGGGTGTTCAGGACAACAGGAAGGTGTATGCCCCTGGCCCCTCCATCCCTGCACGGGCCTCACCTTGACCACGCCGAACAGCAGGCTGATGCTGATGATGAAGAGCACGCCAATGAGCAGGAAGCTGGAGAGCAGGTCAGCTGCAAGGCAGGGCAGAGACTGAGGCAAAGCTTGAATGGGTTGCAGGGACCAGCAGTGTGAGCAGTGAAGCCTGAGACCAGACCTGGGAGGTAGGCTGGCCCTCCTCACCCAGGTGAGGGCTGTGATTGGCAGAGGGCATTTCTGGGCTGGTGTGGACAGGGGCAGCGGGACAGGGCCCAAGGGGTCTTGCTGAGGGGCTGCTGGCACTCAGCTGTGCTAGTTATGTCTGGGCCCCTCCTCCCTGCAGCTACTATTGCAGGAAGTGGCCAGCCGGGGAAGCAGTCCCCAGGCTGGGAGGGGTGAGGTGGTGGCTGGCAGGGGAAAGACTGGTGGTCAGGGCAGCGTGAAGTGGCCAATATGGCAGGAACTTCTGTCTGAGCCTCAGAACCTGAGAAAGCCCCTGGTGCAAACAGGAGAGCCTCATTTGCATATGAAATACCCCCCCCCCGCGCTCCCAAAGATTCAGGGGTGCACAGCAGTCCAATGGAAACGGCAGGCCCACAGATACCATGCATCCTAGTCATACACTGCCCGCAGGTCCCCTCCCATCCACCACTGCGCCCAGACATACCCATCCTGAGGTACGGCATCTTGAAGAACCTACAGGACACTTTACCGCGGGCCACCTCCACCACATGCTCAATGAACAGCAGGACACTCATGACCTAGAAGAGAAAGGACACCACTGAGCTACCATCCAAGCAAGATGCTATCGAGGGGCTGGAGTGACCGCTTGCCTAGTCAGCGGGCATTCTGGGTAAATTACATGATGTTCAACTGCATCATCCAGACCCTTCCTCTTCCCTGCTCTGTGGCTGAGGACAACTGGCCTGACCTCTCCATGCCTCAGTTTCCTCATCTGTAAATAGGGTTCATACAGAAGCTACCTTAGGTACCCCCCTGTACCTAAGGAGGCACAGGAGAGACTCAGAAGGACCCTGACTGCACCCCTTCCCTGTACCCACAGAACAGGCTGTGGCTGACACAGGATTTTGGTCATCATACTCAAGCATCATGGAGCTCCAAGTCCATGAACCATCAACAAAGGTCTAGGATGCACTGTAGAGTCCCCAGGCCCTAGAAGAGGTCTAGGACACACTGTAGAGCCCCAGGTCTTGGGCGAGCCAGTCCCAGTCACCACAGACCCAGAGTACCTACATTCCCAGCTATAAAGGAGCCAATAACGCTGGCCTCTTAGAGCTGTGGGGAGCCAGCCAGGTTGCCTGGCCAAAGCATACGGCAGATATGGAAGCTCCGTCTGTACAATGAGGCGCAGGTGTGACCTGGTCTGTTGGCCCCCAGCAAGGACGCCTGGGTCTCGCTTACTGATGTAGCTGTTGCATTGAATGAACAAATGAATGAATGAATGAAGCCTGTTCCTGGGGGACCCTTACCATGCAAGACAGAGAAGAGATGATTCTGACAGGCCTAAGTATTGGGTGTCCCAGCTGCTAAAGCTACAAAGGCTGTCGGGGATTGCATTTTGTCTACACCACAGCCGTCTAACAGAAGAGCCCCCACGCCACGCAACCATGTTGACCTCACACCCTTCCGTGTGTCTGTGTCATCCCGAAGCTCTGTGCCTCCTCCCCACTACAACACACCCAGTTCTCCGGGAACAATCTACCCACACTGAGATCAGGATCCACCCCGAATTGTGTGGGTACACTTTATCAGCCTAAGTTCATGTCGGCTTACCAAATGGCAGGTCACACTGAGTGGACAGGCAGCCAGACCTTTATCTGTTTCCCTTTCCAAACTCTGGGTGATTGGTTGGCTCATTAGTTTTGGTATCTAGCTCAGATATAGATCTCGATCTGTCATTTGGAACCCCAAGTTCAGGAGTCCGAAAGAAGGGCGGAGCAGGAAATGGATGGAGAGATGGCTCTGGGATTTGGATCCAGATGGCTGTGTGTCCTTGAGAAGTCGCTTTTCCTCTCTGAATTTGCCCATCTGTAAAAAGGCAATCGCAGGCTGCAGGAGGCACAGACTGCATGAGTTGGAAAAGCTCTAGGTTGGGCCTGGCAGGAGCTGAGGCCAGAGCCTGCCTTGGGCTGGGCACTGTCTCTGTCTGGTCCTCCTGGAGCTTCTCCTTTGCCTAATGTGAAGTGATTCGAAGGCTCTGCTTCATCCAAAATGGTGGCCGCTGCCCGAAGGGGCAGCAGGATTGGTACGTGGGGGTGGGGGTGGGGGTGGGGGAGAGGTGCTGAGAAAAGGCTGCAGCCCCATCCCCCACGCCTGAGCCCGCGCCTGCCAGGTGACTCAAATGAGACAATGTCAACTTCCAGCTGCCAGGTGAGCCCTGGGTGTACTTGTATATTGTGAGCTCTCTCTGTTCTTTTCAGAAGTTCGGAGAGATAGGAGGCTTGCCTGAGGTCCCACACCAAGGCAAGAGTAAGGTGACACCCAAGTCTTCAGTGCTGTCCTTGCACTGTGCCACCTCCAAACACCCTGAGCCAGGTCCGCTGGTCCAGACCCCGGAAGGAGTAGTCACCGTTGGCCACACACCAACATCTGGGAAACTTTGGAATATGTCTACATCCCTATGTTCTGCACAGTGTACTAAAGACACTGTAAACTCACACCAAGACCTTCCAGAGGTTAATTTAAGACGCAGCACAGACGTTAGGAACCCCTGGCATTGGGGCTGGGGCACAGGGACAGTGCTTGCCCAGCGTGCAAAACATCCTGGCTTGATCTCCAGCCCCCCACACACTATGCATGGCACAGGATATTGTCACCCCACTTCCTGAGAGGTAGAAGCAGGTCACTGACTCTAAGATGTATAGTAAGTTTGTGTCCAGCCTGGGCTACATGAAGCCCTAACTCAAAATGAATAAACAAATATTCCAATACTGCATCCAGGAGGGTGACCCAGTGAGGGTCACCCTAACTGGTACTCCACTTTGGGGACCAAGGCTCCTCATAATCCCTAACCCCATAGACTCCTCACCCTGGCCCTGTACTCTGAGGGACACCGCCATTCACAAACCAGCAACAACTGTAGCAAGTGGCTAATGGCCCAGGAAGTGCCTGCTCCCTGGGTCTTTGGCCTCCTGGCCCTGCTGAGGCTGCTCCTGCATCCTCCCTTATAAAATCCTCAAGAGGGCCGGCCAAGGGCCCTCCCTGATCCAGGTAGTAGGAGTGAGCAGTGTTTGTTAGGCCCGAAGTGTTTCCCCACAGCGAGGGAGCAGAGAGGAGGTTTCTGCCAAGCAGCTTGGATCTCTATTCAAGACGTTGCTGAAGGGTTGGGTGAGCCTGTCCTCATTTGCCAAATGGAAGTCTGGAGCTCAGAGGGTGTAGGTACCAGCCCGAGGTCACACAGTGTCTTAGTCAGGGTTTCTATTCCTGGACAAAACATCATGACCAAGAAGCAAGTTGGGGAGGAAAGGGTTTATTCAGCTTACACTTCCATACTGCTGTTCATCACCAAAGGAAGTCAGGGCTGGAACTCAAACAGGTCAAGAAGCAGAGGCCATGGAGGGATGTTACTTACTGGCTTGCTTCCCCTGGCTTGCTCAGCCTGCTCTCTTATAGAACCAAGACTACCAGCCCAGAGATGGTCCCACCCACAAGGGGACCTCCCACCTTGATCACTAATTGAGAAAATGCCTTACAGCTGGATCTCATGGAGGCACTTCCCCAACTGAAGCTCCTTTCTTTGTGATAACTCCAACCTGGGTGAACTTGACACACAAACCCAGCCAGTACACACAGTAAGGCAACCTAAGAGTTAGCACAGCAGGAAGGAGGTATCCTCAGAGCCTACCACCTCGTGTCCCCAAGAGAAGGAAGGGCAACTCCTGAGATTACTGGCCCCACTGTGTGCAGAGACCTGAACACAAGTCTGGTCTACAGTTACCCATAGCTCAGCAAAAAGGACATAATGAGGCTGTCTAGAACCCAGCAAGGGGGACAGAGAGGAAGAAGGCTGCCCTGCTCAGCCATGGCCCTATACCTCAGTAAGCATCCCAGCTCCAGAGAATCAGCTCTTTCAGGGCAGCCATGAAAGGACAGAGGGACAGAAAGGGGGATTTCCAGGCCTAGCCTCCCCCATCACTGATGCTGGGCTCCACCTGGCTGCAGTCCTGAGACTCTCCCAGGCTGCAGGTGTGCGGCCAGCAGTGTCCCTGGGACTGTGCTATCCTCTCTACAGTAGAAACAGATGCTGTTGAGCCTACTGTCCCCACCCCAGCATCCTCTCTCCATATGGCCGACATTTTGTGGCTGTGAGCTCTGCACCCTGAGTTAACCGTTGACCTCTCTGGGCTTTGGAATGAAGATGAACACCTCCTCCAAGGTTCCTGCAGGGTCCCAGGGCTCGCGGGACACAGAGCTGGCTGGTGTACAGCTTGAGCAGGACTGAGCACAAATGTGAAAGAGTGTGAGGGAGACTGGCTGGGGACAGTCATAGTGATGTGAAGAGGAGGTATCAGGCTGCCAGCGACAGCCATGGTGATGGAAAAGGACCACACCATTTTCCTGAAGTCGGCCTGGCATAGGTGACAGGGACAGTGGCGGGTGATTGGAGGAAACACCAGTGGCATGCTGGGAGGCAGGAAGTAACAGCTGTGGTCTCTGTGTTGACAGACACTGACGGCACATGTGGGAACATCGGGTGACAACGATGACGTTCAGATGCAATGGTGATCCCATGAGGGTGATCACAGAGGGCCGAGTCGCTGGCCCCGCTCTGGGTGCAAAGGCAGGAGAGGAAGGGGGAAGTATGGGGTCCTGAGAAGGACAGGAGTCCCTTGCTTCAGAGTCTTCTTGGAGCTTCTCACCAAATAAGCACCAAAAGTTCCCAAACAGTGGGGCTGGAGAGATTCAGAGCCCAATTCCCAGCATCCTCATGGATGCTCACAACTGCATATATCACTCCAGTTCCAGGGGACCCAGTACCCTCTTCTGACCTCTGCAGTTGCACAGACACACACATAGATGAAACACCCCCATACACACACACACACACACACACAAACTAGTAAAAAAAAAAAAAGTTATTTCTAAACAATTGAGAACAACTGCTTAAAGCCATCCTCCTTTTCTGGCTGTAAACCCATTTTCTGGGGCTCTCCCAGGAGCCCCCATTACAGGCAAAGCCATGTTCTAAGCCCCTTGTACAATTGCAACCCTGGCACTTCCTGATTCTGCCTCAGCAATTTAATCCCACCCTACAAGCTACTCATCAAAAGGAGAAAAAGGAAACGGGGCATTTCTTAGCAACCCGTCAAGATGAGCTTGAGAGTCATGCCCGGGCCTGTCCTCACCAACAGCGGGTCCTCGGTGTCACCCACACCCTTCCATCATTGACCCAAAGGGCAGATCAGCCCTGCCCTGTGTCCCACTGGGTGACCTGGGACCTCGAGAATTTGCAAAACTCTAGGCCTTTATGGAAGCTATTAATCCCTCCCTGTGACCAGCTGGCCACGCTGGGGACCCAGGTCAACTCATCTGGGAGGTCACAGAGAGAGACAGAAATGCCATCCGCCAGAGGAAGCTTCCCCCCACCCCACCCCCGCTTCCTGTCACAGTTTATCGGGGTGACTGGGTGGGGTCACTCCCCCAGAGCACTATCTCCTCAGCATACCCCCAGCCTCTATATGCCACCACAACACCCTCATCCTGCCTGCACGCTCCACTGCACCCAGCTGGCTCCCTCCCTGTGCCAGAGTCATCTGAGCTGGCTTTTCCCCAGCTGCTGGTCCCTCCCCACCCCACCTCAACATAATTAACCATCCCTCCCCACTGCCTGGACTCTGTGGGGGCTCAGAGGCCCCGATGTCACAGTGCACACTTGGAATCCCAGCACCTGGGGGGGGGGGGTAAGCAGGAGGATCCTTGGGAACATAGAGAATCCAAGGCCAGCCTATGCTACATGATAAGAACAGAAAAAAAGGGAAAAAAGGAGGGAGGGAGGGAGGGAGGTGGGGTAGAAGGAGGGAGGGAGGGAAAGGAGGGAGGGAGAAGGGGAAGGAGGGACAAAGCAGAGAAATGAAGAAAAACAGGAAAGGAAAAGAGAAAAGAGAGAACCCCAGTATACCCGCAAGAGCCCTGCGTGGCCCGCATCAGTCTACCTAAACAGCTCTGTGCCTCAGTTTCCCCAATATAGAAGAAAGATCAGAATCTTCCCACCTCAGAGTATCACTGTGAGAAGAAAATGAGGAGACATCTATCTACCGCAAAGAATGATGGCCCAGAAAGGTGGGCTGATCCCCATGGAGCGCATGTGTATGAACAAGAAGCACAAGCTACCAGAAGCTGCAGCCAGAGGCCCAGACCTGAAGCCACCCAAGCACCATCTTTCCTCTCTGGGAAGCAGGGGAGGCTCCCACTGCTCCCACTCCACAGCAAAGTGGAGCCTGGGGTGCAGGGCCTAGGGGTGAAGCTCAGGAGTGTGAGGCCGTGAAGACACTGCCCTGGGGAGCTCCAGGGCAGTCAGGACAGTCACCAAGCAGGGCAGTGGCTGTCAGGAGATCTCAGGGGACAGTTACTTGGTGAGAGTTGGACATAATTTGGGAGTGGGCTATCTGTATGTCTGTATGGGTGACTTATGCGTTAACGGTTTATAAAAATTGAAGCCATTAGCGATCCGCTGACACCTGTTGTGTGCCAGGGCTCGGCTCTTATCAAAGATAACTTGGGTCAAGCCAACTGCTGCTCCAGCCTGTAAGGCCGAGAATATAGAGATGCAGCATGCAGGATCTAGGGACCCTAGGGAAGCTCAGGGACACTGGGGCAGCCGGAGGTGGGGGTGCTCAGAGAAGAGTTCTTAGAAGAAGGAAATGTCCCTGGAAAGGTGCTCAGTCATAGCAGATGCCACAAGAGAAAGACAGTGTAAGCCCTCACGGAGGAAATGGAGTCATCCCTCTTATAAACAGGATTGGAAGTCATCCAATCACACAGTAAGCTCCTCCCCACCCCACCCCCAAGTCCCCTGTTAGTGACAGCAGTATGTGGCTGGAGAGCCTGTGGGACAGACTGAGAGCACCGAGATGGGCATGGCTGACAATGGCCCCCCAAGAGCAGTCAGAGCACACACAAAGCCCCCCTCACATACACAGACACCCCTCCCCCACCCCTCCCCCCACAGAGCAGCAGAGCTGAGCATCACTGATGACACTTGACACGGTTTGCCACCAGCGCCTCAGGACATGCTGTCCCCAGAGCACTGGCAGCCAGTTCTAGCCATCTGGAGATCCCCTCCCCAGCAAGGCTGCCCACCAGAAGAGAAGACAGGAGGCAGGTCTGCCCAAAGACCCAGCAGCCAGGAAGGGAAAGGACAGGTCACAGGACAGACAGAATAACAGAGCTGTTCTGGGGAGGTTCACCAAGGAATCTCCCTGTCTTAGCAACCATGAGAAACTGTTCTCTAGGCTCAACCCATGGCCTGGTTGCTCATCATCAACTTCCTGTAAATCCACCCCAAGCAATTCCTCACACCCACCACTTCCTATTTATCTTGTTAACTGATGTTACCAGAAAAATAAAATAAAATAAAAACCTATACCTCCTTAAAACACTAAACATGATGCATCGAACTACAAGTCGGATGGATTAGAGCCGATGATTGTGGAGGGTTGGAATGTTGCAGGTCCAAAGTCAGCTTATGGGAGGCTGTTTTCAGCCCCTAAACGGACATTTATCAAAGACACGGGAGCACATCTTTAACCTTACAGCTTTGTGACTATTGGATAAACCCTTCCAGAATGTGCTAACTGACCCAAGCCTCCACCAACCCAAAGACTAAAAATGTCCCAGATAAGCATCCGAGGCCACATGACAGACACTTGTCTGTTTGGCTGTAATGTGGTGTTTCCACCAGCACGTTTAAAAAAATCTGTTGGCTTGAGTCTTTCTTTGTTCCGTTTCTGTAAAATAAAAGATGTCAGGGACCTGACAGTGTGTTAAGACCTTCAGAGGCAGGGACTGTTTGCTCTTCAACAACCATTTTCAGAGCAGAAACCCACAATAATAGCACTGGGTGTTAATGAGAGCTGTAATTATTAGGCACCTACTGCATGCTAAGTCCTCCCCTGAATGCTGACATGCCCTTTCCCACACCCTCCCGAGCCTCAGCTCTCTGAGGCAGGCTCTATCAGGAGCCCCACTTTCCCCATGGTGCAGGTGATGCTGAAATTGAATCTTGACATGTGTGCCCTACATCTAAGAATATGGCTGCTGGGTGCGACAGCTCCAGGCTGGCTACCAGGAACATCACTATGCCCCAGCTTCTGTCTGGATCAGGAACCCAGGCTTTTTGTTCCTTATCACAAACCAGTTGGCCTGTCCCCTTGGCAGCCCCGCTTGGCTTCCCTGTGCCTCAGTTTCCTCTTCTACAGAATTGAGAATGTAGAAGCAGCTGCTGTGGGGGTGGGGTGGGGCTCTCACTTGACACGCTGACTCCCCGGGCACCTGGAGGAACCCGAGGCTCTGTTCTGAGGATAGGATTAGAGCCAGGTATCACCAGGTGCTTTCCTGGAGTTCTGAGCACCCCACCCCCACCCCCAGTCTAAGGCAGATGGGTCTCCTCAGAGACTCAAGCTCAGAACCAATCCTTTGTACTGAACCACTGCTCTGGGCTGAGAATGAAAGCCTTGCTTCTTGGGTCACTGTGTCCTCGTCCTGGCAGAGAAGCCTTGGCCTGGCATAAACCAGTCCTAACTCAGTGCAGCTTCTACCCCCTGGCACAGAAGTGTTGGATGCCTCCCTGGTTATGCCTCTCCCACAACAGGGGGACCCTCCAGCAAGATGTCCTAAATGGTACTGAGGAGAAACCAGAACCCTGGCCTAACTCTGCTGGCCTCCCCACAGCAGGAAAGACACACAGAGGTGGCCAGATCCTGCCTCTGTCCAGCCAGGGTATTAAAGAAGAAGGTGCTAGATTGTCAGGCCTTAGCTGAGACTTTCCCGAGAGACCAATGGGGCTGATTCTTAGATCCCTGTTGAGCACTTGAGCTTGCAAAAGGAGACTGACCTCTGCGGTTGGTCACATGGCCAGCTAACACCCTCCTCCCGCCCATGTCACCAAGGACTGCCAAGCTCAGATCCTCAGAAGAATCACCCTTAGCACAGAGACCATTGGCCTCCATTAACAGCTGGAAGAGGTGAGGCTCAGACAGCAATGATAGACACCTGTGTGCTCAGGGTCATGTCCCCAGTGAGTGACATACATCCCACACTGCCCACAACACGAAGTTAAGGAGGGAGACTTGGAGTTCCGAGGCAAGCAAGTCAGAGGGACTTCCTGGAAAAAGCTTCCTTGAAGATCCCAAGAAAGAGAAATGAATCCCAGAGCACTGAGGGGCCTCTCAGACAGGCAAGCTACCCCAGCCAGGGCCTAGGAGTCCCATTGCCCCTTCTCTGCCTGTCTACACGATTTGAACACAGAAAACCAGGATGGTGACTTTCTGTGTACAATGCAGTGCTCTGTCAACATGACACAGTTGCCCTGCTTTAAACCACGCATGATGTTTATCTGCAAGTTGCTGGCCAATCAATGCACCAATAATATCCCCATAAGCCCGTTACACGGCACATGGGGATAGACAGCTCTCCCATACTTTGTCCAGTCCACCCTCCAGAAGAGAAACCTCATTCCCAGATCCACTGAAAGAGGAGAAAGAAAATTTCACAGAGAAGATGCCTGCAAGGTGCACCACCCTTCTAAGCAATGCCTTAAGCAGGCTGATTGTCACGCAGGCCACCAGGCACCAAATACCCAGCAGAATTCCTCAGCGCCATCCCAGTCCACAATCCCAGAGACTCCAGCAGACCAGAGAGCCCAAGGCTGCCCAGGGGGGCCCAAGAAGGATGGCACCCGGTGTGACAGGAACCCAGACTCTGAAACAGAAAAAGGATATGGACAGAAAGAGAAAGCAGTCTGTAGGTCCTGACAGGCAGTTGTCACAGGCGTGTCCCACTGATGTGAGACAGGAGAGGGACACTGGGGAGTTCTCTGCACTGAATCTGCCGCTTCCTCTAAATCTGAAACTGTCCTGAAAACAAAATGCTTGCTTTAAAAAGCAGTCTTCGTGCTGAGCCTCGTGGGCTGGCCTGTGATGCAGAGGTTCTGAAGGCTGAAGCAGGATGCCCACAAGTTCTAGGCCAGCCTGGGCAACTTAGCTGACGCTGTGTCAAAATAGAAAGAGGAGTGGGAGTGTGCTGGTGGGTTTCCCTGGTACTCCTGAGGCCCTTGGTCCCACCCTTCCTAGTATCACAATAAAGGAAAGAAGAGAGGGGAGAGAAATATTTCAGTGGTGTGTGCCTGGAAACACAGACCTGGGGAGGCTGAAGCAGGAGAGTGAGTTCTAAGCCGGCTTGGGCTGCATAGCAAGACCTGGCCTCAAAGACATGAAAGAAAAGAAGGCAAATTCAGAAAAGTGAGGGGAAAATAGACCTTTTACAGTTCCCGGCTAGTGACTGCCCATTCATCCCCACTCTCTCTGGTGGTAGCTTGCCCCTTCCACCTAAGAGTCTGTGTAGATTTCTCTGGTCACCGCAAGTACCAGCCCCACCCCACCCCCACCCCAATATCAGGAAGAGAAGCAGGAACCCAGCAAGAGAGAGCCCAGGAATTTCTCTACTAAAAGACCGGCCAGTGCCCCCTCTCCCTTCCTGCCACCAACTTAGGACACAAGGAAGAACTCAGAGGCCATCCAGGGACCCTGCTCTCATTCCCCTGTGCCCAAGGCAAGCCGGGGGCCTGGAGCATCCGAGCACAAACCCGTTGGCCAGGTAGGATCTTCCTGTAACTGCACCCTACAGTTCCACAAAGCGTGGCCCCATCTCGGTCGTCAATGGCCCAATTTAATCCTCCCCACAGGGACCAAGTGCACAAATAGCTCTCAACGTACAGAGAAGTCACCCATGGCTGGCTCCAGATGACGGCAGCATGAGTGACTGGTACATCTGGTGGTGGCTTCTCTTTTTTCTACCAGATGTTTGACGTCCTGTTGGCACACCTGGCACCCACCTGCTGTGCCAAAGGAAAGCCCCCCTCCAACCCCCAGCCCTTTTCCTGATGGAAGTGGAAAAGCGCCTCTGGCCAAGGAGGTAGGAAGATCATCTGTGTGTTCTAACCCAGTCCCTGGGATGGGTATCTGACTTTCAGGCTTCTCTGCTCTTTCTTATACCCCTACCCCGCGGCTCTACAACATTCCATGGCTCTGAATGACTCACATACCACGCAGTGGTTTTGCAGACTGCACAATCATGGCTCAAAGTCTAGGGACCTGGAACGGTGGCTAGGAGGTGACCTTCTTAACACAATGCAAAGAATGACCAAGCCCCAAATAACACTGGAGCACCAGAGGAAAGGCTCAAAGGCTCAACTTCACACAAAGTCACTTCCTCCCCCCACCAACTGTCTCAGTAGGGTCCGGAACCTGGCATACCTCGGGCACACCAGCTCCTCATCCACACTCCCCCTCCCACACTACAGTATCCCCACCTGTGACACTCACTCCAGGAAGCCTTCCCTGATCGCTTGACCCACAGTGTCCTGATCTTTATGGAAACGGGACATCACTCATGCACCCACAGCTGAGGTGCTTAGACCGCATGAATAAAAAGAAAACCCAATGGTTGCACGATGCAGCCTGCCAGGTTTATTTACTTTTTAATATGTTTATGCTCTTCTGAGATGCCAGCCAATCAGACAGGAAACATTTCTCTGCAAGACAGGAGCAGAGCCACCAGAGCAGATGGAGCAAGGGTTCCAGCGACCGCAAGCCCCTCCACCCCACTGAAGCCACTTAGTGACCCACCCCCACCTCCAGCATACTGCAAACGTCTAAGTTCAAAGATCCCATCCACAGCCCCTGGTCTCCACTTTAGATAGGGAAGCAAGCCCCAAGCCGGGTTTTCCCAGGAGCTCAAACAGCTGGCTCTGGCAGAGCTGGCATAAGGACCCTTGTCACGTCCTTCCCAGAATGGTGTGCTATCTCAGCAATGACAATCTGAAAGAATTGATGCCGAGACAGAGTGCCACCGCCCCTCTCAGCTCCTGTGCTGGCTGAGGCTGTACAGGACAGACTCTGAGTCTCCCCATCCCCCATGCCAGGCCCTAGAACAGTGGTTCTCAACCTATGGGTTGAGACCTTTTTGACAACTCTTTATCTAAAAATATATTTACATTATGATTCATAACAGTAGTAAAATTATGGTTATGAAGTAGCAATGAAAATAATGTTACGGTTGGGGAGGGTGGGGTCACCACAACGTGAGGGACCGTATTTAAGAGTCGCAACATTAGGAAGGTTGAGAACCCCTGCTTTCGGTGGACAGGTGGGTCAAGACACACTCATGGAAAGGCAGGGGACCATGTTGCACATGTCCCTCATGCTTTATAGATATCAACTTCACCCACACAGCCACCCAACACACAGCTCTTATCATCCTCATCTTCTGTTTTGATCTAAAGAAACAGGCTCAGAGAGGTTCAACAAGTCATGTGAGACTGCACAGCAAAGGCTGGGAATGGGGGAGGGGGGCAGGGAGGTGCACACAAGAGCTTCAGGACAGAACTGGTTTGTACCACTGCCTGGTGCCACACGGCCTGTGGCCGGAAGCAGATGTCACCAGGCTCTGCGCAGCAGCCTACGGATTTAGGTTGATTTTGAGGAAGCTCTTCCAGGCCCAGGAGAGCTGTTAGCCACAGGTTCTGTCTGAGTCACTGAAGCCAAGAAATGTTTGGGCCTCAGAGAGCTAAGTGTGGCCAGGGGCAGGGGGTGAGGGGTAAATCCCAGCAGAAGAGAACAGAGACTCCAACTTTAGGCCACTCCAAAGGGAGAGCCTTATCCCTGGTCACTAAGACTGGACCTGGGGTCACACTGTGACAATGACAGCCACTGTGACATGCTGGCTGCCCCCCACCACCCCCAAGCAGTTCCCCAGCCACAAAGCTTAAGCCATCCTTGAAGGGAGAAGGTGGCAGCTTGACTGAGCTGTGAGCTGAGAGGAAGCAGTCGCTGGTTCCCAGTAGAAGTCCAAAGGTAAACCCAGACCCCAGACTAGGAAAGGGCCCAGAAAGCCCTACACCCGGGCCTGTGTGGAGCTTGGCATCCTGGAACAATCCCAACCTGCACTCCTCCCCGTTGCCAGCCTGCCTTTCTCTTTGCACAGCCACAACCAAAAGGGCACTATTCTGTTCAACTCCACAGGGAACTACTAAGGCCCAGAGTAGCACAGGGCTTGTCCAGGGTCCCACAGACAAGTAATAGGTAGCAATCCCCCAGTTGGAAGGTCTCAGTGTGTCCTCACGCACACACACACACACACACACACACACACACACACACACACACCAAACACCCCAGACTCCCCAATACTCACTATGTGGTAAATGGCCAGGGCTATGGTGGCGACTCGGATGTTGAAACAACAGCATGTCTGTCTGACCGGCGCTGCACGGGAGGCCATGGTGCGCAGTCCCCTCTTCGGAGGCTCTGAGTAAGGAGTCTTGGGCCCACAGCAGAACAAAAAAGAGGAAGCCACAGGCTGCCTGCCTCACTTCCGCCTTGCCCTCAGACGGTAGGGGCCAGGTCTGTAAGTCTGGGTTGTAGCAGCTGCAGGGGAGGGAAGGGGGGGGGGGGTCACAGGGAGCCCGACTGAGGCATCTACCACTCCCAGGGGCTCCAATGCTTCACCAGGGCTGGGCTCCGCATTTATATGCACTCTGCTTCCTGGATGCTGAACACCGCCCTAGAAGCCCTTTTCTAGAAAAAGAATCCGATATGGAAATCTGTCCCTAATCAAACAGTAGTTCTAATGGAAGGATTCAAACTCAAATGTGTCTGGTTGTAAAAACAGTAGCTGTCAGTAAACTGCTCCTTCGAGATCCTGTGAAGCTTAGCTCCTTACCTGGGCTGTTCCAGGGAGGGACTGTTGGTTTGGTTTGGTTTGGTTTGGTTTGGTTTGGTCTGGTCTGATTTGGTTTGGTTTGCGGGGGGAGGGGGGGGGCAGGGTTTCTTTGTAGAGCCCTGGCTGTCCTGGAACTCACTCTGTAGAGCAGGCTGGCCTCAAACTTATAGAGATCTGCCTGCTTCTCCCTACCAAGTGTTGGGATTAAAGGCGAATACTGTCACTTCCCAGGAGGAGGTGCTATTCTTATCCCCATTGCACAGATGAAAAAACTGAGGCACAGGATGAAGCCATTTCTCCCTTGCAGTCACCAAGATAGTCTAAAAAGGAGTGGGAACTGGAACGGAGGCCAACTGCCTCTAGAGTAGTAATTCTCAACCTGTGGATCATAACCTGTCCAGGGGTCGGCCGACCCTTTCATGGGAGTCACATATCAGATATTCTGGATATCAGATATTTACATTACAACTCATAGCAGAAGTAAAATTACAGTTATGAGGTAGCAACAAAACATAATTTTATGGGTGGGGATCACCACAGCATGAGGAACTAACTGTGTTAAAGGACCACAGCACCAGGAAGGTTGAGAACCGCTGCCCTAGAGGCCCTCCCTGAAGCTGGGCTTCTCACACATCTCCATCTCCTCCTCACTCTGGGCTCTGAAGAATTGTCACATGGGAAGCCATAGGCATGAGTGTGTACCAGGCCCCTGTAATAGGCTCTTTCTCTTGTGGTCTGTAACCCCTGGAGGAGATCTGGGAGACCCCTGGCCGAACCCGCTTTGCAGGGTCCCTCGAGACAGAAACCTGGGATTGTGCGTTCTTCCCCACTCTCTAAGAAACGTTGGAATTAGTAAGTTTGAGACTCTTCCCTGACTTAAGACTCTTCCCTGATGTCTCAGGGGATAAATGACCCACGCTGCAATAAAGGAAGGGACAAGAAGCCCTTGCTCAGACCTGTGGGAAGCCCCAAGCAGGTGTCCTGTGACACTGTGGAGTTTGGATTGGACACCACAGCATTTTTTGCCCCAGGAGAGATTAGAAACGGCCCCCAGCATACTCATCTTGAAAAGAGTTGTCCTGTCAGGGCAACAAAATCAGGCAGGTTGAGCACTGGGGGGATAGCTTAATCGATAGAGTATTTGCCAAGCAAGCTTGAGGACCTGAGGTCCTGAGTTCAGGTTCCCAGCACACGTGTGCTGGCTTGGTAAGGTGGCCCATCTGCAATCCGGTAGGTGAACTCCGGGTTGAGTGAGAGAACCTGTCTCCAAAACTAATATGGAGAGCCATTGAGAAAGACACTCAGAGTCAACACCTGGCTTACACACACACACACACACACACACACACACACACACACACACAAGCTCCTGGCAGACCTGGTCATCCCTTCAATACTTCATTTGAAAGTCACTTTCTTCTTCAAAAGTCTTGCTGAGCCCTGACATAAAAGGACTCGTAGCCTGGGTTCGAATCCTGACAACTTCCAGCTGGGTAAGGAGAGCAGCAGAGGGACCAGGGTGGATGCCCTGGAGTAGAACTGAGCACTTCTGGGAAACCCCAAGGCCCCTGGGATCTGATGGCTGGAAAGGTGATGGACAGACACAAATCATGACAGACAGCCTGCGGTAATACTACCGTGGTCTGGAGAGCCAGGTGCAGAGCCGGTTCCGAGGAGAGGGATAAGGCATACCTACCCTGTGTGACATCAGTTTAAACAATCTGCAGACAGACAATTTTGCTTTTATAGTGATAAATTTATTTTAATGTGCCTTATAAAAATACATGATAGCCAGCCCATGAATTCTATGACTCCTCCTTGACAAGACCTTATAAAGCTCCAGTTTAAAACAGACACATTAAATTAAAAGGCAGTTGGTGGATTTAAAGGAAATAGTAAGGAGGTCTTGCCTGCATGTAGACATGGCGGCTACAACCCAGCTTGAAATCTCGGGCCCCTGGGAAAGCCCAGCCCCTCCCAGTTGCTGCATTATCTCAAGAACAGAGCTTGGCCTCTCTGAGCTGCTGTTTCCACACTGCAGAGGCTGCGGGGCAGACGAAGTGAGGGGGGGGGGGCGGTCACAGGAAGCATCTGTTGGCTTCCGCTCTGGCAGTCCCGCCCACCCCTTCATCTACACCCTGCTGGAGGGCTGTGAGGAGACAGAGGTGAGATTTGAACCCAAG
This sequence comes from Mus musculus, assembly GCF_000001635.26. Lineage (NCBI taxonomy): Eukaryota > Metazoa > Chordata > Mammalia > Rodentia > Muridae > Mus > Mus musculus. Next base: position 130,910,723 of record NC_000070.6, on the reverse strand, counting down.
TCCCCCACAGACACACACACACACACACACACACACACACTCCCTCCTTACACTGTCTACCTGCCAAGACCTGGAGTCCCTTGCTCCTGGCTGGGTCACCTGACTCCACAGGCTAGTGACTCCCTGTGGAGGCCACAGTCCCCTTGGGAATGAACCTGACTAGTTCTTTTCCCCCTGCAACTGTCCTGAGGAGCAGGTGACCGGTATCCTTAAAACCAGACTCTACCAGAGGCCACCATTGTTGGCAGGACAGAGCACCCCACAGCACCCACCTGGTAACCCTGAAATCCACACTTGATTATTTTACATGGTAAAGTGACTTCTAGAGAGGATTGGGTTACATGTGTGTGTGTGCCACACACACACTCCGCTCTGTAAGTGAAGAGAGGGAACAGGAGACAATAAGACAGGAAGGTACCACAGGGCTGACTCTGAAGGTCGAGGATGGGTCCAGGAGCCCAGGATTGCTGGCTACTTTTTGGAGCTGGAAGAGACAGAAGAGGAGATCCACCCCTGGGGGCTCCTGATCTCTGAGCTTAGCTGTCAGGATCCATCTGGATTCCCAGCCTTCCGATTATAAAACAACAAACTCCTGTTATTCTTGTGACTTGCTCTTCAGATGCTAATATTATAGAACCCACAGTCCCTGCACAGGCTCCACGGAACCATACTCCATATCGATACGCATGGAGCCCTCAACTTCCTGGTGGTGACTGTGGTTGGACCAAGATGGCCCAGGACAACCCTCACTTCCTAGGTGAGAATTAAGAACATACAGAGACCGGCAACAGGGACTTCTCCTGAGCGGTCTGTCTTTTCCTGGTAGAAATGGCAGGCCCGAGTTCCTTCCCACCAAACTTGCACTCTCCCTGCTGGCCAATGGAGCCCCGGATAGCTCAGACCCTCCGAAGTCACCCACGTTAGGAGTAACAGAAGGCTTCAATCTCTTCACAAAATTGTCTTTGTGCCGTGTCTGATAAGAGCAGATCTGGGATCCCAGCTGCTCAGGAGCGAGTTCAGGGCTAGCCTAGGCAACTTAGTGAGACACTGTCTCAAATAGAGAGGTCTGGGAGCGCAGATAAGTGGCCGAGTGTGTGGGTTGGTAGCGTGTGAGGCTCTGGGTCCCAGCCCCAGTGCTGCAAAACACAATAAATCGGTAACATAGCATCTTTGAAAAGGAGCTGTCTGGTGGGACTTCAAAGAGCGTAACGCATCAGCCATCCTGAGGAGACCGCGCTCCTGGTGGGGGGCCCTGGCTCTGTGGCCTGCCACAGCCTGCTCTCATCTAAACAGACCTCTGCTTCCTCCTCCTCCTCTGAGGAGTGCTCCTCAGAGTGCTCACCACTTTCTGTGAGGCCAGAGCTGGCTCAGAACATCCCTCTCCACCCACATGCTGGGAGGTAAAAATAACCCTCCCGGTTTCACCAAGCTTCACTCTTAAACAATGAACGTGGGAGTCGGTGTCCTTTCAGCCAACCCAGATGCCGCCATAGGAGAGGCTGCTATCAAATCTCCACCAGGTGGGGGTTGGGGGGGGGACCTCTGACCTCCATTATTGCTGTTACCTGTCCCGTCCTTGTTCAAGCCCCCCCACACACACCCCACAAACCCCTGCTCCAGCGGGAAAGGAAAGCAAATCGGTAGTCGGTACTCCTATCTGACCTGGGCTTGAAACAGGATACACAACAACCCAGCAGCAGAACCTTCTAGAAGGTATGAGAGGCTGTGAATGGGGCAGCTTTGGGAAGCTTCCGAGGGGGCCTCTTCTAACCCTAGGGTGACCACTATGAGGCCTTCTGCCTGCTCAGAAGTATTATGCTTTTGGGACCCTGTGACCCCACCCTCCTCTGCCTTTTGGGGCTTGAAAATGAGACCTATAGGCCCAAGGATAGAGTCACAAGAAATGTGAGAAGCCACACAGCACTCTGTCCCTTTCAGTCCCACCCACTGTGCTGACCCTGACCTGATTGCTCTCCTATTCTGCTGAAAGGACACAACCCTGTGAGGGTCACCCTGGCAAACACAGCCTTGGGCCTGGACCAGGAAGATCCCAAGCTCCACTGAGCGCCAGGCTTTCAGGGGGTCCCACTCTGAGGCCATGTGCTGGTCCCTCTGTCCTCCCAGGTCATCAGCAGGCAGTGTAGAGGACATGGCTGCCCAGAAGACTCAGGTATAACACACACTCTTATGTTGAGACCTCCATGGGCCCTGCAGACAGGAGGCCTCAGAATCACTACCCCACAGTCGGCAGAGACTCTGTTGTTAATAGTCTGAACAGCCCGGCAGGTGCCTTTGGTTGAAGATCAGCACTGAGCGCCCACCAGGACCAAACACAGGGGAGGATGGGGGCAGGGGCATAGGTGTGACCAGTGCTATGGGAGGGAAGTGAAATTGTCACGCTGTCCCAATGTACACGTGCGAAACACGCTTACTAGTGCACACACACACATGAGCACATACGCATATACACGAGCACACACATATACACATACACATGCACATACTCATGCATACACACACACAAACACACACGAACACATAGACACACACATGAGCATGCAAACAGACATACATACATACACACACACAAACATACATGCACACACACACACACAAACACATGGACACACACATGAGCATACAGACACTCGTACACACACACATACATACATGCACACACACGCACACACACATACATGTACAAACACATGGATACACACATGAGCATACATGAGCATACACTCGTACATACACACACACACACACACATACATACATGCACGCACATGCACACACACACACACACATACATGTACACACACACATTGTTAACCTAGGAAGTGCCTAAAGCAGCACCTGTAGCTCACACTACAGGAAGAATTACTTCACAGGGCCTTTCCCTCACAAAGGGGATTTCTATTTAATCAAATAAAACAACAACGGCCAGACCACCAAACAAAAATAATAGGCCCTGCCCCTGAGAAAAGCTAAAAATAAAAAGCAAGGCAGAGAGCCATTTGTGCTATTTTATGCTTCGAACTACCTGCTGTCCAGCCCTTCTAGGAAACCTAAACTATTTTTCTGATTTAAAAAACACAGCTTTCCACGAGCATCGCTCCGCTAACCGTTGGCCGATCCCCTCCCCCCCAGAGAGGCAGCCACAGTGATGGAGGAGCGGCCTTTTTGGAATCATGAGGACAAAAGCTATGTATGCCAACTGGAGGGAAGAGACAGAAAGAGCCCAGGTCCCCAGTGACAGCACAGAGCCTGCCTCAGATCTGGAGTTTCCTTCCCTGAATATTTTATACTGTGGGAAAAAAAAAAAAAGAAAAAAGAAACGTGCCCAAGTATTCTAAATTCCTGTGTGAGTTCAACAAATGGCTTGTTTTAGAGCCACCGCGATGGCTCAGCGGGTAAAGGCGCTTGCTGCTAAGCCTGATAACCTGAGTTCAATCCCAGGGCCCGTGAGATGAGGGAGAGAACGGCTCTGGCCAGTTGTCCTCTGACTGCCGCATGTACACCAAAGCCTACTTTAGCGGCTTGGATCAGAGCCATCCACAAGACACATGGTGTATGGTTAGGTTCGTTAGCTTGAGGGAACCTAGAACTACCTAGGAGCTTAGAGATACGCTCCTGGATATTCATTGGTGTGAGGGGCTAGCTACACTCCGTTAATCGGGGTGGGATGTGGGCTGGAGTCCTAGCTGAGCACTGACCATTCCGCTCTCTCCGCTTCCAGACCGCAGACACGGTGTGACCAGAGATCTCACAGGCTGTTGGCTGCCCCCCACAACTTCCCTGTCATGACAGACAGTACCCTCAAGCCAGGAACCCAGACGAACCCTTCTTCCCTTAAGTTGCTTTGCTCGGTGTTCGCTTTTGCCTAAGCCACGAAAAAAAAATAATTCACAAGGTCTCTACTCTCAATGAGACAGCCAGCAAAGAAGATGTCCATCAAAGAGGCCTTAGTAGTCTGAGTGCACCGCTCCCAAGCCAGGCCCTGAAGAGATGTGTGACTGTGGGATATTCACTTCCCCACTCCAGCCTCTGTTTCCACATCTGTAACATCTGGGAAGGTCCAAGCACGCCCAACACCTCACTCTCTGAGGTCTGTGCCCAGCAGCTGGCCACCTTCCAGCAGGACGGAGCTAAGGCTGCTCTCTGGTTTCTTGACTTTGGGTAAAGAGCCAGGAGGCCCTGCTGCCTGCCAGGCCTCTGGCCCGCAGCTTCTGGAGCTGCCAATAAATCTCAGCAGGTGATGAAAAGAGCCGGCTCCTGCCAGCAAGCCACGGGCTAAAGAGCCCCATTGTGGCTAGGCCTCCTTCTGGCAGGGCCGGGATCAGCCTCTGGACAGGTTGTAAGGCCACTCTGTGAGGGAGCCAGCTCTAGTCTGAGTACTCAGATACAGCAAGCGCCTTCTAGGCCGTGGCTGGGCCTCCGCCTCTCTACAAGATGTTTGCTCGTGCACACATGTGTGCACACGTATATACTGCCTTGTAACCATAACGCACTTGGTACATCTCACACTGACCCTTTTAGGGGTGACAGCCTATTGCTTCTATTGCTGGCCAGGCTAAGGTGGCAGACCTGGCCTCCTCTGTCTTCAACTCCAACTTCCTCTCTCGATTCACCCCAGCCCCGGGGCTTCAGTCTCTCTCACGTGCCACACCAAATACCCCTGTACCTCAATAGGAAGTGAAGCTGAGGGCTGATGGAGAAAAGACCCCACCCTGGGCAGCCTCCTGGCCACCACACACAGCTTTCTAGACTAGGAAGGAACTAGGTGCAGGGAGGTAAGGGGCTGGATTTATTCTTAGACCTGGGGACCACTGTATCTAAAGAGCAAGTAACTGGGCCACCATGTCACAACCATATACATGATCAATTAGGAGCTTATAGCAAACAGATCAGGAACCCTTGTCCTACTGGAGGGCCACCCCACCCCCACCCCAGATCAGCCTTGCCCCACCCACAAGCATCTACCTAGATCCTAGCAGGATACGAGCCACCTCATTGTCGAGGGAACTTGGTCCTTGATCTCACCCTCACCCAGGATAGCATCATGAATGTGCTATCCCAGTCTGTGTTGCCAACACTGGATGACTGGATGCTCACTGGTTCATTACTGAGCACCTACTCTGTGCCCAGGGCTGGGCTCCAGAGACATGACAGTGACTCGTACAAGGTTCTGCCGGGAGGCTTCCCGAAGATACCCACCCCCCCAGAAGTCAAGCCGGGCTTCAGCAAGGCCCAGGTTTCAGACCCTAGGACCCAGCAGAACCTCTGCAGGGCCAGGTGGGGACCGCAGTCTCCACATTAGTCACCGTTCCTAAGACCCCCACTTAGTAAAAGGTGCCATCAAAATGACGTCAGCCGGCTAAAAATACCTCCCTGGAGAAGAATCAGGTGCAGATCCTGGGGAGGGCACAGCCTGGCTTCCCATCCTCACTCTGCTGTGGCAAGCTGGGTGACAAAGGCTGATATCACCACCTCCCTGGGGCCTGTTTTCTCAGTGGTAAGAAAGGAGGTAACAATAGCCGGTCCTGCTTACAGAATTACTGTGAGGATGAAGATAAGAGAACGCTGGGGAAATTGGACTGGGCAGGTGGCCTCCGAGGACCCACTCCTCCCCCAACCTGTCACCACCCACCTCAGCCAGTTGTGCTTCTGAAAGTTGGTTCTGAACAAGCCCTGCCTGGCTGAAGAGCATGCAGTGGCTCCCAATGGCCTTCAGGCTCCATTCAGCACAGGCAGAAGAGCAAGTCTCTCCCTGGACAAAGTCTCCACCCCAAGGGTATCTTGTCTAAGAGGACCCGGGGTTCAGGTCTTAAAAGACATTGGTATTGCTACCCGCCCCCCAAAGCCTCCTCACGCTGGAGGGAAATGTGGGGGTGGTTGTGGTTGGAGAGGCACACCATTTCCCAGACAGCCTATCTGAGGCCACCATTTTCCACACTCCCTAGCTGCCTTAGGGCATCTGTGGCCTGACATTCCGCCCAGGAAAAGGGGGTGGGGGGCACAGGTCCTGCACTAAATAGTGTCTCTATACAGGGAGAGCCATGCCGGTGCTGCCTGGCCATGGGGAGAGAACACACCAAAGAGCCTCTGGGACAGCTGGCCTTTCACATCTGTCACCTACAGTCCCCCTGTGAGATGGCTGCTGTCTTTACATCACAGACAGTGACAGACAGAATTGTAGAAGAAATATATGTGAGTTATAAATATGAGAACAGGGGATTCAAGTGTGGAGTCCCAGACACCTCCCTCATACCACGCATGTGGGGTACAGCGTCTCTCTGCCTCCCTGCCTCCCCTTAAACCTTGGGTGACATCTGGATGCCCGTCTCCCACACACGGTCACACCCCGGCTCTGCTGTACACATGGCTCTCTGAATCAGTGACAGATGGCACCACAAAGGTAGTGTCCCGCTCTGGCCCCTTGGTGATGATTTTCTTTTCTGGGGCAACACCCTGGAGTGAGCTCTTGCACTTCTTTCTAGGGAGTCCTATGGACAAGCATGTTCTAAACACCATGATCAGACACGGCAGGGAACGTCACACATAGGACTTTGCGCATTGCTTCATTTAACCACATTAAGAATGGGGCTGAGCCAGGCCTAGGGGCACAAGCCCTCAGGAAGCTGGAGCAGGAGGCTAGCCTAGACTATAGAGTGAACTCAAGGGTAGCCTAGGCAATTCAGTAAGACCCTGTCTCAGAATAAAGAGTGCAAAAGATCTGGGAATGTAAGTCCAACAGTAAAGCACTCTCCTGGCTAGTTTTGTGAGAACTCTCTCTGACAGAAACCAGAGACATTTTGGAAGAGGAAACCTCAAGTCAGAAAATTCCCCCTCCAGACTGGCTTCTGGCATATGGGAGGGCCACAGGGCTCCATCCCTGTGGGCAGTATCACCCCTGGACTGGTGGTCCTGTGTGAGATAACTCTGCAGGTAAAGGCCCTTTGGCAACAAGTCTGACAGCCTGAGTTCAATCCCCATGAGTTCATGATGCTGGAAGATGACTGACTCCCACAAATTGTCCTGTGAGCTCCATGTATCATTGTGGCATGCATGTGGGTACCCATGTGTGGACGCTCACATGCACACACGCACACACACACACACACAAATAAACCAATAAGTAAATATTTAAAAGATAAGGAACTATTAAGTATCTTTTGTGGTTTGTACCTAAATGTCCCCAAAGGCCCTGTCCTGAGGGGTCTGGGCTGTGGGAAGGGATCTTCTTCATCAGTGGCTCATCCAGGCTGAATTCTGAATTTTCCGGGCTCCTGAGAAGTATTGGGAACTCAGGAGGGTCTCACTACAGGGAGCAGGGCACTGTGGCCCCTAACCCTTGCCCCGGCCCTTATCTCCCAGACGTTCTCTGACTAAATGTCTTCTGGAAGTTGACTCCCTCAAGCATTTTGTCATCAGCAATGAAAACACACAGAGCCACCCTTCGTTCTTGCTGCAAATTGTTCCCTCAAGCCGGTGTCACAGTTTAGTACCCTTGAGCCAGTGAACTCAAGAAACGTGTGTGTGTGTGTGTGTGTGTGTGTGTGTGTGTGCGCGCGGCTATCTGTCTGTCTATATGTGTCTGTCTGTCTATGTGTGTCTCAATGAGTCTGTGTATGTCTCTGTGTATGTGTCTCTGTGTATGTGTCTCTGTCTCTCTCTCTCTCTCTCTCTCTGTGTGTGTGTGTGTGTGTGTGTGTGTGTGTATGTAACAGCCTCTGAGCTGTGACCAAGTCAGGCCCCATCCACTCCACTCTATGAACACCCAAGCTCTCTCCCTGCAGAGCTCTGGGGTGAACCACAGCCCCTGGAGTGGATTCCTCATGACCTAACATTGACTCTGCTATTTGCTCCATGGATTCCCAGCCCGTGTGTCCTGGGCTGTGTGGCCAAAGTGGGTAACAGGATCAGTGGCAGACGGTGCCTCCTAGGTTAGGAAGGAGGCAGAAGCCACAGAGGGTGTCTGCGCACTGTCCTGTGTCACCACTACTCTGAACGCATCTAGTTTTTATTTTCAAACAGAAAGAACTATCCAACCACATTCGTAAAACTTCCGGTTCTCTCTCTCTCTCTCTCTCTCTCTCTCTCTCTCTCTCTCTCTCTCTCTTCCATCTTCCTTAACTGCTGTATTTTGTAAGTCAGCTCTGGTAGCTTGCACCCAGTGTGCATGTGTAAGTTGTGTGTCAGGCCTCATTTGTAGTAAGAGCTGGATCTGGGGCTGGCTAGGGGAAATGAGATAAAGACAGACCAGCTTCATGGACTAGAAAATGAGGAAGAAGATAGAGAGCATGAAGACGGCCCTGCGGCCAGAGGCCCAGGCAAGGCTCCCTCCAGCTCCTTGGGGGAGGGGGATGAGAGTAAATACTGCCTGCAGGTCATGACCGTGCCCTGAACGAGCCAGAGTCACAGTCAGAGCTTCTGTGAGAGAACAAGCAAGAGGCTGAGGGTATAGAAGGAGGACCTGTCACTATCTCCAAGAGTCCTTTATCGTTTCAGAAGGGTCTGGGGACAGCCTCCACCACAAAGAGCTCAATTGACTGCCATTGGTATTAGAGCAGAGATCCGAGCCTCCTAGGAGAGATCCATGCCTGCTAAGCAGAGCCAACTGAAGGTCCTGCACCCGAGGCAAGGAACACATGTTAGGAACCCTAGGAGGGTCCATAGTGTAACCCTCATGCAGGAGGCTGAGGGATAGCTCCAGGCTGCAGGGGGCTAAGGAGATGGACCTGGGTAGAGTCTGAGGACAGGCACTGAGCTGCTAGCTCCTGCTGCCCTGTTCTTGTAGAAAGCAATGCCTTCATTGGCATCGACACTTATATTCCCAGTGTGTGCGTGGAGCACACGCTCACAATTCATCCCCAAAGGATCAAGGGACATTTCCCACTGTGTTTACCTGCTCTCTTGGAAGCTTGAGGCTGGGAGGGAGGGAGAGAGGGAGGGAGGGAGGGAGGGAGGGAGGGAGGGAGGGAGGGAGGGAAGAGGCCCCCAGAAGGCTCCTCTGCACCCTTCAGCCTCTTTCCATCCAAAGCATTCCAGTTGGCAAGATGAGGAGTGGAGGACCAGAGATGGTAAAGCCCTGTCTGCAGCCACACAGCACTTGGAGCAGAGAGGCGGTGACAGCTCCTTCCCGAATCCCTCTCACCGAGGCCCTCCTCAGAAGCTCTGCACAGCCACCCTCAAGGGCACCCACAGCTCCGCCAGCCTTTGCTCTGCCCAGACTCACTGCATCCACACTGTCAGGCCGTGTCTCTGGGTTTCTGTCCACACCTGAGCAAAGATGACAAGAAGCTTGGTCCAAAGGCCTTTTTATTTTTATTTCTTTATTTTCCTTCCTTCATTCATGTTTGTTTGTTTGTTTGTGACAGGGCCTCTCTACATGGCCCTGGCTGTCCTACCACTCACTATGTAGACCAGGCTTGCCTTGAGCACACAGAGATCCTCTTGCCTCTGCCTTCTGGATGCTGAGATTAAGGGCGTGAGCCACTCTGCCCAGCCCAAAGGTCTGGATGATTGCTTTCACTTTCTCCAGGGCTGCAGTGTGGGAGGTTGGAGGTGGGCTCGCCTTGCCTGAGACAGCCTTTACACCTGCTTTATGTCCTGTTTTGTGACAGGGCCTGACCATATAGCTCCAGCTGGCCTAAAATGCACTGCATATCAGAGAATGACCCTTAGCCCTGATGCCCCTGCCTCAGTGTGGAGAACACGGGCACGCCACTCTGTTACATCTGTCATCTGTTCTTTATCAAAACCATATGGTGAAATGCTCACCGACGCTGCTTCCTTCTGGATTTCTGGTTTCTCCTCTCTCCCCACCTGGCTGCTGGCCCCAGTCCAGACATCATCAAAACAGGCATCTAGACAAAGATGGCAGAGAGCACACTAAGGAGACAGAGCCCTTCCTTAGCCAGACCTCGAGCCACCGGCCTGTGATTCCGGCTACTCCAGAGACTGAGGCCCAAGCATTACAAACTCAGAAAAAGATCCGGCACCTTACTGAAACCCCGTCTCAAAATTAAAGGGGCTGGAAGCGGGGGACAACCCAGTGGACGAAACACTTGCTGTGGTGACATGGTGACCCAAGTTTGAAGCCCAGATCCCATGGTAAAAGGAAAGAACTGAGTCCCAAAATTTCACACACACACACACACACACACACACACACACACACAGAGAGAGAGAGAGAGAGTAATAAATTAAATAAAATAAAATATTTTTAAAAGCTAGACTAGGATATAGCTCAGTGGTAAAGCATTTGCTTAGCACTCATGAGACCCTGAGTTCAAGCTGAAGTGTCAAACCCAGAAAGGAAACAGAAAATAAAGAGCCTCCCCTACCACAGCAGGTTTGCAAATGGAGTTGACCGCTGGGTGTGACGCCAAAGGGATAAAGCCAAAAGCAGCATCCCATAGGGGTGGTACACATAACCTATGTGAACAGAGTTTACACCCTTTCTCTTCCTGCCCAATCGGACTTGAGCCTCTGGTAGGGGTAGGGAGACACGGAGCAGTTGGGTAGAGTACAGGGAGAGTAGTCAGGACCCTGGACCCTGCCCTGCCACCAACTCTACAACCTAGGCCTACACGGGCTGAAGTACAGCTCAGTGGAAAATTCAGAGTTGTTTTGCCAGGTCACATGGGGCTGTGTGTGAGTGAGCAGGTGACAGGAAAGTGGCTTTCTTCCTGGTCTCAGGCTGTGTCACAGGTCCTGTTGAGCACTGCTCTGGAGGCCTTAAATGTGACATGACTATTTTTGTTGACTACAAATGCCCCAGCTCAGCCTAGAGACCACAGTGCCACTAGCCAGCCAAGATACTTGTGCTCCACCCACAGGGCCCAGGGAATGCAGGCCTTATGCTAGGCCGGGGCCCTGCCAACCACAGGGGCTGTAAGGAGGAGGGGGACTCTGAAATGACTTGTTGGGGTTGATTTATTTAGAGGAGGGCACAGTGCCCTTGCCAGGGTGTCCTAAAATAACTCAGGGACCAGACCTGACAGCAACCCTCCATGGAAAATTTAAATTAATTCTTCGTGAGTGTGAGATCTGGTCCCAAAGCCATCTCTGATGTGACCAGAAGCCCAAGGGAGCCAGGCCCCTGTTTATGGGATTTCTCATGCAGCCAGTAGTTGTAACAAGCAGAAAGAGGAAGGCCATCGTGACCTCAGACCTCAGGCTTTAGTTCTATAAGGGCAGGCACAGACCCTGGAGGGTGACACTGTTCATTGACCTTTCTGAGTGCCTCAGCTCCTCACAGCTGCTGTTTTTGTTGGTTTTGTTTGTTTGTTTGTTTTTTTTTTTTTTTTTTTTTTTTTTTTTTTTCGAGACAGGGTTTCTCTGTGTAGCCCTGGCTGTTCTGGAACTCACTCTGTAGACCAGGCTGGCCTTGAACTCAGAAATCTGCCTGCCTCTGCCTCCCAAGTGCTGGGATTAAAGGCGTGCGCCATGACCGTCCGGCACAGCTGGTCTTTATTGTCCTTCTCCTGGGTTGTCTGAGAAGGGAGGGGACTTGATGGTCATTTCCTATACAAGGACTCACACCTGTGGCAACTATTATGACAGAACACCAAGCTGTCCTCTCCAGCGGCCACCTGAATGGCCTCTGACCGGGCAAGGTTGCAAGTCAGTGGTAAAGAGGGCAGCAGACAGAGGGGCAGTGCCCGGGGGATGAGGAAGAGAGAGTGTTGCGGGGTTAAGAGGGAGAAGTGCTCCAAGGATGGGGAGAAAGAGTACCCCGGGGAGTAAGGAAGTGACAGTGGACAAGGGGACAGGAGAGAGACTTAATGTTCCAAGGGATAAGGAAGAGCACTCTGGGAGATAGGAGCGAGAGTACTCCAGGATAGGAGCGAGAGTGCTCCAGGGGATGTGGAAGGGAAAGTGCTCCAGGGAGTGAGGAGGGAGGGTGCTCTAGGGAATCAGGGAGGAAATGTGATCCAGGAGATGAGGGAGAGTGCTCCAGGAGAGTCAGGTGAGTGCTCCAGATGAGGGAGAGTGCTCCAGGAAACAGGGAGGAGAGTTGCTCCTGAGCTCAAAAGAAAGAAGAAAGGAAGCCAGTTCCTGAATGAATGAGTAGAGGCTGCTAAGAAGGTTCAAGGACTAACCTGGGTAATAAGAAACCGGAATGTGGCACGGACCCCAGGGCTTTGAACACGCAGAACAGAAATGAGCCTTCTGGTAACAGAGCCCACCCAAATTAAGGAAGTAGGAACCAGACTGCCATCCTCTGTGCAAATAGAGTCACACACACACAGACACATGCATGCACACACAGACACACAGACACACATGCACACACAGACACAGACACACATGCACACACAAACACAAACACACAGACACACACACATACAGACATACAGACACAATCCATACACATAGATGGAAGAGTCTGGAAAGAGCTGAGGTCTCACCTGCAGAGGGAGGGGGCCTGGAGAATCTCATCAGGTTGGAAGGAGCCAGAGAAGAAATTCCAGTCCAGACTCTAGATGAGCCTCATGGCTGCTAATGGGTTACAGCTACTTCCAAAGTGTCCCTTCCCCACATGGGGCACATCCTTCGGTATCCCAAATCCTGTGGCAGGAAGCACTTAGTGTCCCCAGTTCCTGTGAGGAGACTGAGGCACAGAGGTTAAGACACTTTGTTCCCCAGCAGCTAAGAGGCAAGTGCAGGCGCTGAGCCCCAGCTACCTGTCATGGAAGCTGCCCACAAGGGCTTCCTTTTCTTTTCTGTGCCCCTGAGGTGTCCAGGGAGGAAAGTCTGTGGACTCATGAGGGCCCATGACTTATGACCTGGCCTTTAGCTGGTCACCTTTCCTACCAGACAACAGAGCAGCCCCTCACTCTTCCTCAGTATCTGGGCACCAGGAAAGAGCCCCCCTCTCATGGCCTCACACAGCTAAGGTTCATGGGAAACAGAACCCATGCTGTGGGGCCCAGGTAAAGGCCAACAGAGCCACCTCAGAAACACAAGGCCACTTCATCCTCTCTCCAGCCAGCTCCATCCTCCCTAGACCCAGGTATCCAGGGGACTTGGGGTTTCAAGCATCTGATTAACATAAATTAACAGCTACAGCAGGAGACAGGAATTCACTCTCTTGTTTTTGAAAGCCTTGTAGAAACTGCTAAGGGGAAGCCTTGTTCCAAGCCTGAGTGTGCCTGGTGTTTGTGTACCCAGACCCTGCCCATCTCAGGCTCTGAGAGATGAACCCTGGAGCCCAGCTCCAAAGATAACATCAGCCAAGAGCACAGTGTGGATAGGGGGGTTCATCCCCACACCCCTCACAGGGGCCCCCCTCATTCCCAACCTCCCACAGGGACCCTTCTCCATCTCCACACCCCTCAAAGGTCCTCCTCAATTCCCACACCCCTCACAGGACCCTCTCCACCCCCATGCTCCTCACAGGGACTCCCTCACACTGAGAGCTTCTATCTGGGCCCGAGTAGGGGTACACCCACAGGCTCTACCAGTGTCCCCAGCTAGAAGAGCATTGGTCCCCAGCACCCTTCTCCCTGGTAAGCACCACAGGTTCCTCAGGAACAAAGCTGCCTGTTCTGGTTTTCCAACGCTAGGCCTACTAGTGTAAGACCCAGGCTGGTACTGACTGTGTGGGCTAGGGGACCAGCTTTAGATTTGTCTGCCACAGCCTGTCCCCTCTCGATTCTGCTGATTGCCACTCCCTTCAGGTGAATTTAAAGTCTGGGCTAGTGAGCCATGGCGGTGCACATCTGTAACTCCAGATTCAGAGGGTGGAAGCAGGAGGGTCAGAGGGTGGAAGCAGGAGGGTCAGAGGGTGGAAGCAGGAGGGTCAGAGGGTGGAAGCAGGAGGGTCAGAGGGTGGAAGCAGGAGGGTCAGAGGGTGGAAGCAGGAGGGTCAGAGGGTGGAAGCAGGAGAGTCAGAAGTTCAAGGTCATCTTCAGCTATAGGTGAGTTTGAGGCCAGCCAGGGCTACACATAACCACAAAACCCTGGCGTCTCACAAACACACACACACACACACACACAAAGGTCCAATCCCAGCCCCACCACTCACCAGCTGTGCCTCAGACCCAAACCCCGAGAAACAGGGCCATGGTTGAAACAGCCCTGTGACAGAGTATGTTGGCCTTCCAAGCCCAGCACAGATGCCCATCCTAGATCAAGTTCTCCCCCTGCTGGCCATATACAGAACCTCACCCAGGCACCTGATAAATCCTAGGGAAAGGCAAGGTGGTCATGGTGATGGTGGTGGTTATGGTTATGGTGATGGTGACAGTGGTGCTGGTGGTGCTGGTGGTTCTGGTGATGATGGTGGTGATGGTGGTGATGATGGTGATGGTGGTGATGATGATGATAGTAATGATGGTGATGATGGTAGTGGTGATGATGGTGATGATAGTGGTGATGATGGTGATGATGTTGGTGATGATGATGGTGATAGTAATGATGGTGATGATGGTAGTGGTGGTGATGGTGATGATAGTGGTGATGATGGTGGTGGTGGTGCTGATGATGGTGGTGGTGCTGATGGTGATGTTAGCAGGGAAGAATAGGTGTTAATTCTAAAACAGTAACAAAGATCAATATGCTCTTGAGAAAACACACACCCTCGTTAATCACTGAGAAATGTGAACAAAACCAGAATACGACGCTACTTCCCATCCATTAGGATGGCTACTGTGTTGTGATCTTTTTTAAAGAAGCAGAAAAGGGAGAAGAAGCAAAAGGAGACAGGAGCAGTCGGTGACGTGCATGTTGCTGGCAGGAACATGAGCTGGCCCAGCTGCTGGTGAGCCTCAGAAACACTAACACAGAACAACCCAGCAGAGCCCTTTCCCAGGACACACCCAGGGGAAGCAGAAACAAGAGCTCAACTGGTTTTGTTCAAGCCTGGGGTTTACAGAAGCATTATTCACAATAGTTCCAGGAATGGGAGTCACCCAGTCTCCATTGAGCGACAGACAAACTAACAGGATGGGTACAGACATGCTCATGGAGTGGTTATTTAGTCATAAAATCAAGAAAGCAAGAACGGAGAGGTGGCTCGGTCGGTAAGGTGCTTGGATCCCTGGCATCCACATAGAAAAGCCCAAAATAGAGGCTCCTATAATCCTGGCTCTGAAGAGTGGGACCAAGAAGATCCCAGGGGCTCCTTGGCCAGCTCTCCTAACCAATCAGTGAGCTCTGGCCAGCTCTCCTAGCCAATCAGTGAGCTCCGGGTGCAGCGAGCATCTCTATCTCAGAATCTAAGACAAGGACAGAGGCTCTGAGCCGTCTTCCCCTGGCAGCTGTGCTCTACCCTCATCAAAGATACTCTTGGGAGCAAGTAGAGACCGGAACAGAAAACCAAGTGGCCAAATGATAGAGAACAACACAATGTCTGTACCTACGACTCAGAGGACATCTCAGAAGATGGCGGAAAGACTGGAAGAGTCAGAGGGCCGGGAAGTCTGCTGTGAGATTGTGTCTCCTAGAAATAGCAGGGCAGTTACACCCAAGGTATCTCACCAACATGGCTGCCTAAGCAAGACGGGAACAAAGACAACACCAGCAAGCACGCTGACATGGAAGGGAAATCTCACAGGGCCCCTCCCCCAGACGAAGAATGATGAACAGTTGCTGAGATGGGGAAATCACTCCTCCCCAAGGACGAGCCCACAATAGCCATACAATCCCAGGTGCTCATCCCTGAAATCATGTATGTATATAACAATAATCATCAAAGGGGGAAAAGCCATGAATCTGAGAGAGTGGGGCGGGGCCATAGGAGAGGTTGAAGCAAGGGAATGTAGGAGGAGTTGGAGGGAGGAAAGAGAAGAGAGAAATGATGTAATGATATTTTAGCTAGGGCTGGAGAGATGGCTCAGTGGTTAAGAGCACTGACTCCTCTTCCAGAGGTCCTAAATTCAATTCCCAGCAACTATGTGGTGGCTCACAGTAATGGGATCCGATGCCCTCCCTCATCTGGTGTGTCTGAAGACAGCGACAGTGTACTCACATAAAATATATAAATAAGCACTTGCGAGGCAGAGGCAGGTGGATTTCTGAGTTCGAGGCCAGCCTGGTCTACAGAGTGAGTTCCAGGACAGCCAGGGCTACACAGAGAAACCCTGTCTCGAAAAAAAAAAACATAAATAAATAAATAAATATTAATAATAATATTTAACTAAACATTTTAAATGTTTATTAAGAAAAAGTTAAAATGCACGAGCACTGCAAAGTCATAAAACATAAGAAGATGGAGAACTACAGACAAAGGTGTCAAACATCTCCTCTCCTCTCGCTTCTGCATGCACACACACACACACACACACACACACACACACACACGTAAACATATAGGAGGTTCTGGCATCCTCTTACAACACAGATAAGCCTTGAGGTTTAAGCAAACTAAATGCACTACGTGACTCCAGTCATGAAGTCCCCAGAGTGGACACTCACAGAGACAGAGCAGAAGCAATGGCTGCCAGGAAGTGGGTAGGCGTGTGAGGTGTTCTGGGGATGCAGACTGGTGACAGTCTCCCAACGAGGAGAGCGTGCTGGATGCTGCTCAACTATGCGTGAACGACAGATAAATGGATATTCTCAGGTTATACATCTTGTTACTAACATTTTTTAACTAAAAATCAGTAAAACAGTTCTGGGGACCTGGGGGGCTTGGGACTGGAAGCCTGGGGACCTAGAGACCTGGGGACCTGGGGACCTGGGGACCTGGTAGGCTGGGGACCTGGGGACCTGGAGACCTGGGGGCCTGAGGACCTGGGACCCTGGTAATCTAGAGCCTGTTATTTAGGACCTGGGGGTCTAGGGCCCTGACTCAGTTGAACGAGTGCCACCTAGTGTCACATTTTTTTGTCAGCCTGACACAGACCTACACACCAGGGGAAAGGGAACCGTCAACTGAGAAATTGCCTGCAGGCAAGTCTGGGAGGCATTTTCCTGATTGTTGATAGATGTAGGAGAACCTAGCCCACTGTGGGCGGCACCACACCTAGGCGGTGCGTAAGGAAAGTGGCAGAGTGATGCATGAAGAGCAAGCCAGTGAGCTGCACTCCTCCATGGTCTGTGCTTCAGTTCCTGCCTCCAGGGTCCTCCCTTGAGCTCCTGCCTTGGCTTCCCTGACTGATGGACGGTGACTTGTAAACCAAATAAACCCTTTCTTGCCCATGCTGCTTTGGGTAGAGGCTTCACCACAGGAACAGAGAGCCATTAGGACACACAGCACACCAAGCTCAGTGTCCAATCCCCAACACAATGTAGTGGTATCCACAGGGCATGGTGTCCACAGCACACAGGAGAAGAAAGCAAGAGGTTAACCTACGCTACATATTGAGTTTAAGGGCAGCCTGGACTACATGAGACCCTGACTCAAAGGGGGTGGGGGAAGTATTGAACTCAGGCTAGTAACAGTCTTCTAAGAAAACAAAGGATCTTTCGAGTAGAACTGTTATATACTTTCCCTTGGAACCAGAGACCCTAGGAGTCCTTCATTTGTTTGTTTGGTTGGTTGGTTTTGTTTTCCCAGACAGGGTTTTTCAGAAAGCAACCCTGGCTGTCTTGGAGTCCTGGACTAGCTTTGTAAACCAGGCTGGCCTCAAACTCACAGAGATCTGCCTGCCTCTGCCTCCTGAGGGCTGAGATTAAATGCATGAGCCACCACACCTGGCTTTGGACGTCTGTAGAAGGGCAGTGTCTCTAGACACTTTCCCTGTTGCTATGATAAAAAATACTCTGACAAATGTAAACTGAGGGACAAAGGTGTTATTTAGCTCGAAGTTCCAGCTTACAACCCATGGAGGCAAGACACCACATTGCATCCTCAGTCAAGAAGCATCGCACCACAGAGACAGAACGGATGCCAGAGCTTAGCTTGCTGTCTCCATCTTGTACAGTTCAGGGTCCCCTGCCCTTCCAGTGGTCCCATCATAATTAAGATGTGTCTTACCTCATTAATTAACATAATCAAGATAGCTCTCCACACGGAGAGACCCAGAAGTCCATCTCTCAGACAATTCCAGATTCTGTCAAGTTGACAATATCAGAACAGATTGAAGCTGAGCAGATCACACCCATCAGTGTGGGCTCTCACGCAGGGATGACCATGCTGAGTTCCGAGGAACAAAGGTTTCCACCAAACAAGAAAGGAAGTCCCAACCAGGGCCTTGGCTTGGAAGGCGCAGGAGCGATAGCAGGCTTTCAGGAGCTTACTTCTACCTACCTTCCCCCAAGCAAGGAAAGAAAACAGGATTTGTCCAGGCGAGAGGATTTGGCCACCGGGGCCAGGCAATACCAAGGAACGGCCACCAGAGGGCAGCAGGTCTCTGCTTTTAAACTGTGGTAGAGAAGATTAAAAAGGTGTGCCCGAGAGTACTCTTCCTGGCAATGTGGGTTGTCAAACTAGGCAAGCGCTTAGAACCGGAGCCCTTGTTCCAGAAGTGGGGCCCCGGGAATAGATGGCTCCCAGACACAGCTGAAACGAGACACAGCATGCATGCCTACATCTGTCCTTTCCTCTACCCTGCAGGGAGCTCAGCCCAGATGGAAGCCCATGTGAAGGAAGGCAAAGAGAGACTGAGAAGGTGACAACGGCACCCACATGTACCCAATGCCGCTGTGGTATGGGGAAACTGAGGCATGCGTTGGCGATAAAGCACCCAAGGTCGTCTGCATCCCTCCTGAGCATGTCAAGCTTCAATGTGGGTGCCCCGAAGCCTCTGCCCCCTCCGGGGCATATTTAGAAACCGTGACATAGCTGTGGTCATGGCTCACAGACCTGCTGAAGGCCATTGATTAAGGACAGGGTCCTTATCAGGCAAAGTCAGCCCATAGTGGGTCCATGGAGAATGGACACTCTAGAGCGTCCTTGCGGCCCTTCCTGGAGGCAGCTGAGATATGGCTTAGGCCCTTTTTGGATTAGGAGCCGTGTGACTTTGGGTGTTTGGAGGTGCACAATAATAAGTCACAAGGTTCCTCCATTTCTACATCTAAAACATGGCCACAGAACACAGACCCACCTTGAAGGAGGCTGAAAAGGTACCGAAGACCCCGGCTTTCCCATCCAGGACTAAGAACACACACAGGGCTTACTCAACTGGTCTTAGGGAAGGAGACACCCTGACCTGGCTCTCTCCTCCCGCCTGGAAAGGAAAACGGGATGGAGACTCTGAACAGAGGTGAAGCTAAGAGTCACTGACTGCCAGCCCTTTAATGGAGAGCAAAGCCTTGGGGATTCCAGCAGCTGGCTGACTGGGCACACGGGAGCTGACCCACACACACCCCAACATTTCACGTCTCCCCTCCTCGCACCTGCACAGATGGACATTCCACCATTGTGGACCCCTTCCTTTATATGTGGATTGAAGAAACTCTCCAGGTAATGGGCCATCTCTCTGAGAAGCTCCTAAAGCCATCATAAATGGCTAAGTGTCTTGGAGGGTGACATCACCTGAGCTGTGGTCAGCTCTGGTCCCTGGGAGCGGGTAGGGGAAGAATGATGAGCATGTGTGCACACACACATATACACACTCACACATACATATATACACACACACATGAATGCATACACATACACACACATACACATATACACACACACATATATACACACACACATGAATGCATACACATACACACATATACACACATACACACATGCACACACATACATATATACAAACACACATATATACACATACACATGAATGCATACACATACACACATACACACATATACACACATACACACACATGCACACACATACACGCACAAGTGCACACACATATACACATACACACACATACATACCCCACCCCACAACACACACACACACACACACACACACACGAGACTAGCAGAAGGGCTCAGAAAGAGAAGCCTCCTCCAAAAGGGGTCCCAAGGCTTGCTGGGGGCAGGGTAGGGGATGAGCTGACAAGGCTCATGGAGAACCCAGCAGGAGTTGGGGGAAGAAGCCTTCTGTAATAGTAGCAACATCCATGAAGCAATAATGTCCCAGGAGCCCAGGCTCCATCTGTCTCTCAGATGGTCCATGAGTCCATGGACAGATAACCCCAGTGGTTGCTTCCTGGCCTCCAAGAGGCCTTTTGTCTGATGAGCACCAGAGATCACTTCCTGTCCCACTTGGGCCAGATCAAATTGTAGAGACTGTCCCAAACAAAGAGCCTCACAGGCCAGAGAAGCCTGGTGGTTGGGGATATGCCCACTGACACAGCCTCCTGCTGGGGTAGCCCTGGGGGCCCACACAGCCTGGCAGAGATCAGAGACAGCAGGGACAGAGGCCATGACCCTACTAGAGGCCAGAGGAGCCAAGATAAGGGGCAACAGGAAGGGGTGTAGGAGGGGGTGTACACAGATCAAAGGCCTCCAAAGGCCACTCTGCAGAAGCCAGAAGGCATTTGAAAATAAAGAGTACTCACAGTTCCCCAGCAGCTTCCGGTCAGCTGTTGACAGGCTCAGCTCCAGTTTGCTCTAGGCACGCACACGTGCACACACACGCACGAACGAATGCATGCATGCATGACCCCACCCATGCCACTCCACAACCCATGGCTGCCACTTCCCTTGCTCCCTGAACCTTTGCTCTAGAGACGTCCCTAAAGCCTGACCCCTGACTCTGGTGCCCAGAGGGCTTCTGTCTCCGTTTGGAGGCTTCAGGCCCTGTCTCTGATGCTCTCGTCAGAGTCATCCTGTCCAGCTGTTCCAGGGTGCATAGCCAAGCCCTGACCTGGGATGAGTGGCTTCCTGGCAGCAGGTGGCACTGGGAACAACTGTCCTGATGACTGCGCAGTTACCCTGGGTCTTGCTCCAGCTTCCTGGCCCTCTTTGGCAACCTGCTGTGCCTCCGTCCTCTCCCCCCCCCCCCCAACCCCTGGCCTTTGACTCTCTGCCAGGGAAGGTTTCTGTCTCAGGCTTTACCTGCCCTCTTGCCACCCCACAGGCAAAGCCCCTGTCACCTGTCACCTGCAGCTTCCCAAGAAGATCTCTCTGCCATTCTTGCTGCCCCACCCTGGATTTCTAACCTATCTTATCACGCCTCTCTTGACCCCTCCAGTCTCTCTCCTTAACCCTTGTCCCCTGGAATCCAATCCCCTGGACCTATCTCCTTCCGTGTAAAAGCCAGTGAGCAGCCCATGAGGCTGTATAAGTGTCCTCCCCCTCCTCCTCTGCCTCCCCACTCTCCCCGGCACTCTGTCCAACTCCCCAGAACATTCTTTTTTTTTTTTTTAAAGATTTATTTATTTATTATATGTAAGTACACTGTAGCTGTCTTCAGATGAGGGCATCAGATCTTGTTACAGATGGTTGTGAGCCACCATGTGGTTGCTGGGATTTGAACTCCGGACCTTTGGAAGAGCAGTCGGGTGCTCTTACCCACTGAGCCATCTCACCAGCCCTCCCCAGAACATTCTAAACTCATGCCCACCACAGGGCCTTTGCATCTGCAGTCCTGCCTTTCTCAATGGTATGTATGATTTCCTCTCACATATCGGGTATTGGCTTAAAAGTCCCTCTTTCTCATAACCTCTCTGTAAACCATTAGAGAGAGAGAGAGAGAGAGAGAGAGAGAGAGAGAGAGAGAGAGAGGGAGGAAGGAAGGAAGGAAGGAAAAGGAAGGAAGGAAGGAAGGAAGGAAGGAAGGAAGGAAGGAAGGAAGGAAGGAAGGAAAAGGAAGGAAGGAAGGAAGGAAAAGGAAGGAAGGAAGGAAGGAAGGAAGGAAGGAAGGAAGGAAGGAAGGAAGGAAGGAAGGAAGGAAGAAAATGTTCCACATACATAGCACACCCTCCCTTCTTCCAGCTTAATTTTTCTCCACAACCTTCAGCACTGGCTGGCCCTGATACTGGTACCTCCTACCTCTCTGACCAATACTAGCTCATTGAGCAGGCCCCAAAAACAGAGCCAACAAAACAAAACAAAACAAAACAACAATAACAACAAAACAGTGAAGAATGGATCTGGGCAGAGTCCTGACTCAGAGCAGTGAGGCCTGGCAGGTGGGATGGGATGGGAAGGGAGAGGGGTCAGAGCTCACCTGCAAGTGAGGCCCCGGGGACACTCCCTGAGTTTAGGGCCGGGAAGTTCAGCACAGGGTTGGCAGTGTAGCGCGCCCATTCCTTCCTTCCCTTCGTTGTTGTTTTATAAGACAGAGTCTCGGGTATCTTTAGGAACCTGCTATGTTGCCAAGAACGACCTTGAATCCCCCTGCCTCCACCTCCCAAGTGCTGGGTTTCTAGGCACGCACAACCAACCGCCCTGGCTCTGGCAGTGCCAGGGACCCACTCTGGATTTCATGCACGCTGCCTTTGTGAGCCGCCTACCAACGGAGCTACCCTCCAGCTCCTCATTCAAACTTAATCCTGGAGGGACCAGGAGCCACTGAGAGACAAAGAGCAAGATGAAGGTGTGTTCCTCCTGACTGTAGTGTCCCTCTGCCCCTGCCCTAATACCGGAGTGGCCGTGGGTACGCCCGGTGTGCCCTGGAGCTCCGGGAAAGGCTGCTGAGCCACCGCCTGTCTCTGTGTGACCCTCTCCAAGTTTGGGTTCTACAGCCCTCCCAGGAAGGAAGAGCCCAGAGGGAACACTGAGGCCTCCACAGAGAAACAACTTACCTAGTCAAGACACACTATGTATCATTTGTAATTCTTGTTGATAGCTAGCAATTTGCATGGACTGACGAGAGTTTGGTAAGTTTTGGTTTTTGCTTTTTTGTTTTGTTTTGTTTTTTAAGGGGAGAATTTGGTGGGGTTTGTTTTGTTTTTTGCTTTTTTGGTTTGGTTTTTGTTTTGCTTTGCTTTGCTTTTTAAGGGGAGAGTTTGGGTTTCAGTCACCAGGATGTTAAAGGGTCAGCCTCAGGTACCTCTAGATCCAGCTGCAAACACCGGCTCAGCCTGGAGCAGTTGGCCCTCTGGGGAAGTCTCAAAGACTAACCCTGTGCCTACTGGGATGGGGCTGGAGAAAGGGACAGATGTGACCCCAAAGGAAAGTCAGAGTATTCACCCCAAAATAAGGGAACAGCAGCCACACCAGCACACAGCCCCCAAATCCTGGAGGAAGATTGTGTAAATAAGCATCCCCTAGAGGGTAGCGGGGCAGCCGGGGGCAGGCGGAGCGAGGAGGTGACCAGGCAACCATAATGGGCCCCTTGACAGGAGCTAATCAATCTCCTGGCTCCGTACCTCACACTCCCCCATCAGCGATTTGCTGAGGGAAACATCTGTCACTTTTCCAAGATGAATAACACACCAACACCATTATTAATGTGTTTTTAAGTGGTGTTTAGAATCCACTTCATTTTAAATAAAGCGACATGGCTCTCTCCTGACTGCTTAGTGCCCCAGAGGCCTGGTACAACATGGCTGCTGTGTCAGCAGTGTGACTCCCGGGTACTGTTCCCACATGTATGCACAGAGCCAAGGTCACAGGTGCCTGCCAAATGGTGGGAGAATGTGATGGAGCGAGCAAACCCAGCACCAGAGATCGAGGAGGGAATCTTAGTTAGGGTTTTACTGCTGTGAACAGACACCTCGGCCAAGGCAGCTCTTATAAGGACAACATTTAATTGGGGCTGGCTTACAGGTTCAGAGGTCCAGTCCATTATCATCAAGGCAGGAACATGGCAGCATCTAGGCAGGCATGGTGCAGGAGGAGCTGAGAGTTCTACATCTTCATCTGAAGGCTGCTAGCAGAATACTGGCTTCCAGGCAGCTAGGATGAGGGTTTTAAAGCCTACACCCACAATGACACACCTACTCCAACAAGGCCATACCTCCTAATAGTGTCACTCCCTGGGCCACACATATCCAAACCATCAGAGAGGGAGGCTGCAATCACACACATCAGTGATGGAAGCTTCTGCATGAGTGTGCTAGAAAGCCACATTGTGGGGGCTGAGTACCTGAGGTTTGCAGCCTTTGTCCCCTCTCCTCCTATAAGTAGACACACAACTGAATATATGCCCCAAAGACTGGCTATATACCCCAAAGACTGGATATATACCCCAAAGACTGGATATATACCCTAAAGACTAGATATATACCCCAAAGACTGGATATATACCCCAAAGACTGGATATATACCCCAAAGACTGAATATATACCCCAAAGACTGGATATATACCCCAAAGACTGGACATATACCCCAAAGACTGGATATATACCCCAAAGACTGAATATATACCCCAAAGACTGGATATAAACCCCAAAGACTGGATATATACCCCAAAGACTGGATATATACCCCAAAGACTGGATATATACCTCGCAGCTGTGAGTGCCAAAGGTGCTCACTGACACATTTTGTGTCATAGAACAAAGCATGGCCTAAATGTCCAGCCAGAGGGGAACAAGAGCAGAGACTAGGGCAGACATGGTCTGTGGGGTACCCTGTATCTGTCTGGACATAATGTTTGCAGGGACAATTGTTCTGATGCAAAGGATTTCCCAGTATTCAACAGCCATGAGTCTTTTTTGTTTGTTTGTTTGTTTTGTTTTGTTTGTTTGTTTGGGATTGTTTTTGGAGACAAGGTTTCTCTTCTGTGCAGCCTTGGCTGTTCAGGAATTTGCTCTATAGTCCAGGCTGGCCTTGAACTCACAGAGATCTACCTGCCTCTGCCTCCTGAGTGCTGGGATTAAAGGCAAGTGCCACCGTCACCCAGCAACAGCCAGGGGTCTTTGGAGGCAGAGCGATGAATCAATCGATTGATCGGTAAAGCCTCTGCCTTGTGCACTGCTGTGCGCCGCTGCCCTAGCAACCAGGAGTGATTGTTTCGTGAGGAAAGCTACCCCACCCTTAGGTTACATTGGCTGACAGGAAGTTCTCTCTGTAACATTAAACAAACTTGATTCTCTGAAGACCTCTCTGACTGGCCCTTGTTCTGCTACCTCATAAGACCAGTGAGCGTGCAGGCAGTGATGCCTAGTGGTCAGCCTCTCCTTACTTTGCCTTTCCCCATCCACCTTAGACCGTGAAAAACCACATGCTCTAGTCAAGCATGATGCCACACACCTGTGACCACCATACTTGGGTGGCTGAGACATGAGGATATTGAGTTTGGAGCCAACCTGGGCTGTATATTGAGAGCCTGTCTATAAAGCAATTAAAAAAAAAAAAAAAAAAAAAAGGGAAGCCGGGCGTGGTGGCGCACGCCTTTAATCCCAGCACTCAGGAGGCAGAGGCAGGCGGATTTCTGAGTTCGAAGCCAGCCTGGTCTACAAAGTGAGTTCCAGGACAGCCAGGGCTATACAGAGAAACCCTGTCTCGAAAAACCTAAATAAATAAATAAATAAATAAATAAATAAAAATAGGAAAAGGAGCCAGAAGTTCCTACCCCAGCACAAGTCCTGTGGAGCAGAACTAAGTGGGCAGAATTATCTGGTAAACAGTGGGACACCTGACCACCCAGAATATCACACAGGGATGTTCCCAGCAGCGTTA
Source organism: Mus musculus (assembly GCF_000001635.26). Lineage (NCBI taxonomy): Eukaryota > Metazoa > Chordata > Mammalia > Rodentia > Muridae > Mus > Mus musculus. The sequence goes on along the minus strand of NC_000070.6, from coordinate 130,885,288 downwards.
ATGTTTGGGGAGGGGGGTGGTCACGTGGGGTCAGGGACACACTTACATGCAGGTGGACATGCACGTGAAGGCCAGAAGTCCACTTCAGTCGGCCTTCTTCTGGAGCCAGTCCTCTTGATCTTTGAGACCAAGTCTCTCACCAGGACCTGGAGTGTATTGATTCAGCCAGGCCGTCCATCCAGTAAGCCCCAGAGAGCCCACTGTCTTATCCCCAGTCCTGGGCTTAGAGCTGCGCACCACCACACCCAGCCTTTTTACGTGGGGATCAAACACAGGCCGCCATGTCTGGATGGCAAGCATTTTACAGAACCATCGCGAAAGCTACCCCGCCGCCCACCAGCAGCTAACTGCCTTACAGCCAGAACAGAGTACAACGCACACATCCGTCCCTCCGTGACGGATGGAAAAGGGTCACTGATCCCTGCAACAGACATTCACAACAGGAAGAATATACACAGTGGGGTTCACCTCAAACGCCACGCACGCTGCAGGAAGGAAAGGGGACACAGCCTATGTGTGGTGTGGCTTCATTTATTACACACCTAGGAAAAGAGAATGATCTAGCATGGCAGAACACAGATCAGGGTTTGCCAGCGGACAAGATTTAAAAATAAATTAATAAATAAAGTCTGGAGTCTGAAAGGATCCGGAAACCTTTAGGGGAGGCAGGCATGCTGGCTTATCTTCTTCACAGTGGGCACTCCTGAGGTGCAGATATGTCAAAAACCCTCCTGCATTGCAAACTGAGCCTCTACAGTTTAGTCTGAATCATAGACAGCTGGCTGGGCAGAGCAGGGGTGTGGCCAGAGTGTCAGGTGAGGGTCTGAGGCCCCTCCCACCCCTTCCTTCTATGAGGGAATGTCTATAGGGCTCTCTGGATGAAGAGTGCAGAATCCCTTCATTGAGTGACAGAGCAAACAGTAGCCACACGGAAGGCCTCCAAGCCCAGCCGTTTGTAATTAGCACACAACCTGACGGGTGCTAATGGACGCCAGCTGCTCAGCGGGCTTGAGTGGGTCTCATCACTAGAGGCTCTGGGAAGAGTTGGCAGAGGCTCCTGACGGAGGCAGGATTCAAGCCCTGATCTCCTGACTCACCGGCCAGTTCTCCTTCCCCACTGTGTGGAAAGATCTAAAACTCGAGGCTTCCAGAGTATTCCATGGCTCCCCGAGATGCCTGACATCTGTAATCTCATTTCCTGAACTAATCCCATTTAACACAGTCAAGTGTGTAACAGATATGCAGGCCTGGGAGAGCACTCGGCTAGTTTATTTCCGACTGGCATCTAGCTTGCTGGCGTGGGGCCCAGGCCAGGCTGACCCTTAAGCAGGTAGACAACCCACCTGGTCGAGCATTCTAGATGTGGAGTCACAGGTTGGGAGAGACACCAGGCACTAAGGAAAGCCCCTGAGCAGGATGCTGAGTCCCCCTGGGCCTCAGTCTTCTCCTCTATAAAATGGGGGTGCACAGTGCCCCGCCCCCCATAATCTTCTGAAGATATTGAGTGGGTAACAGCCCCTGGCCAATGCCATCGCTTCTGACCTGTCTTTATTCTCTGAGTTCCCACGATTTGGTTATTTAATAAGGCCCGTGTTGTTCTTACTTCACAGATGCAGAAACTGAAGCTGCAAGAGGTCTCTAAGATAGACCAGCATGCCCAATGTCCCCTCTTTAGACTCTGGGTCCACCATTTTGAAACCGTGGATGGCACAGACAATAGTACCATGGCCACATCCCTGAGATTGACGGGGCTTCAGCCAGTAGGGCTGAAGCATCAGGTCAGTGGGCGTGCATTAATTGAGAGCCTCAGCTTAGGGGTGGGTCAGGTGGGTTCCAGGGGCGCATTCAGGAGAGGTCACCTTAGTTCCTCCACTTGGAGAATGCCTGGGGTACCAGTGACACTCACCTGCAGGTAGACTAGATTCCGTAAAGGAACAGAGAAGAGTGACTCAAGGACAGCTTCCAGGAGTGGGGTCCCAGCCCCAGCAAGAGGTCTCCGTGGATGCAAAGGGACAGTGGAGAGATGGGAAGAAGATGGTAGACCCGGGTTCAAATCCTGACCACTCTGTGAGCCTGGAGACCTTCTTGCCTTCTCTGAGTCTCAGTCTATTTATCCACAAGATGGGAACCAGTGTGTCATCTGTACACGGATGGATGGCACTTCGATAAAGTCGCTTCTCGGGACAACAAAAGCAGTGGCCGCTTTAATTACTGTTTGCTGCCTTCCCTATCAGAAGCGATGTCATTGCAGCTTCCCCGAGGGCGTGAGTCCCAGACTTTCCTAACATCCGCCTGGAAGTCCTTCCAAATATCTCCCTGCTGCGACTGCTGCTTGAACGCGAGATAAACACGCGGTGCAGGATCAAGGTCAGAACCAAGGAAAACTGAAGCCCCACAGTGAGAGAGGCTGGACTAGAAGCCAGCCTGGAGATATCAGCTGCGGGGACAGGGGGGGGGGAGCCCCTGAACCTGGTAATAGTCACATTGTTACAAATCTAGAATCTTATCACACTGCATCTGAAGCATCCACGATTTCTGTGAGTAAACTAACCCTCAGCTCTTTATAAACCCTTAAGCTTTTTCAATGTCCAAGCACCAAACACACGCATCCCCGTGTGGTCTCTGGCTTACCTACCCCATCAGTGGTGCACAGGGCAGACACCTGAGCCAGCAAGAGGATATGCACATTGCAGCTTCCTGGACTCAGATGCAGGAGGCTGGGCAGACACATGGCATAAGACACCTGAGCCAGGCAGGGGTGCCCTCAGAGACACGTATTTTGGAGAAATTCTCCACATAGCTGGAAATAACAGGTTGACAGCGGCTCTGCTAACCTGGGGTCTATCCGAACACTCATGACCTCAAGCAGGCTCCAGAGCAGACCAATCAGTCAGCAGAAACTCAGAGGGGAGGGGCATCTGCTTCCAGCCTTGATGGACTCCTCCTTGAGCCACTGCTCATCAGACCCCAGGTTCCCACACAGCCTGGAGCACCGAGGGCTGCTGGGAGGAGCAGGGGTGGTGGCTAGCCTGACTCCTCATCCTTCCAGGTCAAGACTGTGCCCAAGGCTGGAGAGATAGCTCTGAGGTTAAGAGAGTAGTACTGCTCTTGCAAAAGACAGAAGTTCGGTTCCTAGCACCCACATTAGGTGGCTCCCAACCACCTGTAACTCCAGCCCCCAAGAAAGGGGCATCTGGGTGCATATTCCCAAAACACACACACACCTACACACGATTAAAAATAAATCTTTCATATTTTTAAAAAGATGGTGCCCAATCAGTCATGAGTCAGCCAGGGAATGCATGAATCCCCAGAAAGCCAGGATCGGGGTTCTGAAGGACAGAAAACGGAACAAAATGTGTCTTGTGACAGCTTGGTGAAATGTTGCTACAGATGACCTTCAAAGCAGGGAGTCCCCCTTTTACCTAGTCTGCTATTTATGTGCTGTGTGACGCTGGAGAAGTTAAGTCACCTCTCTGAATCTCTCCTTGCTCAGCTGCCCAAAGGAGATGGCATGTCCTACTGGGCTATGACACAGTAGGAGGGCTTGGGGGAGAGGAGCGGACTGAGGTCAAATTACTTCACACACAGAGCAATCACTCAGCAATGAGAGTTATTTCTAAGAAGCGTTTTGGACAGGAAGGGGTCTGTAGCAACTGAGCATGCCATGGACTGCAAAGCTACTGCCCACGAGCCCAGACGCAGGCCACAAATGGCCTCTGTTTGCCCACACTGACTTCTTTGTTTCTTTTTTCTTTTTAAATTGTTGCCAACACTTTAAAAATCAGATTTCACATCAAAATCCAAATTATCTGCTTCTCTTTGAAAAGTTCAAAGATTTGGCAGGACCAGGCTACCTTCTGGCCTGGCAACTTCCAGCCAGAGCTGAGTAGCCAAGGCCCTGAAGACTCGGTATCCACAGCTCATGGTTCCTTCCAGACTCATCTGGTCCTCCTACCAGCCCTCCCTGCACCTGGACCTCATTCTGGCTGGCTGGCTGGCTGGCTAATTGGTTGGTTGGTTGGTTGGTTGGTTGGCTGGCTGGCTGGCTGGCTGGCTGGCTGGTTGGGTGGGTGGCTGGTTAGTTGGTTGGTTGGTTGGTTGGTTGGTTGGTTGGCTGGCTGGCTGGTTGCTTGGGTGGCTGGCTGGCTGGCTGGCTGGCTGGCTGGTTGGTTGGCTGGCTAACTGGTTGGTTGACTGTCTGGTTGGTTGATTGGATGGATAGATGGATGGATGGATGGATGGATGGATGGATGGATGGATGGATGGATGGATGATTGGTTGGTTGGTTGGCTGTTTGGCTGTTTGGTTTGGCTGATTTTGAGCCACAGTCTCTTGCAGCCTAGGCTGGCCTTAAACTTACTATTAACCAAAGACAATCTTGAACTTTAGATCCTCCTGCCTTGGCCCACATACTACTGGGATTGCAAGCTTGTGCCACCATGTCTGGTCCATGTGGTGGTGTTTTATCTCCCTGGGGCCTGCACTTGGACCTCCTTGAAAAATGAGGAAAAAAATTGAGTTTCTCAGGGGTCATGGATCTTCAGGGCCACAGTGAGCCAGGACAGAGCTGGGACCTAGGGCTCTCAGTTCATCATCCTGAGCAATGCCCAGGAGGCTGGCCAGAACCCAAGTCTCTTGACCCTACAACCCTGGCTGGAAAGATGAGGGTAATACTGGACATTTGTCTTATTTCTCAGTGTTTCCATCTGTCAAGTGGGACAATAATCCCACCCCTATCCCCAACCCCTACCCCACCTGTACCCATGCCTTGATGGTAGTAATGGTAAAATTAGTTTAAAGAAGTGAGGATCTGAACACATGTCCTGCCCTTCTGTTACCACTTGGGGATGCCAGATGCTACCTCCCACATGCCAACGGATGTGCAGGACCTCACTTAGCCCTCCAAGTCAGCTGGGTATCAATCTATTTAGCCCCCAAACCCCAGCCCTCATCCCCCAGCCCCCACCTCCAGCCCCCACCCCCCAGGGCAGGTGCATCAAACAGAGACTCAAAAATGGGGAGCCATGAGTGATATAGCTGGGATTTGGGATTCCAACCCAAGTTCAAGTTAGAATGGTCTAACCTCAAACTGTCCCATAGCAGAAGCCTCTGCCAAGCCTACACATAGCTATTGACAGCCTATTGTGTGCACTACAACTACTGTTGTAGTCCCAGAGGCACAGTAGGGAATACAAGAGATGAAGTCTCCACTCCAGAGCTTAGTCTGAGAGAGAGGTAGGATTCTAAAAGGAGCAGGCCCAGGAAGAGGGCTACATCGGCGAGTTAGCCAGGACCTGGAGGCATTAGTGGAAGTAACCAGGGGAGGAGCCCCTGGAAGATGACATCACACAGCAGGTTCCCACCTATCAGCACCTGGATGAGATATTCCAAGCAGAGAAGGCACGATCACAGGAAGGAGCCTCCACCACAGGGAGAAGTCTGGTGACTTTTGAACATGGAAGGCCACCTAAGGCCAGCATGGCCAGAGCGAGAAGAGGATACAAGAAGAGCAAAGCCCCCATGTCAATTTCCAGTGCTGATAAACCCCTTTCTGGGAGAGTCAAGCCAACCGGGTCCCTGTCTCTAGCAATCCTGGCTTCTAGCTTGCAGGCATGAACATGCAGAGCACGTGGAGCTGGGTGCCTATGCACACATGTGCACATGCACATGCCTGTGCACTGTAGCTCAGCCAGGAAGAAAGACAGAGGGAAAGAGGAGGTCAGACTGACAAGAGCCACAAGTGCCCAGCATCACACAGCTGTGGCCTACCAGGGTCCTCGGGACACTGAGGGGTGCCACCCCCCTTAGCTAAAGGCTCAGGTAACCTGCCCCTCACCAAACAGCTTTTCCACTGTCCTGCTCCAGCCTTAGGGAACTCTGTCTGAGTCCACCCACCTCTCCTTCCAACCATTGACCTGCGTTTTGTGGCCCCACTCCACCTCTACCACAACCTGATGCTGGGGAAGGCAGAACAAGTTCACAGTGGCAATCTGGGGATGTGGGGGCAGGGTCACTGCTTTAAAGGAACAACAAAGTGTTAGCTAAGTGATGTCACCAGCCCAGGGCAGCTGCTGATGGATGTCAAGACACAGACACACACACACATGGACACATGCACTATACACATACATACACACACACACACAGAGAGAGACTAGTGAATATATTTTTGAGTTCTTTTTCATGGCTATCATGTTACCCCCTGGGGCTGATCTGGGACAAAACAGGAAATCCCAGAACCAAGCCTGCCAGATGAGGCAAGGGGCTGGGAATTTGAAACCCCCTCTGCTCTCTACAGCCTCCTATCCGACCCTGCCTCCTGCAAGCTGGGGCTAGCTGCCAGGATTCTCCCAGAGGAGAGGTTCCCCCTCCCCAGGCACTGCCAGGGCTCAGTCACGGAGTCACAGCTGCAAATTCCTGCCCTGTACAAGTCCCCAGACCCACACAGAGCTTCCTAGAGCCATTGTTAAATCCACCTTTCCGGATATGTCATTTCCCTTGCCGTCTTTGAATACAAACGTGAGGTTAGCCTGATGTCCAGCAGGGGGCGGGCATGTTTCATTTGCCAGAGAGCCAGCAGTGGGTTCAGGAGGCGGCTGGAAACAACCCTTCCTCCAGCAGCCTCCCATTAAGACACAGCTCCCCGCCCCCCCGCCCCTCGCGCCACGCACAGAGCAGGCTTCTACACCTTCGCATACACTGGAGCCCTGTCAGGCTGCAAACGGAGCGAACCGGCTCACTTCTGGTCGGGCCTCTCCTGCACATTCTTCACTAGCTGCCTTACCCAGAACTCCATGCCTTTTCGATGCCAGCCTGCTCCTCTACGGGGAGAAATGCCTGGGTGGATGAGTGACTGATGGGTAGAGAAACCCAGCTACCAGCCACCCACACCGTTCAGAAACAAATAATTCAATGCAGACATCCCGGGAGAAGACAATTTTTTTTTTTTAATGGCCAGGCAAGCATTCTAACACTGAGTTATAGCCTCAGGCCTCCCTTTTTTACATTGTTTTATTTTGAGACAGGGTCTTACTTAAAGCTCAGGCAAGCTTTGAACTTAGGATCATCCCAGCTTGGCCACCCTAGTAGTTGGAAAAATAGGCTTAGCCAGCAAGCTCAGTGCAATTTGAAAAATATACAGCACTCGTTGAGTCTAAGGACCGGCCACCTCATGATCTGACTTGACTCTTTTAGGTCTGTTGGGCTTGGTGGTATTACCCAAAGTACAGAAGGGGAAACTAGGATTTTAAGGGGGCCCAAGGTTGCAGGCTATGTATGGGTAGGTGCAGCAGGGTTCCAAATCCAGTCGCCTTCCCCCTTCATTTAGCTATGCACCAGGCCCCACCTATGAGTCTCTGGGTGACCCCAAGAAGTGGAGAAATGTGGCAAAGTCCTGGTGCTTGGCTGGAAGTGTTCTGGCCTAATTCTTAACCTAACCCAAGTCCCATAAGTGAATGCTGGTAAGGCACTCGTGTGTGTGTGTGTGTGTGTGTGTGTGTGTGTGTGTGTGTAACAGAGAGAGAGACAGACAGACAGAGAGACAGAGAGACAGAGAGAGAGAGACCTCCCACAGACCTGCTAAGAAGCCCCCTGTTCCCACTTGCAGGAGGTCCTAAGAAATTAAACTGTTGCCCAGTGCCACTCAGCCATCAGGCCGCAAAGCAGAATTCAAACCCAGAAGCACACATTTGCAAAGGCTGAGATTCCAGCCATGTGTACATTACTATTCATAACACTAGCAAGATTACAGTCATGGAGGAGCAATGAAATAATTTTATGGTTGGGGGTCCACAACAGGAAGAACTGTTTTAAAGGGCAGCAGCATTGGGAAGGGTAAGGACCACCAATTTAGTATGTTCTGAAGAGGCTCTCTGGGCTGAACCTCAGCTAGGTTCACCCGCAAAAGCTGCTGACCTGACAGGCTCCCAACAGAGTCAAGGCCACAGCCCCAGGCACCAGAAGGCAGCTTTGCTGAATAAAAGGGATTCCTCCTCTCCCCAGAAATAACTTATCCTCAGATCTTTGTCTTAATACAAGCCGTGACTAACAGAAACCCTCTCCTTGCCACCACCTTTCTCTGGGCTTCATAGAGTCAAACCTCAGTCTTAACATCTGTAAAGTGGGATAATAGTGCTGGGGTCACAGATCAACTATAGGTTTCTCTCCTGTCAATCTCCTAAGGCTGTGATTTAGCCAAGGGAGATCTCTCATGTATTCGTTTATTCTCCTGCTCATCCATCCATTTAGGAGACTTCCAGACTGCTAGCCTGCTGGACCAAGCCTGTCTGCACTCCTGTTCATCACGTAAATGGGATCAGGGATTGTATGGAAAGTGGAGATCAAGCAGGTAAAGCCGGTGGCAGCACCCAGCACAGAACAGAGCCCATCTGGGTATCATTATAGGTTCTCAAGGAAGATGCGAAGAAGAGACAGTTATTTAGGTAACTGTCACCCAAGGAGACTCTTGCTGATTCGGGGAAGGACCATCAACCCATGGGAATCGGGGAAATTCCCAGAAATGGTGCCAAGGGGAGACTAAATGGGAGGAGACATGAGATTAGAGGTGGGAGTCACTCCGGGCAGTGGCAAAGAAGTTCAGAACCTCAGGGGCCTCTGGGCACACTCGATGATGCCCTGGGCTGTGTCTGCGTCAGTTTGAGGACGCACAGATGGGAAGGCAAGTCTTACTATTGTGAAGCCATGGGCAGAAGAGGGACAGAATCCAATCTGCCTGTGAGAAAACACTGTGTGGGCAAAGTTTAGAAAGACGGGGGCTGGGGCAGAGTCTCGAGAAGCTGTGCAGTGGGTGGACCAGAGGTGGAGACTGAAGAGGCTGTGTCTGAGGTGGGAGCCAGGATGAAGGAGGGAGCAGAGAGGAATTAATTGCAAACACTTCTGTCCCCAGGAAGAGGGGCTGAGGCAGGGCAGTGGTGGAGGTGACTGTGACCACCACGGTGAGTCGGTCGGTCAGCTGGGACTAGAGTGAGGCTGGGGTGGGGAGGGGATGTCCACACACTGAGTCACTTGACTTATTGGATTTCTGAGAAGTCGCGCCCCTCCCCCATGCCCTCGGCAGCCAAGGCCACTCTTCAGAGCTGAGCTGTCTGAGAGCCCAGGTATTATACAGGATCTGAAAGACCATGGCAGGGACAGCCCAGTGGCCCTGAGCCCTGAGACAGAGTGATTTTGTGGGCTATTAAATAAAGCGTATCAGCCTGACGCAAGTTCCCTGGGGAGATGAACTTGACAGTTAGTGTTGGGAGTGGAGCTCAGTACCGATCCAGAGTCCGACCTCACCCCTCAGCCTCATCTTTGACACACACACCCCAACCAGAAGAGCTGGCAAAATGGCTCAGGAGGTAACGGTGCTTGCTGCCAAGCCTGACATACCTGAGTTTGATTCCTGAGCCCTGAGCCTACAGGGTGGAAGAAGAGAACCGAGTCCTGTGAGCTGTCTGCTGACCCCACACATAAGCCAGATATTCTCCCTCTCCTCTCCTCTCTCCTCTCCTCTCCTCTCTCCTCTCCTCTCCTCTCCTCCTCCTCTCCTCTCCTCTCCTCTCCTCTTCTCCTCCTCTCCTCTCCTCCTCCTCCTCTCCTCTCCTCCTCCTCTCCCCTCCTCTCCTCTCCTCTCCTCCTCCTCCTCCTCCTCTCCTCTCCTCTCCTCTCCTCCTCCTCCTCCTCCTCCTCCTCCTCCTCTCCTCTCCTCTCCTCTCCTCTCCTCTCCTCTCTTCTCCTCTCCTCTCCTCTCCTCTCCTCTCCTCTCCTCTGCTCCTCCTCCCTCATTCCCTTCCTCCCTCTCCTCTTTCTCCTTCCCCATCAAAATGGTGTCAAGTGGAAGTCAATGTCTGACTGGATTGTCATAGCCAGAGATAGACATTACACATATTTACAGACAATGATCCCACGACTCCCTCAGATGAACTAAGACCTGAGATCACACAGATGGTGATGGTGACAGGCCAGAGCTCAAACCACTGCCCAGAGCAAACCCAGGACCTTCCCACAAGCCTCTCCCAAGGGCCAAATAACCCAGGCTATCATTCTATTGAACACATGCTATACCTGTCCTGAGCCATTTCCTGGGACCAACTCGGTTAGCAATGACCCCAGTGGGGTGGGTCCCAGTCCCCAGAGGGGACAGCTGAGGTACAAAGACTGTAAGAACCCTCCCTCCCCAGGGTCCAGGCTGAGTGTAGATCCGATGTCTTAGCTGAGGCCGGGAGTGAGATCCAATTACAGGTAAATATCAAATGGATGGTGAGGTCAGGGTGGTGACTTTCCTGCTGGCTCCTGCCCTGGATCTGCTCCCACAGAGATGGGCTACCCCCAAGAAGGCTGACCCTGCCCCACACTCATCCTCTCTCTCCAGTGAACCCTCCCTGAGCCACAGGCTCATTTCTTCTTCCCTTGAAGAGCTGCTCCCTGGAGCTGGGCACAGAGCCAGGCCCTGCCTGGCCTGAAGACACAGCCCAGCCCGGGGAGGAGGCTCTGGCGAGCAGCCCGCTACCACGCGCCCTTCAGTAATGAGATTAATGAAAATAATAGTTCTGAGCGAGTGGAGCTGGCCGCCAGCAGTCACCTGCGGGGATGCTTCACAGATTTCAGTCATCCTGCCCTCCCCCAGCCTTCGGAGGGAGCACTACTGTGTCCCTACTTGACAGGCAGGGAAACTAAGGCAGCGGACAGTTTCAGAGTCTTCCATGAGAAAGGAGAGCAGATGCCCTTTACAGAACACCTATTCCATTTTAAACCTCAGGGCACTCACTTGGGAACAACACAAGTCAAATCCCTCTTGCCTGCCTACCTCCCAGTGTGTGTGGAGGTGCGAGGTTGCCCCCCTTCCTGGGGGTCAGGGAGCTGGGCTTCAAATCCAGAGCTGAGATGGTTACCAATGCCCCATCCTCATCTCAGTGTGTGACTCCCTAGAAGTCTGTGATTAGCCCAGAGTATAGGAGGGGCTCCTTGGAAGAGGTAGTCTTGGGTTATATTTGAGTTGGGTCTTGAAGGGTGAATAGGAGTTCAAAGAGTTGAGGGGAAAGGATAATAACATGTGCAAAAATCAGGAACACAAAGGACAAGTTCTGATTGTCCTTCTCAATTGCAGGTGACTCCTTCCAAGTTTATCTCTGTGCCTTGGTTTCTTCATCTGTAAAATGGGATCAGGAGTCCTGAGCTTGTGAGGACCGAGTGAGATTCAAAACTGCATGGTAGCCTGACTCTGGGGGAGGCAGGGGGCTCAATACCTGCTGAGTGGATGGGACTGAGCTCAGTCCCCAGGGTCAAATAAACAGCATTGTTTACGCACATCTATTAGCCTGGCCCTTAAGCATGGAAGCAGGAGGATGGGAGCCCAAGGTCCTCCTCTGCTGCATACTGAAATGAGCAAACCAGGGTGAGTACACTGCAGTCTCAGCACTGGGCATGCAGAAGCAGGATCAGGAGTTCAAAGCCATCCTTGGCTACAGAGTGAGTTTGAGGCCAGCTCAGGTTGCATGGAACCTCCTTATTTATAAACAAGCAAACAAGGGCTGGAGGATGTCTCAGTGGTTAAGAGCCTGATGCTCTTCCAGAGGACCCAGGTTCGATTCCCAGCAACCACACAGAGGCGCACATTGTGTCCTTCAGTAACTCCAGTTCTGATGGATCTGGCGCCCCCTTTCGGCCTCCCCGGGTACTGCATGCTGGTGGTGCATAGGCAATCATGAAGGCAGAACACCTACATATAATTTTAATAATTCTAAAGAATTTTCTAAAAAAGAAATAGTAAGAAAAAAGAGGAGGGAGGGGAGGGATTGGAGAGAGAGAGAGAGAGAGCTTGACTTGGTCAGCTGACCACCCAATAGGACACGTTGCTTAAGGCAGAAGTAGCCCTTTCCCTTTTTCCTTTTAATTTTCATTATATTTTTGTTTATTCTGCATGCATGTGTACACATGGGAGGTGGTATTCACATGTACTATGCTCAAATGCAGTAGTTATATGTCCATGACTCTGGACAATCCCACTGTCCCCTCTGACCAGCCCCAGTGACATTCTTACTCCACAAATAAGGCTAGGCCGGGTCCCTGTATGGCACCAGCTCTGAGATGGGACAGAAGCTCTGGAATGGCCATTGTCACAGCCCCACCTCTGTGCAATGAAGGAAGAGAGAACCTTTTCTCTTCATGAATGCCACCGCCATCCTTTAGAAGCAGAGCGAGGAGGGAACAGATTTCTGAGCATCTACGTTTTCTCTCTATCTTCAACCTGGGTTGCCTACCATACCCACAACGTAGTGGTTCTCGCTTGGAAGATCCAAGAATTTCCAAGGGGACAAAAAAAAAAAAAAAAAAGAAAAAACCTTCTTTCCAGTTCTGAAGGCCAACATGCCATCGTCCTCCTGGCTGACTTCCCTGCGGTCTGATGGAATGCCAGAAGCAAGATGGAGGCTCCCTTGGAGTGCTACCTAGATGACCAGCTAGCACCTTCTCCAAGGAGCCTGAATGAAGGCCACAGCCTCGAGGTGTCCAGGAGAGGCCTTCTGCCGGATTCAAACATTTCCTTGGTTTTGAGAGTGAGCTGGCTGTTGCCTGTAAGAAACTGGCTGGGCCTGAATGCAGTTAGAGCTGCAAGACACAAAAAAGAAGCGATTGGAAGCTAATGAGTATTGATTACAAGGGGAAAGCGGGTTAATTGAGTGAGCCGGTAACTTGGTTGCCAAGGTAACATCTCACTTGAAATCTAATCATCACCCCAGTGGGCACACCGGGATCAGCGCAGGGACTGGGGATGTGACGGAATGACTCCTGTCTGACGATCAAGAGCCTGAACGTCAAACTATGGCCAGGGGCTGCAGAAGGGGGGCCAGTCAGACAGGAAGCCACTGAGCTCGAGGCTGGGCACCCTCTCTGTGGATTCATCTACTCTGAAAGCCAGAGAGAAACCTGCTGTGGCCCCCGGGCAGGCCATCAGCTCTCTGCTGGCCGGAAAGCATGAATGCGGGAGGAAGAATCCTTCTCCCATGTCGAGGAAGAAGAAACACCTTATTTGCATAGACACAGATGATATTGGAGCTCTGGAGAGAAGTCAAAGGGTGGTTTAGGCTTTATGTTTCTCTACCTTTGCTCCAGGTCAGGTTGAATGCAGAAAGCAGATGTCAGGGAGATAGACTCTGCATCCGGTAGTCTGATGAATGCGAGACCCTGGGTTAAATCCTCGACACAACCGGGAGTGGCTGAGGAGGAAGATGAAGGCAAACCCAGTATCTTTGTTAGCAAGTCTCTCAGTTCCTTGAAGTGTTTCTAACTTCACTTATCTTTTTTTTCCAATTTATTTTATGTATATGGGCGTTTTGAGTGTGTGTGTGTGTGTGTGTGTGTGTGTGTGTGTGTGTGTGTGTGTGTGTGTGTCTGTGTGTGTGTGTACCCTCTGCAGCCAGAAGAGGACTTCCTCTGAACTGGAGTTAACAGATGGTTGTGAGCTGCTATGTGGGTGCTGGGAATCAAATCTGGGTCCTCTGGGAGAGCAGCCATTTCTCTTAACCACTGAACTAACTCTCCAGCCCCTGTTTGTTTTCTTTTTATTTCCTCAGGGAAGGGACAAAGCCCTGAAGTGTGTGTGAGCCTTCTCCACCCACCTGAGTTAGGTTCACTTCCATGAAGCAAGCAGACCGCCAAAGCGCCCACCTTAAAAGACAGCCATTTGCAACTGTCAGGGGAGCAGGCTGCCTCGGTGCCTATTAAGATGCAGGAGATTGTTTTTCGGAATGGGTAGCAGCTGGCTTCAGCCCCTGTGGGACAGTTAACAGAGGAGAGGTGGCAATATATCTGTGTGAATTGTCATGGATGAGGTGGGATTTAATGGTGACCATTGAGATCACACTTGGACGATAGCCGCCATCTCTGTGCCCCGGCCGAGGACTCACCGAGACAGGAGGGCAGCCCACAGCAGCCCAGTGTGGAGCATTTACCACAGGGCAGTGATGTAACCCACTTCTAGTGTTCCTACTGCTGCACAATGAAGTTATTACCTGGTTGATAAAACTTCCTGACAGTTGGTCTGGCAAGAGGGCTCAGCCAGCAAAGCGCTTGCCACAGGGCCTGACAACCTGGGTTGGATCCCGAGAACCTACGGAAAGATGGATGAAGAGCACCAACGTCACAGAGCTGGCCTTTGACTTCCACATGACAGAAATCCGCTCTGTGTGTGTGTGTGTGTGTGTGTGTGTGTGTGTGTGTGTGCACGCAGACCATATACATAATAAAAATAGACAAAAATGTTTAAGTTTTTTAATTCCAGGTCATTCCACAGGCAAATGTTTTTTGGTTTTGTTTTTGCTTTTGTTTTCATTTTTGGTAAGATTGGAGTGTAGCGCACCCTTCTATATCTGGCCTTCTCCATTGTTTTAAAGGCCACTTGGAGATTCCCTGTATGGATAAAACATAAGAAAAAGCTCCATTCTGCAAACGGGCCCATCTCTTATTTGTCCATTTGCCCATTTTTGTACATTCAGATTGTGGGTTTTCTTTTCTTCTCTTGTTTCTTGGGAAGTTTTTTGCTATTACCAACTGACACTTCAAAACCATCCTTGCAATTAAATCATCGGCATGTCTGTGATTATCTCCTTTGAATAAATTCTATGAAGTTAAATTTCCAGGTCAATTTGAATGCAAATCGCTAAGCCTTCCTCAGATATTTCCAAATTGCAGAAAGTTAAAAGACCCAACTTACATCTATCTAGAAACCATTTTTTATACTTTTATTGCAAATTTATTTATTGTGTGTATATATGCATGTGTGTACATGAGTGCACATGTATGTATTTAAGTGTATATGTGCATGAGCACATGTGTTTGCATGCATCTATGAGTAGGTGTGTATATGTGTGCATGAGTGCATGCATGTGTGCACATGTATATATGCATGTGTGTACATGAGTGCATGTGTGAGTATTAAAGTATATATGTGCATGAGTGCATGTGTAGTATCATTTGTGTGTACATGAGTGCATAGGTATGTATGCATGTGTGTTATGCATGAGTGTGTTGCATGTGTGTGTGCATGAATGCATGTATATGTATGCATGTGTGTATATATGAGTGCATGGATATGTATGCATGTGTGTTATGCATGAGTGCATATATATGTATGCATGTGTGTGTACATGCATGAGTGCATATATATGTATGCATGTGTGTGTACATGAGTGCATGTGTGTGTATGCATGTGTACCATAGTTCAGTATATGGAGGTGTTGTGGGTTGCCCTGGTACTGTTTGTATTCTGATGTTAATTCTGCTTCCTGAAGAGGGGCTGACCAGGAGTGGATCACATACTCAGGTGATTTCATGAACCTTCTTCCCATTTTAACTGGCCAAATAAAGGCTATAGCTTGTGATTGAGCAGTGGAAGGGAAAGATGGGGCTGGAGGTTTAAGAGAGTGGGGGAAGAAAGGGAGAGGGAGGAGGAGATGAGGAGATAGAGGAGAGAGGGGAAGATGAAGAAAGAAGAGGTGGGAGGAAGGTAGAGCAGAACCACATGGCCTGGAGAATCTGCAAGTAGCAAGGGGTCTCATAGCTGGGGAATAGGGTCATGTAATGTGGATCTCCTCAATCTAGGCATGCAGCTTATAAATATTATAACTGAGTTGTGTGGGGTTTTTGCACGGGCTTAAGGGGGTTGGAGTTTTACTGCAACATGGAGGTTAGGGCAGACAGCTTCTGGAAGTCCGTTCTCTCCTTCCACCAAATGGAGCTAGGGATTTAGCTCAGGGCATGGCAGGCAACTTCACCTGCTCAGCCATTCACCAGCCTTCATTTCTCTAAAAAAGATCATTTTTAGGTATACATAAGGAAAACCTAGAAACTAATATGAACAGAAGTGTAAAATCAAAGTCACACACAGCTAAGATACAAATCAGTATCCCTCCCTCCCTCCCTCCCTCCCTCCCTCCTTCTCTCTCCCTCCTTCTTCCACTCCTTCCTCTCTTTCTTTTTCTTCCCTTGACTTCCATAACCTCCACCTTAACACACACACACACACACACACACACACACACACACACACACAGAGACAGAGACAGAGACAGAGGCAGAGAGAGGAGAGGGGAGAGAGAGGGAGATAAAAGTCTTTCTCTTATCTATCTCTTTCTGACTTTGTCTCTTTGTCTCACTACTTTTAATCTCCATGTCTCTATTGCGTTCTCATGAACACTTATAGTCCTTTTTTTTTTTTACACGTATGGTTTTTTGTCTGCATATACATCTATGTAACACATGTGTGCCTGGTGTCCACAGAGACCAGAAGAGGGCATCAGATCCAACTAGAGTTACAGATGGTGTGAGCTGTCTTGTGCGTGCTGGGAGCAGCCAACACTTCAACCTCTGAGCTGTTGCTTCGGTTCTCACACCTGTAATCCCATGCTCATTCTCTCGCCCTCTGCCCCAATTGTCACTGTCTCTGTCCCTCTCTTGGGATGACCCTCCTGCAGGGTTTCACAATCAGGCAGCTGTGAGCATCAGTCACATTCTAACAGAGCAGTGGAGCAGGCAGAGCACTATCCCAGGCCATCCATGGCTCACTCTTCAGGGTGACACCCTAGTCTAGCAGCTGCTGGGCATCCCTCGTCCAAAGCTCACGGCTCATAGCTGTCCCCAGGTTCAGAAATGTTAAGACTCCAAGCTGTCTCAGTCAGATTCTGCAACCTGACATGTGCTCTCTGATGCACACATATGCATCAACATGTGCTGTCTGCCTCAGGGGTATGTGTGTTAATAGGTCAGGCAGACACCAAAACATGGAAATTCAGGAAGCTGGTGCCCTCCTTGGGATGAGGATGGGAAAGGAGCTGCTAGGAGCTCCTCTACTCCAGCAACTATGAGTGCCTGCAGGTCTCCACAGGTCGGTCACTCCTGCTGCCTCTGCCTGGCTACCTTCCCATCCCCCTCCCTCAGCAAACATCTGCCTGCCTCCACTTTTGCTCTCCCCTTGCTGCAACGTGCTCCCCTTGAAACCCAGCATTACACAGAATGTTCAAAACCACAGTGGACAAGCCCAGGCTGAGCCTCTGGACTCAGAGCCTGTCTGTGACTCACCACACCTGTGGAATCCTCCCTCTGCTCATTGGTGCTGGGCACACGGTGCACACCAAGACAGGGCTCATGGACACATGCCCGTCACGTGATGAGCAAGTGTGTCCCGTCCCTCTCCCCTCTTCCTGTCTTCCCTTTCCTCTCTACCTCTCTGCCTCCTCTCCTCTCATTTCTGTCTCTGTCCTCTTTGTCCCCTCTCGTCCCTCTGTCTCTTTCTCTTGTCTTTTCTCTCAAGCCCATGACTTCAAATAGCAGTCTACAGCACCCAAATTTCCCAAGTTTTCCTCTGCAGCCCAAGACTCACCCCAAAAACCTCAGGCCTCAACATCTCCCCAGATGCCCTTCTCCAAACCCAGTACACACTCTGAACCTCCGCCCTCAGAAGTCTCCTGGCCTCCTGGCCTCCTGGCCTCCTGGCCTCCTGGCCTCCTGGCCTCCTGGCCTCCTGGCCTCCTGGCCTCCTGGCCTCCTGGCCTCCTGGCCCAATCTCCTACCTGTTTCCATATAGAACCATCTAATGGTTTCTACTGCTTGTAGAACCAACCACAGCACACACCAGCGTCTCTAGCACTTATAAGATTGAGTGTCCTGCTTTCCCCAACTCTCCACCCCCCCCCATTCAGACCTCCAAGCTCCTTGTCCCTTCCTACTTGAGAACACAGCAGGCCCCACCCCTGTCAAGACCCACCCATGCTGGCCCTGCCTGGATCTCTATCTCTGAGACTGGCTCTTGTTATCCTTCAGATCTCATCCTTGCATGTCGGCTCCTTCAAGATGCCTTCATCATCCTCCTTACAAACCGACTCCTCAGTCAGCAATGGTGTGGCGTTGACTCCAATGTTGCCAGGAGAGGTCTGGCACTTCTCTGCAACAAAATGATAACTATTTGAAGTGAGGGATATGCTAATTACCTCAAACTTTCATCATGCGATGTGTACACACATCAGCACCTCACACTGTAACCCACGAACCTGCAATGATTAGTGTGTATCAACCAAAAAGGGAATTAAACTGAAACAAGCATTGCCTGCATCCACCGTCCTGTCTCATGCCCTGCAGCAGCTCCATTCCCCCAAGAGGCAGCTCCAGCAAGGCAGAAGCTAGGAGGTCAGGGCATAGTTGGTGCTCAATAAAAGCTGACAGACCACGAAATGAAGTGTTTAAGAGTGACTCTCAGCCATCAGGCTGGCAATGTCCTTCTTTTGCTTCCCTGGTGGCTTTGTGACAGAACCAACCTCCTTCCTCACAGGGTGAAAATTGTCTCGGGCTCCAGATGGCTCATCGGCAGGTAAAGGCACCCGCAGCCAGGCCTGACAACCTGAGTTTGATCCCAAGGTCCCACCTGGTGGAAGGAGAGTCACCTCCTGCCAACTGTCCTCTGACAGTTGTGGGTTGTGGGTTGTGGCATGGGCGTAAACATGTGTAGCTGGTGGTAGGGCACATGCCCAGCATGAGTGAGAACTCTGTCTCATAGCAGCATAATGAGCATAAGATGGTGTAAGAGCAGCGTATAGCACAAAGAATGCACCAGATGCAAGGACATCAATAAGTGCTCACTAAAGGCAGTGGTTGCCTAGCTCACGTACACTGGATAAGCAGCAGCCCTGCAAGAGATGCTTCAGATATACAGGACCTAGCATGGTGGCACACGCCTGTAATCCCAGCACTCGGAAGACTAAGCCAGGAGGATCTCCAATTTGAAGCCAGCCTGGGCTCCATGAAAAGATCTTGTCTTAGAGGCAAAGGAGGAGGAGGAGAGCGAATGAGCGAGCCTGTGGCTCAGGAAGGGTGGGTGGCATGTTCAAGGTCCCCACACCTCACTACTAAAGCAGTCTCTTAGCTGCCCTGGAGACAAAATGAGCACCGGGTGTGGGAGAGATGATGAGCTGACTGAGCAGAGCTCACAGAGAAGCAGGGCGGGGAGAAACAGACTCAGACGTGGGCACACCACGGCAAAGCACCAGTCAGTAGCCAAAGACAGACATTCCCCTAGTTTGTCTCCATGTGAGAATTTGGGCTTCTGTGCCTGGGTTTGATGTGGAATCCTGGGGCCACCCACTGGTACCCTTCATACTGGGATTGCCACCTCAGGACTCTCTGCTCCTGCCAAGGTAAGCGTGTAGAGGCAAGCAGACCCCCAGAATGACCACCCACACATCTCCCCAGATGCCAAAGCCGGGCAGAGGCAAAGCACCAGCAGGTGGGCTTGGGTCCAGGCCCATCCTGGAAAAGGCCAGCTGAGGGTTTCCATGGAGCCTGTCGCCATGGTAACCAAACCTCAGCGGCAGGACTCCAGCAGAGCCAGGAAAGACAAGTTCCTTTCTTGTCCATATCTCAGGAGCCTGGGGGGGGGGGGGAAGCGTGGGGAGGGGGGGGACGGGAGGGCGGTGAGGACAGTAAAGCTTTCTGAACCAGGCTGGATGGGGGCAGGGAGAAATGGAGGTCATCTTCCCGCTCAGTGGGCCAGTCATAAAGCACCAGAATGTGGCACCCCATTTCACGCCTGTACGCCTTTCTCTTCTCTTCTCCGACCTGTCCCACCCCTTCCCCCTGAGCATCCCCAGCTGTCATTCATGCCTTGTATTCTGACCCTACAGGCAGAATCAGCCCTTTCCTTCCCTGACCACCCATGTCTGTCTTGTCACACACCGAGGGTGTGTCTAGTCACCACGGAACTTGGGAAGAAGGGTCTAACACAAGAAGCACAGACCCCAGGAGCAGAGATGTGAGTTCAAATCCCAGCTCTGCACACTGGTAACCCCAAGGCACTTCCTCTCTTGGCACCCTCACTCCCTGCCCTGCTCTTTTCCAGCCGTGTGATCCTGAGCAAGAGTGCAGGCCTCTCCAAAACTGAGTTTCTTCTTCTGAGAAATGGGATGATGTCAGTGAGATGTCGGGGACACAGTGAGGATGAAACAGGGGGCTGTGGATGTGGCTCCGTTGGTAGAATGCCTGCCTAGCATGCATAAAGCTCTGAGTTCAATCCCCGGCAACTCATAAACTGGGCACACTGGCATGCACCCGTAATCTCAGAACTAGGAAGGTGGGGACAGGAGGATCAGAAATCCAAGGTCATCCTTGGGTTTGAAGTCAGCCTGGGTTACATGGGAAAGTCAGGCATGGTTCTGGTTTGTAGTCTACATTGCTTTTCTCTCCTGGGGCCTGGCTCTTCACTTCCTGGCCTCTAGCCTTAATTCTGCCAGGACTCCCAGCCTGGCATAGTCCAGGCTTTTCAAAGCACAGCCTTTGAAAGGAGAGAAGGTTCCTGCTCCAAGCAGGGACTGGCGTTCAGCAAAGCACTGACTTTCCAGCTGGACATGGAAATTCAAGCATCGTACAAGAGGATGGACTCCCATGGGTCTTTTAGGCAGTGGGGCCAACCCCCACCCCGTGTGTGTGTGTGTGTGTGTGTGTGTGTGTGTGTGTGTGTGTGTTGCTATGTGACATTCTAAACATACTTATACAAATGTTTTTACACATTCTGTCACAAATACCAAAGAGACGTGACAGAGGACGATAACAGCACATCTGTCCCTGGTCACTGAGCTTCGTGACCCAGAGAACGCCTCATGACATCGTTCTGTCCCCATAGCTTCTCCCTACCTGGAGCTCTCTTAGGTCCACAGAAGACAGAGCCCAAAGCCTGAAGCAGACACCATCTCCTTGCTCATCCCAAGCTCAGAGGAACCTCCCTCAGGCAGCCCTGGGCAGTTCATGGGATTCCAGTCATCAGCCAGAAAATGGAGGCAGTGTAAGTGACATCATGATGCCCAGGGGTCTGAACACAAGAAGCCACCCAAAGCAGATGGGCAGAGTGGATCCGGTGCTTGGCAAGCAAGAATTGGTCACTACTGATGTCACCCGGAGACCAAGAACCATGCTGTGCTCTGCAGGACACGTTTGGTGTGCTTCTTCTCACACATTAGGTGCCTTTTGGGGATGGCTAAAAGAGACTCTAGGGCCTGTCCCTGAGAATCTTCAAGTGCAGCTGCAAAGGGGGGGCCTGGATATACACGGACCGATTGGGAACCTGACTTTGAGGGCACTGCCCTCAGCTCAGCCTTGCTTTGGGTTGACCTTGACTCTAAGACCTAGGTTGTAGCCCAAGAGATTCAACTTGGGGGAGGAAAGGGTTTATTTGGCTTACACTTCCAGGTCACAGTCCATCACTTAGGGAAGTCAGGGCGGGAACTCAAGCAGGAACCATTGAGGATGCTGCTAACTAACTGACCCGCTGTCTGGCTCATATCTCTCAGGTCCACCTGCCTAGGGATGGCGCCTCCCACAGTGGGCTGGGCCTCCCACATCAGTCATCCATCAAGATAATTTGTGATAGACTAGGCCATTGGCCAATCTAGTCTGGGTAATCCTTCAATTGAGACTTCCCCAGATGACTCCACCATTTAGTTAACAGCTAAAGCCACCTAAAACAGGGTATGTCTATGTGTGTGGATCAGTCGTACAGTACTTGCCTAATATGCCTGAAGCCCTAGGTTCAATCCCCAGCACTGCATAAACCAGGCATGCTGGCATACATCTGAAATCGTAGCACCTGGAAGGTAGACCCAGGAGGAGCAAAAGTTCAGGGTCATTGCTAGCTTAGCTACACAGCCAGTTCAAGGCTAGCCTACACTCCACCTACCCCATCACACACATGCACATGTGTGTACAGACAGGCACATGCACAAGTACTCACGTGTCATCAAGCACATACAGAGGTCAAAGGACAACTTGTGGGAATCCAGTCTTTCCCTCTAACACGTGAGTTCTGTGGATTGGACTCAGGTCGTTGGCCTTGGCAGCAAGCGCCTAACCCTCCTGTGACGTGTGCACACAGGTACACCCACTATACCCAGAATAAACATAATAAAGAGTATAAATATAGAATAGCAATTTCTTAGTAGTCATCGGGGCAGAAAACAGAAGAGCCCTCGAAACCGTCTCTCTCCGCCTCTGAGAGGCTCTGCTAACAGAGCAGAGACAGTATTCCTGAGGACAAGAGTAACTGGCTCAAAGACACATGACAAGCCAGTATCAGAGTCCATCTGCGACCCAACCCAAGCCAGGTCTCCTTGGGACACAGTCCCCTTTCAGCATCCCTGTCCTCAAGGAGTCTCACTTCTTTACCCACCCCTTCATTCAGGTAACCCCAGCCCACAACTCCCCCCATGGCAGCCCCAGCTGGACATCCCCCAACCCCTACCCCCAGCTCTCTGACTCCAGAGGTGCGCTGCCCACCTCTCCTCCGGAATCTGCCCCATGAGTCCCACCACACACACTCCAAGCCAGCATAGTAGGTGTTGCCCTGAGCATCTCTCCCACAATTATTGTTCTCCCGCGTGGTGGTTCTCCCATGGTTGTCCCTACTGTTGCAAGTAAGCCAGCAGAGCCCCACCCTCTCCACCATAGGAGCACACCCACGTCATCATGTGTTCCCACACACACACATACTGGAACCACCCCCTCTAGTGCTTACTTTCCGTCAACAAGTGTCTGCCCCCTCCCCAGTCATACAGGGCCTCAAGCTGGTCATAGGAGCTGAGCAAAACAGTCTCCATTGCTGCATGAATCTAGTGCTGGACCTTGCCCTGCTCAGGCCCCCTGATGTGGGTGTATTTCTGGACTGCCCACATCGGCCACACTGATCCTTCCAGGTGAGTCCTTTGCCATTCTGGACCTGAGGTCTCTCCCAGCTTCCCAGATAAACCTGTGATCCCTGGACTCTCCCCGAGAATAAAGCCAAATACGAATGTGGCACAGAGGGGCATGTTGTGTTCCTGGACAGACCGTGGTATGTGTGATTAGAGCCAGAGTCCAGCTACCTTGACATATACGTTTGTCTAACTACCCTTACTATAGTTGCTGTATTCGCTGAAGTTCATGCCCATCTCTGTGCCTGCCCCTTCTCCAAAGCACAACCTGCCCTGCTTTTCCCTGGACTGGATTACAAACACCTGGTGAACTAGCACAGTCCAGGGCTCAACTCGGTCTCTGGACCTGAGTCTGCTTGCAGGATGAGAGCTTCCCATGGAAGAAGGTGCCCCTGAGACTGGCCAGGCCAGTCTGCAGTCTGAGGTGGTGAGTCACCTCCTGGCTGCAAGTCAAGGAACCCTCAGTGCGCCCTTGTTTGGAGAAGACTAGGAGCCGCAGCGCGGAGACAGGAGGACAGTCATCAGGAGTCACCAAGGCCCTAAAACACACCGGGAAGGTCACAGAAGGATCCAGATAATTAAAAACAAAGAGGAGGAAGATGCGGTCAGATCCAGAACAGTGAAGGGGACCAAGGGAGAGCCCGTGCGCGCGCAAGGCCACATGCAAGAACGCGCAGGGAGCCTGGGTTTGAGCACGCGCTCCTCGCGCTCCCTAGCCTGCTCCACCCGCGCCCGGGATCCCAGCGTGGGCAAAAAATCGGAACCAATAGGCTGCCAAGCCTGGGCATTACCTCACCGGAACACCCTGCTATTGGCTGGCCCCTGCGCCGGTGCGCGCTGTTGCTATGACAGTTTGGACCGGCGTTGCGCAGAGATGCCAGGAGGAGGCTCCCCTCTTCTCTCCCGGGGATTCCCATTCAACTCCAGGGACCTCTGCTGGGACCTCAAGAGAAAAGCCGAGCGAGCTCCAGCAGCTCCAGCAGGAACCAGAACATCTCTAACGGCACCAACCACCTCTCTGCCACAACCATTCTTTCCATTCTGTGCCTGGCCCCACCCTGTCACTACACAGGCACCTGCAGACACAGGCACACATAACCACGCAGGGCAGTGCTGGCCTCTGCACAGATATATGAGTCCCTCCAAGTCTGTGCCCTGCAAGCCTTTGTTAAGGGCCCATGGGTACTCTTTGAGATACCCCAACTCAACCACTGGTTGTGGAGGCTTCTGGGAGACAGGAAAGCAGAGCTAAAGTTTTCTAGACAATAAAGACTAGGGAAAGGGTTCCATCCCGTGCTAAGACCAGGGACGGGAGGCACTTGGGGCGTTGTCACAAGAAATTAGATGCTGTGACGGGGAGACTGAAAAGGAGGAGTTGGCCTAAATCGGATAGAAACGCAAGAGCAAGGTCCCATAGGGTTTGAAAGCGATGCCAAGGAGCTCTGAACCACACCCAAGGAAGAGGAGGAGGGGTCGTGATGTGTGGGAACCTGTGATAAGAGAAACAAGTACTTTGGTTGCCTTGAAGGATGGACAGGAGGGAGTCCGGAGACCAGTTTCTGCAGGCACTGAGAGGGGTAGAGAAATGCTGAGCCCCCTAGCCAGAGCGGGAAATGTAGGCACAAAGGATGGGGACAGTCCATGTCAGGTGATTAAATCGCTGTCCCCCTCTTACCTAGGAAGTTGGAGGGGTGGGGAGCTTCCTGACAGCCAATCAGGGCCATCATGACGGTTCACGGCATCCATATCTGTGTATGCAACGATAGCTTCACCAGTTGCACTAAACTGAAAAAGATCTCCTTTCCTCCTACGCTCTTCTCCCCCTCCTCCCCTCCTCTCCCGGACCCCAGCTCTAGCACCTGGCACAGAACTTCATCCTAGATCCCAGCCCACCAACAGTGAGCTCCCACCAAACCCTGTCCCAGGATCATCTCTCTGACCCAGCCTCCACCTGCTCCTGCCTCCCCTTCACACACCTCCTCTCCCACAGCTTTGGTAATGTTGTAGCCACTATCTAGGTCTAAGGATGGTCTCTCTCTCTTCCCTCTCCCTCAACCCCTCCCCCACTTCCCTCCTCCTCTCTGTCTCTCTGCCCATCTCTGTCTCTGTCTCTGTCTCTCTCTCTCTCTGTCTCTGTCTGTCTGTCTGTCTGTCTCTCTCTCTCTCTCTCTCACACACACAGACACACACACACACACACACACACACACACACACACACACACAAACCATGCCTCAGCCCCTCCAGCGGAGAGGAAAGCTCTTACTCCATGGTGGCAGATTTTCAAAGCCTAATAGAGCCCCTCTTCTCTATGTGCTGCATAGTACATCCACTAGTCAGCCATCATGATGACAGATCCTCAATAAACATGCAAGCAGGTGAGGAGACCTACTTAGGACCTCCATGTGCACAGCCCTGCAGTGGGGCACCTGATTAGCTTGTCACAGAATGCTGCTTTCACTACACTTGTCACACGGCAGTGTCACATGGTAATGTCATGTGTTCTCAGGGAAGGCACACTCTGGACTATTAACATAATGGTGAGACTGAATCCTGAATTTGTGTCATAATGCCCCATTAAGGTCATCAAAATCTCAACCAAATCCTTGACTTGATAGCTGTGGATACATCTAGAATAATCTAGCTGCTTCTTTGATGTCAAGATTGCCAGCCTGGAGCTCCTGGTGGTCAGAGTTGCAAATGCCCTTGAAACCTGCAGATGCAGCCACAGGCCCACCTCGTTGTCCCACCCCCCAGGCAGAGGTGCCAGGAGGTCCACAGTCAAGGCCATGAAAGGCCTTCCTCGCTGTCCCAGCACTGTTTCTAAGGAAGGTCTGTACCTCCCTGAGAGGAGCAGGGCTAGACGACTAGAAAACTACATTTCCCAGATACCCTTGCATTTCTGGGTTCTGGGTGAGTTCCACCAACAAGGAGAATTCATGCAAGGTTAGGTAGTGGAAAGCGAGTACAAAGCCGTTCTACTTAAGAAGCAGCCTCAGATGGGACTCCAGTCTCCCCGCTCACTCCAGGACAGTGTCCAACAGCTCTGACGGTAAGAACAGACTCATGACCTCCCAGTGACATTACAGCTCCGTCTCTTTCCACTAGCACTTGAAAGCAAGCCCCTGAGTTGAACCACTCTCTGTGAAGTAGTTGGGGTAGTCTTGGGTTTCCTCAATAGATAACCAAAAGAGACACACCAAGGACTTACGTGTACCTGCTCTGAGCCGGTGTCACGCTGAAGAGTATTCTAAGAATGAGGTACACAAGACCCAACAGGAGTGGGCAGTGCCAAGAGAGAGTCAGAGGCCAGGTTCTATAGGGCCTTCTCACCATAGACTCAGGTTTAGGTCTTGTTTTTTGGAGACATAGTCTCAATATGTTCAGATACAGGCAAAACTTGAGTGTGCGCGCGCACACACACACACACACACACACACACACACACACATTTTAAGGGATTTACAAAATAACTTTTGCATTCTGGCACTGTGGGCGGTGAGTGCGTGGGTGTTTATCTTTGCTAAATTGTGCAATTATGTTTGCGCACTTTTTTCAGTTTTTATTAGCATGAAGTAATTGTGTATAAAAACGTATTTCATTGTGAAGTAATATATGTTGTGCTGTGTATGTATTGCTATAATGTATTTTGAACATACTCATCCCTACCTGTTACTTTCTCTTGTCTGCCTTCTCCCCCTCATGCCTCTCCTCTTGCCAACTAACCCCCCCCCCACGCGCAACTTTCATGTCTTATTTCTAGGGAACCAATAAATTCAATTAGGGTTACTCAGAGGAACACTGGGGAGGGATTATTTACAGAAGCTGGGCAACTTGTATTCTCATGAACTTTCTGCATAATTTTTCTGTTTTATAATAGTATGTCCCAGTGTTGCATTGTTCCAATAAATGGGGGAGGGGCAGCTGGAGAAATAGCAGTGCCCACTTTTGATTTCAAAGCAGATAAGCAGAGGAGGAGATGGGGAGAGAGAGGGAGGATCTGGCTGAGACACCGGTTGATGGATCGAGTCCACCAGGACCGATGGCAGTTGAGGTTATCAGTGGTGAGCCATGGAATAGAGGATCTCAGAGAGAGACTCGTCTCCACAGCAGCTGAGGAAGAGGTGTGGAAAAATGCCAGCCACAGACATGTGCAGCTAAGAGCTCCCACCCAGAACACCCAACATCAGCTGACTTAAGAGAAAAACAGACCAACTTGCAAAGACAACGGGTGTGTTGCAGAGTGAACAGGCTGGAGCCTGTTTTAGTCATTTTAGTTTAAACAATTGCACATTTAAATTGCTTTTGTAAGAAGGGAGTGAAACCGACGGTGTGGGTCCCCAGTAGTTTCTCAGACTGGCTGCTCGCTCCCAGGAAATAGCCTAGAGAGGCACATGGTGTTGGGTGAGTCCCAGCCTAAGAACAAGAGGATCAGTGGTGTGGCCAAAAAGGAAACTCACCACTCTGGAGCAAGATGGCAGGCTCTTCCACACTGTCCTCTGCCGGCAAATCGCTAGCTTCTGTGTCCTGGGCCTGAGGTCTTGAGGGCTCTTTGCTGGAGTGTGCTTTTGTTGTTGTTTCTGTTCTGCCCCGTCCCCCCAAAATAAAGAGCTAGAACAGCCGTCTGGCCTCAACCTCCATCCATCAGGATTACCTTCACTTCCTCTTTTTAAAATTTAATTTGCCTGCCCCAGAGGTGTTGCAGGTATGGTTGCTGTGTCCCATGTGCGTCAGTAGGTGGCAGAGAGGAGAGAGGCTATGTCTATGCTCAGAGTTCTGACCGATGACTTATGAATGATTGGCAGCCTAACACTCTCCGAAAAGGGTGAGCCTGAGACGATCTGGCCAGGGAACTAGCCCGAGATAACCACCAGTCCAGCACAGGCCCAGTCAGCCTGCTGGAGACTAGAAGAATCCCTGCCTGGTACTGGGGGCCCTGGGTGGGGGTGAGTCTGAGACAGACAATGCTCATAAAGGACCTCTGGGTCAGGCAGGAGATGGAGGTGGGGGGGGTAAGCCCAAGATGGCCACCAGACTGGCACCACAAGACCTGGACAGGTAGCTAGCCTGAGATGTCCAGCAGTCTGGAGCAGCACAGTCCTGGGGGTGCAGGCCATGCCTGAGATGACCCTGCCCAGTGCCATAATGCACAAGTGAGGTATAGTACTCCTGAGACAACCCCAGACACTCAGAGACCCTGGGAGCCACTGAAAGGAGCAAGTGAGTGGTGGAAGAGAGAGAGAGAAACAGAAGGATGTGGGCACAAAGAAGAGAGACAGAGCTGGAGACTCAGGGTAGTAGGGAACAGTCTGAAGTGAGTAGCTGGTGGTGCCATCTGAAGTAGGGATGGAGGGGATGCTAGCCTGTGCTGCCACTCAGGAAGGGGCACATCTGGGTCCATGGCCCTGCAGCAGCAGGGGTCTGATGTCCCTGGTCTGGACTGCCACCTGGGAGCATGTTGATGTCTGAGAGCTGGGCAGAACTGGCCCCACCCCTCGCCTGGGTGTTGTTTGGGGTTGGCCCTGGAGGTATATGGGCAGGAGAGCTGACCCTACCACTTGGTCTCCATTCGGTGGAGGAGGGAGAGAGACCCTCCCCACTCCCCCTTCCCTCTCCCCATCCCTCCCCTCTTTACAACCTGGGGTCCTAAGAGCAGAAGAACTGGCCCTACCTCTCACTAGTTGCAACCCTTGGTGGGTCCTTCACCTCACCTGGGCAGAAGGGTAAAGCAGGCCCTGGTTGCGGTTGCGGTGGGGGTGGGGGTTGCTGGTGAGCCAGCTGCAAGGGCATGAGAGTGGGAGAGCTGGTAGCTGACCCACTCAGATACCTCTCAGGCTCAGATCCAGGGCTTTAAACTGGCCCACTGGACCATCTACCCAGTTGATTAACTGCTGGAGTACATGATGGGGGCATACCCACAGATCCAAAGCCGCAGGATCTCCATGACACAGAGCAACAGCAGGATGTCCTAGAGGAGTCCCAGTGAGGATCCATTATTGATGGAGTGGCAGAGGCCAGAGGCCAGAGGCCTTGGACCAGACCAGGAAGTCATTGCAACGAACATTTGCAAGCAAAGAAGTGTGGATAAAAGGATATACTGTGGGGCACACTGTGACACACTAGAACTTCTACAATGAGATTTTTTTTTCCTGTTGTGGGGGGTGGCTGCAAGGGTTGAGGGCAGGCACAAAGGGAGGGGGAGATGAGTGGGATTGAGGTACATGATGTGAAATTTATGAAGAACCAGTAAAAAGTTTAAAAAAAATAATTTGTGTGTATGAGAGAGAGGGGGAGGGAGAGGAGGAAGAGAGAGAGGGAAAGGGAAAGAGAGTGTTTATTCTGCGTGTATGTGATATGTGATGCTTGACAAGGCCACCTGGGTCACCTGGGATTGGAGTTATAGGCAATTGTGAGCTACCTCTTTTGGGAGATGGGACTTGAACTCTGGTCCTTTGAAAGAACAGCAAGCCTTCTTAACCACTGAGCCATCTCTCCAGCTCAGACTGTTAAGTTCTGACTTTCCTGCAGACACCTCTCAAGTGCTGGGACAGCGGCCATGCTCTACCAGTCCCGTGGTTTCTGTGGTGCTGGGGATGGAACCTAGGGCTTCATGCATGTTGGGCAAGCCCTTTCCCAACTGAGCCATATCCCCAGCTCTCTACTAAATATCTTTAATTTAAAACATTGTTCTTCTCCATTAGGGTGAGAAAGGTAGAGAGGTTCAGGGGCTACAGTATAACAGATCTCTTGCCTAGAAGTGGGTATCATCCCCAGGACTGAGGAATTAAGTACAGAGGTTCAAAGACAGACCTTACCTCCAACACAAGACTAGGAAGAAATGAACCTATAGAATAGATACTTTTTATGATTTGTGTTTCAATTATAATAAGACACACTAACCAGGTCTGGGAGGTGGAGGTGGACCAGAGATTTGTTTTTTATACACACACACACACACACACACATATATACATACACACGCATATATATATATATACACTACATATATACTACACATATATACTACATATATATACACTACATGTATATACTATATATATACTACATGTATATACTATATATATACTACATGTATATACTATATATGTGCATATATATATAATATGTATGTGAGTACATTGTAGCTGTCTTTAGACACACCAAAAGAGGATATTGTATCCAATTACAGGTGGTTGGGAGCCACCATGTGGCTGCTGGGAATTGAACTCAGGACCTGGCCTCAAACTTGGGATTATCCTGCCTCAGCCTCTCTTGTGCTATCATGACAGCATGCGCTGTCATGTCTTGCCTTTATAATATTTAAGACAAAATCTAAGCAACTAGTTTCACATCTGATTAAATTTACAGAAGTTGCTCGGATGCTTGAGAGGAATCTGTTCATCATATTTGTAAAGCTCCCTTGTCAGGTGTTTGAAGTATTTGAATTGGATAAATTAAATTTGTAATTGTACTTTGAAATATCTAAAGGAATTTGCTTAATTAAATGTTTGAGTGGTTTAAAAGTTTACGAGGATTTAATCTGTCAAGTTTATGACTTAATTGAATACCAATCAATGAGAAAGTAAATGTGATCTTGCTTTATATAAAAATTACTAGGTTCATAAATAAAATATCAAGATCTGTAAGGTAGAAGGGGAAAGCCAAGTCGGGAGCAGGGTTCTGAGATCCATAACGCTAAGAAATTAAATATGGATTGATAAGTAGCTCCTTGTGTTTGTCCCTCGCTAGCCAAATGCTCACATCTGAATGGCTTACACACACACACACACACGCACACGTGTGTGAGCGTGCGAAAAAATTACCCTAAATACATAAAATAAGCATTCTGAGGCATGAGTGTCTTGCTCACGGCTGGGGTGGCCTGCACAGTACAAGTCTGGGTGACAGGGTGGAGTCTGTGCTATGGTCAAGCCTCGGCTGGTCCTCCCTAGGGTTTGGGGCTTATTGCTAAGTTATTTCCCCTACTTGTGTCTTGCTGGATACCTGGGGGCATTCCAGCATGGTAGAACCCCAGTGGATTCTCAGCATCTCTAAGCTATTGATATATCTGTTAGTTATTCATCCTGTGGCAGGTGTTCATTGTGCCCCCAAAGGAAAGCTCTATCCCCAGCCTCCCCAAAAGCATGCATGCACACAACTGTATACTCACTGTGACTTTTATGTTATAGCACTGGGAATTGAACCCAGGGCCTTTAGCCTGCTGGGCAAGCATTCTCCCTCTGAGCTATGATTCCCCAGCTCTCTTTCTGATTTTTTTTTTAAATATATCTTTATATGGCCAGGATAGGCTTGAACTCACTCAATAGCCTACTCAAGCTTTGATCTCACTATTGTCCTGCCTCAGCCTCTTTGGTATCTGGGCTTACAGGTCTACACCAGAGACCTAATTCTTGTAGGTCTAAACGATCTTTTTTTAATTGAGCATCATGTAGCCCAGGTTGGCTTAAAAGTCAATTTCTAGCCAAGAACGACCTTGCTTTTCTATTTCTACCTCCAAGTGCTAGGATCACAACCATATACTTACCAAGCCTGCTTTACAAGGTGCTGGGGATCAAACCCAGAGCTTCATGCATGCTAGGAAAGCATTCTACCTAAGGAGCAGTTAGATGGTTTGAACAACCAACCAATAAAAGGCAATTGCCTTTCTTTCCTTGTTAAAAGTTGTTGGTTTTTTTGTTTTGTTTTGTTTTTTGTTGTTGTTTTGGTTTTTTTTGGTTTGGTTTGGTTTTTGGTTTTTTGTGTGTTTATTTGTTTTTGGTTTCTCTGTGTAGCCCTAGCTGTCCTGGAACTCACTCTGTAGACCAGGCTGGCCTCGAACTCAGAAATCGGCCTGCCTCTGCCTCCCAAGTGCTGGGATTAAAGGCTTGTGCCACCACTGCCCAGCTGTTAAAAGTTTTATTTGGGTCAAAAGTCCTTGATGGTTGAACTTTTTTCTGTGAGTTTGAGGTCAGCTTGGTTGCTATACAGAGTCCCAGATCTTGCCAAAAAAAAAAAAAAAAAAAAAAAAAAAAAAAAAGGAAGATAGCTAATATTTATAGCTAACATTATAACATTGTATATAAATGTTTCACTGTGCTTTTGGGACACTTGAGTGTTGATTGACTGGAGTCAGACGAGCCAGGAAGCCCACAGGCTCTCCAGTGTGTTGCCTTCCAATGACTTTGAAGAGCAAACTCAGCTCCTGTGTGACAACGTCTGCTCATCCCTTCTGGGTGCAAGGGACAGGGATGGGGAGTGCCACCTGCTATCTCAGCAGGACACTTGTATTTCCTGTTTCGTTTGTTTGATTTCAAATGCAGGGTGCCAAACCTAAATTTTTATTGCAGATATTTCTTAAACACAAAACCATGAGGAATTAGAGAAGATACAGTTTCATCAAAATGTCAGCTCAGATTATCACTGTATCAATTATATGGATTTTCCTTTTAGTGGCCCAATGGTCTTCACAAATAAAAATCACAGCTCAAGCTTTAAAACACATTCTGTGAAATGTGAATTAGACTTGAAAAATAATCTGATTTACACTTGGTTTTTTTAGATCTCTCTATGGCATTATCTTGAAAACTCTCTAAGACAAGGAATCGTTATCCTGGAATCCCTGGCCAAGTCATGTTTATAGCATCAAAACACCTATTCTAAAGTTCACAAGGAGAGGCAGGCGGATTTCTGAGTTTGAGGCCAGCCTAGTCTACAAAGTGAGTTCCAGGACAGCCAGGGCTATACAGAGAAATCCTGTGTACTGGCTAGTTTTGTGTCAACTTGACACAGCTGGAGTTATCACAGAGAAAGGAGCTTCAGTTGAGGAAATGCCTCCATGAGATCCAACTGTAAGGCATTTTCTCAATTAGTGATCAAGGGGGAAAGGCCCCTTGTGGGTGGGACCATCTCTGGGCTGGCAGTCTTGGTTCTATAAGAGAGCAGGCTGAGCAAGCCAGGGGAAGCAAGCCAGTAAAGAACATCCCTCCATGCACTCTGCATCAGCTCCTGCTTTCTGACCTGCTTGAGTTCCAGTCTTGACTTCCTTTGGTGATGAACAGCAACATGGAAGTGTAAGCTGAATAAACCCTTTCCTCCCCAACTTGCTTCTTGGTCATGATGTTTGTGCAGGAATAGAAACCCTGACTAAGACACCCTGTCTCGAAAAACCAAATAAACAAATAAATAAATAAATAAAGTTCGCAAGGTACCCAGGATATGGTAGCACACACTTGTCATCTCTGAACTCCAGAGGTGGAGGCAGGACTATGAGTTTAAGATCTTCCTGGTTTACCTCATGAAGCTCTCTGTTAAAAAAGACAAATGGCTACAAGAAGAGAGCAACCCCATCCCAGTGATCAGGGGAATTGTACTGGGTGTCAACGATAGTCTCGGAAACACTCACAGGCTGAGGCAGTACACATCACAGCAGGACATTGGCTGCCATCTTCTTTCTTTTACTTTGTTTTTGTTTTGAGGACCAGACTGGCCTCTAACTCACTATGCAACTAAGGGTGAGCTTGAACATCCGATCCTCCTGCCTCCATCTTCTGTGTGCTGAGATTACAGGAGTAAGTCAATATACTTAGCTTATGCTATGCTGAGGATAAAACCCAGGGCTCCTTACATGCTGGGCAAACACTCTAACAACCTTCGGTATTACAGTGTAAAACCCAACAGCCAGAGGAGGAAGATGCGCATCTTCTGAAGCTATTCCCACTACGTGATGGCAACCACCAGGAACCAATGCTGGTGCCCCCGGCCGCCCTATCCTTTGTATCTCCCAGTTATGGGGCTCTTTTCTCCCAAGAACTGTGCTGGGAAGTTGGCCCAGGGAGCAGCTATGCTTCTGATGAGGTTCACATCTGTATCTGTGCCAGAGTCAAGGTTCACAGAGCCGCTGATTCAGCTCTGAGCAGTTGTGAGCATGGAGATAGATGATGGACAGAGGTTACCACTAGCTGGATAGATGGACAGAGGTTACCACTAGCTGGCACTGGCTGATCGAGATCCTAGAGCCCTTCACACATACTGGGTTAAGGCAGGTCACAAGCTCAGCCTTTCCCTCCATGTGAGTAAAATAGATTAATGAGTTTTCCCTCTGGGCTCCAAGGCCTGGACGGTGGGCTCCTCTGCGGATCCATTCATATAGTTATCATGAGGACAGGTTTGCTACCCACCTCTGGGAGCTACAACTGGGGTTATGGGTGTGGGGCTGCTGAGACTGTGTGAACAGGACCTGGGAATGCCAGGCTGACATTACCTCTAGAGGAAATGCCATCTGTACCCTGGAGGATAAATAGGGATCCATATGGAAATGGCCATGAGTTGGGGGGGGGGGCAGGATTTGTTTCAGTATCAAGAACATTCTTGGCTTGGCCTGGTGGTTACAGGCCTGTAATCCCAGCTATGGTGGAGGCTGAGACAAGAGAATCACAAGTTCAAGGCTAGTCTGGGCTACAGAGCAGGTTTAAGGCCAGTCTGGGCAACTTGATGTGACTCTATCTCAAGATGAGAAGTAAAAAGTGAGCTAATGACGTGGCTCAGTGGCAGCATGCTCGCCTGGCAGGGACGAGGCTAGGGGCATGGCTCCATAGCAGTGAGCTTGCCTGGCAGGAACTGCTAGGGATGTGGCTCAGTGGTGATGAGCTTGCCTGGCATGGACAGGGGCCTCATTCAACCCCAGGCCAGAAAGAAAGAGGAGGGCGGGAGAACAGGGGGAGGGAGAGAAGGAGGGCAAGTCAGAGAGAGAGGAGAGAAGGAGAGACACAGGGAGAGAGGAAAGGAGGAAGGAAGCAGGGAAGGACAGAGAGAAAAGCTACCCCTTAGTTGCAATTCAAGAAAATTCTAAGTCTAGGAAAAGAAAGCATTACCTAGCTCTGGAAAGACTCTGTCGCCACATGTAAGAAACAAGCCCTCCCTAACTATGAAACATACTCTGCCTAGGATTCTAAAAACACAACATCCAAAAATCCAGAAAATCTTTCCTGGAGAGCCTGCTACGTTGGCACTTGTCTCTGGA
Source organism: Mus musculus (assembly GCF_000001635.26). Lineage (NCBI taxonomy): Eukaryota > Metazoa > Chordata > Mammalia > Rodentia > Muridae > Mus > Mus musculus. The sequence goes on along the minus strand of NC_000070.6, from coordinate 130,850,545 downwards.
GGTCTCTGTGGTGTGAGGAGACGTGGAAGGATGGGCTTTCAGTGCAGATGGCGCTAGCTGGTGGGAGCACTGGCTGGTGGGAGCGCTGGCTGGTGGAAGCGCTGGCTGGTGGGAGCACTGGCTGGTGGGGGCACTGGCTGGTGGGGGCACTGGCTGGTGGGAGCACTGGCTGGTGGGGGCACTGGCTGGTGGGGGCACTGGCTGGTGGGGGCACTGGCTGGTGGGGGCACTGGCTGGTGGGAGCACTGGCTGGTGGAAGCGCTGGCTGGTGGGGGCACTGGCTGGTGGGAGCACTGGCTGGTGGGAGCACTGGCTGGTGGGAGCACTGGCTGGTGGGAGCACTGGCTGGTGGAAGCGCTGGCTGGTGGGGGCACTGGCTGGTGGGGGCACTGGCTGGTGGGAGCACTGGCTGGTGGAAGCGCTGGCTGGTGGGGGCACTGGCTGGTGGGGGCACTGGCTGGTGGAAGCGCTGGCTGGTGGAAGCGCTGGCTGGTGGGGGCACTGGCTGGTGGGGGCACTGGCTGGTGGGAGCACTGGCTGGTGGGGGCACTGGCTGGTGGAAGCGCTGGCTGGCAGGGGTGCTGACTGGTCGGGGTGCTGACTCCACTGAGTGAGGAGGACTCTAATCCTTGACTACGGGGATTCTTGAGACACTGGGTCTAGGTGTCTTTGTCATCCTGGGCTGGAAAAAAATCACAGGCCAGGGCTTGAAAGGACTCCTAGGCTCCGCATGTATAAGACCGGAAGCCATGTTTAGGTCTGATCACTTGTCAGTTGACCGATACCTCCGTTCCCTTACAGGAGGAATCCCACTCCCAGTGCTCTGAGAGAGTCTCTGTGCCCTGACCACACCCATCAGGTCCCCAGAAAGTGGCCTGGACTATGGGCTTCTGGGAGGCAAGGCTCTCTAGCCAACACATGAAGGGAGACTACCATTACAGGCACCCAGGCACCCTCACACTACCATTACAGGCACCCAGGCACCCTCACAGAGGACAGGAAGACAGACATTGGTTGATGGAAGTTTGGGGTGAGATATAAAGATGACCATGAGTCTCCAAAGAGACTCACGGGGACCAGATAGGCTACCAGTCCTGACTAAGCTAAGGACACACACATCCAGGACAACCTGACAGCTACCAACATCTCAGACCTCCGAGAGGTGGCTGAGAACACTGCTTGGGTTGGCAGAGTAAATATCTGGGCACCTGGGATCAGTGGAACCGATACACTGCACTATAAAGTCACAGTTCCATTAGAGCTGACCCAGAAGCCACCTGTGCCTGGACAGGGTACCCCCACGCCCACTCTGAACACCACCCCATCACATGCTCTAGAGATTTGTCTGCCATTCAAGAAAGGTTCAGAAAAACATGCCCTCATCCCTGGAGAGTCTCCTGACAACCTGGCCCGGGAGGCACCGCAGCTCTGAGGAAGGCCCCAGGGACACTGAGTCCTCTCCTGGCTCGAGAAGCCGCCGTCGGGTCTCTTGCTGACAAATGGAGGAAAGAGCACTCTGTAAAGCTCAAAGCCTGTGCTTGCCATACAGCAGACGCTTGATAAACGTGTGCAGAATGAAGGAGTGGCCCTGAGAGATCTCTGCAGACTGCGCCGCACAGCACGCGCCACCGATATTATTCTTACTGTGACTAAATAAAGCCATTATCAGGGGTATTATGGGAAATTCCATATTTCTCCCTAACGAGATCTTTTTCTTCTGAGTTCTCAGCAGATAGAGAGCGAGCAGAGGGCCTGGCTCACAGTGGGCATCAATAAACGTTTGATGGATGAGTCAAGGCATGCATGGATAAATGAGAGGTCTATGGATGAATGAATCGCCACATGGATGGCGGGACCGGAAAGATGGATAGAGCGGTCCTGCGTTTGCCTACTCAACAACCGCCTCCCTCTTCCCCTGCCTTTTTCCATATGAAATGAATCCCAGCTTTATTCAGTCTCTAGCATGTAGGGAGGAGACCAGCCCTTCTCCAGGCAACACATCTTGTTTTGCTTGGTCCGCCATGATATCTTTTCCCCAGCCAGAAACTTGCTTAGGAACAGCCATGTGATGCAATTCTGGCTCGAGAGATGGGAGCAAGCCCACTGGGACCCCACAAGAGCAACACCTCATTAAAGAAACTGGAATAGGGAACATTTTCTCTTCTGGTTTCCAACATGGGTATGTGAGATGACACATACAGAGGCTGTAGCCATGAGATATGACAAAGGACTAAAGCCAGCACTGTCTTGGATCACTAGATTAACCAATGTCACTGGGTGGGTACATGGGTGGGTGGATGGATGGATGGATGGATGGAAATGTGTTTGGATGAATTAATGAATTTATAAATTTATAAGTGGATGAAAAGATTTTCATGGGAGTTGTGATAGATGGAGACATTGGTATATGGATAGTTGGGTGGGTGGGTGGATGGATGGATGGATGGATGGATGGATGGATGGACAGACAGGTGAATGGATATATGAATGGATAGATGGTAAGCAAACAGACAGGTGAATGGATGGATGGATGGATAGATGGATGGATGGATGGATGGATGGATGGATGGATGGATGGATAAGAAAATGGATGAGTGGAGAGATAGATAGATGAATGATATGAAAATGGAGAAAGAGAGGAAGAGAAGGAGGAGGGTCAGAGGAATGTTGGGAGGGAGGAAGGGAACGAGAGAAGCAGGAGAGATAAAGAATGCTGGAAGTGAAGGAATGGATGTAATAAATGGATGGAGAGAGAGGAAGGGAAGCAGGAGGGATAGAGGAATGTAGGAATGGGGGACAAATGGTGGAGTAAGTAGATGGATAAGTGGACAGATGGAGGAAGGGAGGGAGTGATGGAAGGAGGGCAGGAAGGAAGAGAGGACATAAGGGATGAAGCAGTAGAGGAGTGGAAACTTTTTCATGGCGTTGAGACAAGATGGGTCTGTGATGGGTCTGCGTGTGTGCGTGTGCGTGTGTGTGTGTGTGTGCGCGTGTGTGTGTGTGAGTGTGAGTGTGTGTAGAGCACAGGCCTGGCTGGCTGGGGAAGAATACATGGTGTATGAGAACACCAATGGGATCACTGCCTCCCTCCAAAGGGTGCTCCTCCAGGGCAGACCAGGGAGTGGGCTGAGCCTTCCCAAGGCTTTCTTCCCAGCCTTCATATGGCTTCCTGCCTCATGAGACCTAGGCTCGCCCACCAGGGTGGTATTTGCTTTTGCTTCCCTTTGTCATCTGCTGTAAGAGCTGGTGCACGCTTGATCCTTTAGGGCAGGTTTCACCCTGCCAGAGAGGCTCAGGCATGCAAACACACAGGGACTCGGAGCTGTTTCTCCACCACTTGCCCCAGACCTGAGGAGCCTTCTCACCTACAGGATGGGGCCCACAACACCATGAGCATGGAGATGCTGATGTGTGAGAGAGCCTCCTGCAAAGGGGTTCTCTACCCAGCTCTCACTCAGTGTGTCGGTGTGTGGTGTGTGTATGCATGTGTTTGACACACAAGATGGAACCCACAGTCTCAGGCATGCTAGATAACTGGGCTGCCCCACCTCAGCTTTCTCTGCCGTGGTTTTACCTTTCCTCTTGAGACAGGCATTCACAGAGTTGCCCAGGCTGGCCTCAAACTCTCACCTGTTCATCTTCCCTAGAAGCTGGAACTACAGATGTGAACCACCATGCCTGGGCTTCCTGGGGTCTTTTAACTAGTTTGGCCACAGTTAGCATGCAGAGCAAAGGCCTGGTAGCTCTGTGCCAGCCACATATTTAAGCAATAACTCAGGTTGAGACAGCTGTGGACCCAGCTCTCCACTCTGCCAGGCAAAGTTGTCTCCAGGCCAGGTCCCTGGCATAGTCTCGAGGTTAGGGAAGGAGCTGAAGAAACAGAGGACATCAATGGCTTCCCTCTCTCTCCTGCCCAGATTTGGAGGGCATGTCACAGCCCCGAGCCTCCAAAGTCAGCATTAGTTGTTCAGCCAAGCTAGCCGGGAGCCACAGCCTCACATCTCATCCATACCAGGAACCCTCTTGCTAGGGACCCCACATTCTGGGTCCAGTTCTGCCGTGAGGAGCACCCTAGCTCCCTGTGGCCTCCTCTGTTTCTTACTCAGGATCAAGTCCTCGCCCTCACCTCTGGCTCTACCTTCTGTGATATGCTCAATATTCTCTGAGCCAGGCTCCCCTCACCCCAGGGCCATTGCACAGGCTGCTCCTCCATAATCACCTGCTCCTCTTGGCTCTTCCCTCATCTTTTAGTGCACACACAGGTACCAAAGGCACCGGGGAATTTCTATATTCCTATCTGACCCAGACCCCACAGAAACCCCTCTATTTCCACATTTCTGACATACCTCCTACCACCCTTCCAAACTCTACCCCAGCAGACAAGGCATCCCTTGAAGCTGGGTATCTCCATCACTAGTTCATAAAATTGGGCCTGACTCATAAACTGCTGTCATCTGTCACTCACTGAGGATTTCCCTGCTGTTCAAGTGACCCTTGTGGTACTCCCGGTACATAGCCACAAGGAAGTGATAACCATGCCATCCGTTTATCCTTGGTTCTTTTTTTTTTTTTTTAAGATTTTATTTATATGAGTACACTGTAGCTGTCTTCAGACACACCAGAAGAGGGCATCAGATCTCATTACAGATGGTTGTGAGCCACCATGTGGTTGCTGGGAATTGAACTCAGGACCTTTGGAAGAGCAGTCAGTGCTCTTACCTGATGAGCCATCTCTCCAGCCCTATCCTTGGTTCTTAAACTTTCTAACTTCTAGATCTCTCTTCCCTCATGGCCTAAAGCTCTCCAGAGATACAGTAAGAACCGGTCCTCGAGAATTGCTAACCACGTGCCCATGGGCAAGTCATGAGCCTTACCTCCTTGTCATATTGACTCTGATAGACGTGCCATCCCAGGGGGCGGGGACACTAGGATCAGTCAAGAATGATGTCCACCTTTGCAAATCACCAGGGATAGGACATGTGGAGAGGGAGACGCTGCCCCTAAAGGTGGGTCTTCCCCACAAGTCAACCCCTGTTGGGAGGACTGCTTAAAGCCTTACCATGACCGTTCAGGGGACTCCACCACATGGGTGACAGTCCTTGAAGTAGCAGGAAGGAACCAAATACCAGAAAACCTTTCCCCATCCTGGGAAATGATCCCCTTTCAGGAGGAGGCGGCTAGCAAGTCAGCCAGAGCAGGAGAGGGCTTCATCCTGCTGTCTGTGGGCAGAGGGACGCAGCACTCCTGTGTGGGTCCACTTTCATACCTGCAAACCTGAGACCCAGTCAGAGCTGGGACCAGCCCAACTCCAGGCAGCTCTGCCAAGATGCTTCATAATAAAGGTAATCGTGAGACAATTACCCTCTTTCCTCTCCCCGTGTCCTAATCGGAGCCAGAGGCACAATTCTTCCTTGTCTTTGCATTGCCCAGTACTGTGTTTAAGGCTTGTCTTCTGACCTCCTCATGCACGGAAGGAAGAGCATTAGCTCCAAAGGCGCCTCCAGGAGCGCAGGAGAGCCAGCACACAGGTCTGCCCGCCCCCCTTTAATCACTGTGGATGCTTACTGTCACATGGTGGGAAGGTTCCCAAGTAGATCATGGCTTTCTGATCACTGTCATCAGTCACCTGGCCATGGTGCTCCTGGAACACCCGTGCAAGTGAGAGACAAGTGGCTTTCAGAATCTTAGGATCCAAGTTCAAATCTCAGCTCAGTTAAGAATATGTTGTGTAGCCAGGCAGTGGTGACACACGCCTTAATCCCAGCACTTGGGAGACAGGCAGGCGGATTTCTGAGTTCGAGGCCAGCCTGGTCTACAAAATGAGTTCCAGGACAGCCAGGGCTACACAGAGAAACCCTGTCTGAAAACAAAACAAAACAAAACAACCAACAACAACAAAAAAGAATATGTTGTGTGACCTGGGAAAAAGCATTTATTTACCTTCTCTGAACATCAGGTGCCCCAACTACGTGTGCTCACCCTCTAGGCTATCAAATACAATGTAACAAACGGCACGCTTCCTAAAGAGCAGGGCAGACCGCCTTAGGCTGACTACCCACAGGTGACCCTGCCCAGGTTCCCAGGTCATCAACAGGGCAAACCTGACCCAAAAGGAGACAAAACAAAGGCAAGAGGCCAGCTACTGGAGATGGGAGCTCAGACCTGCACATGGGATTTCTTTTTTTTTAATTTAGGAATATATGAGTGTTCTGTATGCATGCCAAAACAGGGCATCAGATCCAATTATAGGTGGTTGGTTGTGAGATGGAAATTGAACTCAGGACCTCTGGGAGAACAGACAGTGTTCTTAACCACTGAGCCATCTCTCCAGCCCTGCTTGTACCCTGCATGATTTTTATACATGCTGTTTTCTTTTCTTTTCTTTTTTCTTTTTTTTTTTTTTAAGTATAGAATGGAGTTTATTCAGGGCATGGGCAGGGGAGTTAAGAGGGTAGCAGAGGCAGGGAAAGGCAGAGAGAGGGAGAGAGTAGAGAAGTAGAGGCCAGCCATGGCCACATGGAGAGAGGGGGAAGGGACTGGTGAGAGGAGGGGGAGCAAGGGGGCAAGAGACTAAGAGAACAAGAGAGGCAAGAGGCAAGAGAAGCATGCTGTTTTCTTAGTGCCCCTACCCTTTGACAGTGCAGGGGTGGAGAAAGGGGGCTTGCATTTGACACATAGATGTGGTTCTGTCGCTTTGCAATGTCTCTGGGATTGACTCAGTGGCTGTGTGGAGGAGAACAAATACTTAATATTTCAGGACCCCTCTCCTTTCTACTTTGTTCCCAAATGGCAGGGGTGTGGCTCAGTGGTTGAGTGTTAGTATAGCATTTGTGAGGACCTGGATTCCAACAAGCACTACAAAGAAAAACTGGAGAGAAACCATTTTAAAATCTGGGCTGCAGCTTGGTGGTAGAGTGCCTATCCAGCAGACCTGTGCTTGCAACCCTAGACCCACTCAAGAAAAAAAAATAGTCCTTCCCCATCATGGCTTCCCGGATGGAGACAGGGGTTGATGTGGCTTCTAGAAGGAACCAGAAGGGTGGGCATGCACATTGGGCCACACCCACCCACTCCTGTGCCCCAGGCAACACTTGTTCTACCTGTGGCTCTTCCCCTTGCCTCCGGAGGCTGGTACCACAGTTGGCACTGGCTCCTTGGACCCCACAAATCCTGCACTGGTTCCAGGAGAACTCCATGGATCAGGAAGTGTCCTGGCAGGTAAGACTGAGGCAGCTGTGCACCCCAGGGGCCAGCAAGGCCTGTCTCCCCTTTCCCCTCATGAGAAGCAGAGGCTGACCCAGGCCCTTCCCACCCGGGACCCCAGGATCCCTGAGTGTCTCCCTGTCCCTCTCACTCCCAGGATGATGGCCTCTGTGTCCTCTCCCTGCTCTCTTCCTCCTGCACACAGTCCTGTGATCTGGCTCTTGGTGTCTAAAGAGTGTGCCTAGCTTTAGAAGCCCCTCCCCTGCCTGCTCTCTGGGCCATTGTCAGTGGGCTAACAACTGCAGCTGCAGATTCACTCAGAAGCCAACATCAAGCCTTCCCCTTTGTCCTCAGATCCCAAATTCTGGTCCTCCCTGAGACCCTGGCACCTCTGGCTGAAAGAAGAGGCACATAAAAGAGACTTAGAAACACAGAAAAATAAATCTTCCCACTGCTACACCAGGTTCTTCGTAGGAGAGCACAGCACCTCCCCCACACCACTGCCAAGGCCCAGAGAGGGCAGGAGCTGGTTCAGATCACACAGCAGCCAGGGCAAGGTCATATGTGCAATAGAATACGCTGCCCAGGATGCTTCTTCCCCAACTTGCAAGCAGGCACTGGGCTTTCCGTAGAGCATCTTGGGATTTCAGTGGAGCACCTTGGCTCTCCCTGGAGCACCTTGGGATTTCAGGGGAGCACCTTGGCTTTCCCTGGAGCACCTTGGGATTTCAGTAGAGCACCTTGGCTCTCCCTGGAGCATCTTGGGGTTTCTGTGGAGCACCTTGGCTTTCTGTGGAGCACCTTTGGCCTCAGCACTTGCCAGACAGACACTTGTCAGACAGCACTTGGGTCCTGTCTTCCTGTTGCTATCCCATGCCAGTACACAGTCAAGGACTCAGAACAGTGACAGGACCCTCACTCTGGGTACTCCATTGCTGTCCCATGGATCCATCTCCAGTTGCACCCAGGGCACACTCTGCCTACACTGGGGTCGGCTGCTGCTGGGTACCCTTTTCTGCTGGGGCTTTCCCCACAAACGTTCTCAGCTCACTCTGGTGATCTTGACTTTAGTTAGTCATCCTATATATCTCTGAGCCGCAGTACTGTCTGCTTTAAACGTCAGTTTTCCTCGTGGAGTGGTTCACAGCTCTCATCTTAGCACTTCGGGAAATGAGACAGGAGTATCTGGAGTTAAAAGGCCAGCCTGGGCTACATAGAAATGTCAGGGTCAGCCTGGGCTATGTGAGAGCCTGTCTTGGAAGAAGAAAAAAGAGGAAGGAAGGAAGGAAGGAAGGAAGGAAGGAAGGAAGGAAGGAAGGAAGGAAGGAGGAAGAGGAAGGGGAGGAGAAGGAAGCCACAGCAACAAAACCAAAACAAAACAAAAAAACAAAGAACAGGAGGGAAGAGGTATCCCCCAGGGCACTGAGGCACTTCATACCTCAGACACCCTCCACAGGCACCTTGATCTTCAGAGCCTCACTATCCCAGAATGGCTGCCAAGGTCTCAGCCTTTTGTCTGCATTGGAGCAGGAAGAGATGAACAAGCAAAGAGCTCAGACCCATGCCACATCTTCCCCAGAAGCCAGGCACAAGGAGGGTCTTGCCACTGCAAAGCAGCCTGGCTTGTGTGGCTAACATTGTGGAGGAGACTGGAAGGCAGCCAGCTGTCAGTCATGGGGGTGGGCGGGACTGGAGCAGTGCAAGCCATTCTGGGTGGCTGAGACATGGCCTGGGTCTGGCCTTAGGGTAGCTAGAGTATTGTGTGGGTGGAACCTGACAGTTGGAGGCCCTCAGGGGAGGGGGCTGGCCTGGAGGGGCTTACCATGAAGGAGGTGGCACACTGCCCTTCTGTGACATCGGTCCTGCTAAGCTCGAGAACTCCTAACTCCCAAGTGCTACCCACCGGCCCTGTGTGCTGTGTGTGCTGTTGTGGCCTGAAGCACGTGCCTTCCCCTCTCTGGGCCTCAGCAAACCATCCAATAGAATGAGGGGGGTGTCTGGGCAGTGCCTTGCCCCACCTCCCCAGCTCAGAGAATCATATTCAGAAGCTGGGCAGGGCTGTTGACAGTACAGAGAATTCCTTCCCCAGCTGGGAGGGAGACAGGAGAGGAAGGGGTCATCTGGCTTCCTGGAGTCAGGGCAGCGCCTGGGCAGAGTGGACTTCCTGTTTCCCGAGGGAATGAAAGGCTAGGGTGAAGTTGCTTGCCTCTCTCCCCTCCCCTTAGCCACGGTGAAATCTGTCCCCAGATCACCTCCCCTGCGTCACCCCGAAGCCTGTGTGGGTGAGAAAGTTGCAGAGACAAGGGTCCTTTGTCTCTGCAGTGCACCAAGATGTTCCCTCCCTACATCCTGGGCCCTGGGAGCCTATACCCATTCTTCAGATGGGGAAACTAAGGAAGTTTCTCAAGTTCCAAAGCCGGTGATGGTTGAGACTGAAACTTCAGGAAACCTTGTCCAGAGCTCTAGGTACCAAACGTATTCTGTCTTATGGTGTCATGGGGACACTGTCATGGGGACACTGTGGACCCTCAGGGTCTGGTGACCTCAGACATGAATGTTGCACTCCTTTCTCCTGCTTGTGTTCTGAGAAGCGTGTCATGGGGTCTCCTGCTGGCCCCATGTGTCTATCTCAAGTGTGCACTTTGGCAGTTGTCCTTGGGGACAGACAGACCATGGTGTGGAGCCTGGGTACAAATGACCACAAAACAAGGTGGCCAGTCCACCAGCCCCTGGCCAGGGGAATGAGCTTGGCTGCCAAACAGCCCCAGAGTCTGTCTGACTACAGTACCAGCTTGCTGTGTGTTTTGGGCTGAGGGTTTCGCCTCTCTGTGCTTCAGTTTCTTCATCTCTGGCATGTTTATGCATTTGCCCGGGACTGCTGGGGTCAGGACCACCAGCACGGAAACTTCGAACAACAGCATCTGTTCTCTCCTAGTCCTGGAGGCTGAGCCCAAAGGCCAAGGGCAGAGCAGGGCTGCATCCTCCTTGGGGTTCCCAGGGAGACTGAGACCCACGCATGACTCCCGGCTCTCACCAGCCTGTAGCAGCAAATTCTAACCGCTGCCTCTGCCATTCCCTGTGTGTCCAAATGTCCCCCTTAAAGAGCAGCAGGCACTGGACCTACCTACCAGAGCCTGCAATGACATCATCTAAACCAGATCCCACCAGCAGAAACTGTCTGGTAAGGAAAGACACATTCAGAGAGCAGAGGTCAGCACTTAGATTGCATTTGGAGGTGGGGGAACACAGCTAATCCACACCAGGGATCCCCAAGATGGCACTTCTGCATAGCTTTTGTAGGGACTTTATGGGACAGGCCCATCCCTGAGTTTGTGACATCAGAAGCCCCATGGGCCACTGTTGGCAGATCTGTCGTCCATCCCACAGTCCCTGTGAGTGGCTTCCTGACACTTGTGGGTCCTCATCCCCACCATGTAGACAAAGAGACCCCAGGGTGAGGGCTCACCAGCACACTCCACTCAAGGATGCCCCTGGCCAGGCTCAGGAGGGTCCCAGAGAGGACTGGAGCTGGGGAACTCAGAGGAATGAGGATCGGAGCCAAGTGACTGAGGCTAACCCCAAAAATCAGTCAGAAAGTGAGAGCCACCCCTAGGAGGTCCCCAACCTGTCACCTCAAAAGATTCTCTCTGTCCTCTTTCCCTGAGCTGCCCAACTCCAGCCCTCACTGAGGGAATGAAGTGAGGACTCAGAGCAGAAGCCCAGCGTCGAGGGGTACATGTGAGACCCAGCATTTGGGAAGTTGAGACCGGAGGATCACCCTGAATTTCAGGCCAGCCAGCCTGGTGAGTTCCAGGCCAACCAACAAGAATTTCAAAGCTAGCAGGTCAGAGCCCCCCCCCCCCCCCATCTCTCTTATTAAAACAAGGCAAAGCGCAGAACCCAGGCTGGTGCTGGAGAAGGGCTCCTCATCTTAAACAGCTGTCTGCGGCTCCCTTGCCCCCTCCCCATTGTTATACCAGCAACCCACTGTGGAGATGAAGAAACTGAGACTGGGACGACTAAGCATGGTGATGACTGTAGAGGACCTCCAGGGTTCTAGGCAGGAAGCCTGTGTCACTCAGCTGCCATTCCACCTGGACCAAACTGCCCTCCGGGACCCTCAGGTCCGTGTTTGCAAGTGGCATCAGTAGTAACTGCTCCACAAACCCAGTCCTCAGCAGTGTGCTGAACATCTCCCGTGTGCTCAGACCAGGACACCCAAGCCACCACGGACCTTTGGGATAGCACAGAAATAATGGACCCCTCCACTTCCTCCTTCCCCAGGGCTTGCACCTCAGCGCCTGTGAGCACTGTAAAAGAGGCAGCATTTGAGCCTCAGGAAGACTGACCCAAAAGCAGAGCACTGCCCCGCAGCCCCGTGACAGCTCCCTCCTCTCAGGGGCGTTAGCATCCACGTTTGCTTTCCAAAGCTGGAAGCTGAACCAGCTGCTTCCTGATGCCAGAGGCGTGGTCCCAGCCACAGGAATGGAGGTCACAGGCAGGCTCCCAGGCACGACTGGGCGCAGGAAAATGTCCCAGATGGAGAGGGGGAAACCCTGTAAAACTGCAGCCACGTTGCTTTCTAGGCTTCTGCGGCAGGCCTGTGGGTGCGGCCGTGTGTCTGTGTAACTTGGGGGTGGGTGCTGTCTGGAGTCTCTGAGTGTGCATATGTCTTTGAATATATATTTGTGGGTGTGTCTGTGTGAATGTGTCCATGAGTGTGCATCTGGCAGGACTGTGAGGCAGTGGAATGGCCAGTTCCAGCCAACCTGGGCTACACTGTGAGACGCTGCGCTGCCTCAGGAAACAAGAACACCACTGTCCTCTCCCCCACCTGGCCCTCCCATGTGCCTCCCTCTGAATTCTCCTGCCTTCTGCCACCCATCTGACATCCTGCATGGGTCCCCTCCACTGTCTACAGTTGTCAGCAATGTTTGTTTTCCACCTAGAAGCCCTGTCCTGGGTACCAGAAGACATGTTTCCTTCTCGGTGTGCCTTCCTCCCCCTTTATCCAAGTAACATGATCTCATGACCTGAGGCCATTAGGACACTCAGACCTGGCCATCAGGACATTCCCCTCTCCCAGTAGAGAGATCACCCTGGCCCACCTGATCCATAGACATTACCCAGGACTTGATACATTGTTTCTGAGAGGGGGGGGGAGGGAGGAGGAGGGTGTTCTGTGCTTGCCATCTGAAAGGAAGTGACGGCCCCCCATGGCCAAGTCTCCTGCCTGCTCTCTAGCACTGGAGGGGAAGTGACCCAATACAACGAGGCAGAGTGGAGAATGACAGTTGTCACCTCTGAGTCACACACACCAAAGCAGGTACCAGCCATCCCTCACAGGAGCACTGGGGTGCCTGTAACCAAAAGAGGCATCACGGCACAATTCCCTTGGCATTGCTCATCCCATCCGCCACCAAGGCCAGCTTCCCATCATCTCTCACTTCTCCCTAAATGCATTCTCATAAGGCCCTGCAGTCCTGGGCCGTGAGAACAGAGGAAGATTCGTTTCCCAGAACCACCTGGGCATAAGGAGAAAGTGGCTGCAGGCCTGACAGGTCTGACTCACAAGCTCAGATGTGAGTCTCCTCCTGGTCCAGGATGCAGAACAGGCTGCACTTCAAGTGCAAACCCCCTCTGGTCCTCCCACTGGCAGGAGAAATGACACATCTGGACAGATCCACCAGATGTGGCTCTAACAGCGCCCCCCCCCCTTCAAATAACAGCATCTGTCTGCTCCCCAGCAGATTATAGCCTCTGGTCTGCCTCTTAGACAGGATGTAAGCTTAGCTTCTAAGTCAGAAACCAAAAATAACTGGCTTAAATTGGAGAGAAATTACTTCTCTTTCAGCCTGGTTCACATACTTAGGGCCAAGCTTCTCTCAACAGGGAGACTGAGTCCCACAGTCTTGTTGACTGGCTTGTCACATGCCAAGGTGACTGCCAGTGAGAACAAAGACTTCATAGGATAGGGATGTCTCCTTCTGGTGTCCCCAGAGCCTGGGAAGGTTACAGGGTTAACTGTGAAGTCAGTTGAAAGCTGGACTCCCTGCATGCATCCTGAAAGGTGTGACTCTGCTCCCAAAAGGGGACATAGGCTTGTGCGGTGAATGGCCTCGGTTCTGCCCAACGGGTGACACCAAGAGCTTGGGGCCAAAAGACAGATCAGTAAGGAAACCTCTGGCTCCACCTCAGCTCTGCCAGGAATCTAGAGCCCCGCCCACCGTGATGACTGCTAGGAGAAAAGGGGTCCCAGACAGGAAAAACAAGGGGCTCTGGAGAGAGAGAGAGAGAGAGAGAGAGAGAGAGAGAGAGAGAGAGAGAGAGAGAGAGAGAAAGAGAAACAAGGCCAGTTCTCTTAAGGTTCAGTGGGTGGGTAAAGGAGCTTGCTGCCAAATCTGATAGCATAAGTCAACTCCTGCGACTCACATGGTGGAGAGTACCGACATCTGTAAGTTGCTTTCTAATCCCCACGTGCGCACACACTCAGAAAGTAAATGTTTAAAAGCCAGAGAAAGAGCAAGCAAGCAAAAGGCACCCATGCATGCCATGAGGCAGAGCCTTGCTGGGGCCCGGTTTCCCCACCTGTAAAGTTGGGGCGTGCTTTCCTCCACCCAGGGCTTTGGGTACCCAGTGCCTGCGGTGCACGCATGCTCCGCTGGAGGCTTGGGGGGGCGTGGGCGGGGCTGGGGGGGGGGGCTCGGCTGGTGACTAATCTCATTAGCGGTAATCCTCACCCTGATGCTCATTAATGTAATAAGGCTGGGCTCGCAGCCCCAGCCTGGCGGTGGCTCTGAGCTCCCAGGCAGGCTAGAGCATCTCATTTCTGCCTGGCAGGGGGTGGGGCTTCCTCAGTAAACACTTATTACCCTCTGGTCCCTGGGGAGACCCAGAAGAAGAAGAAGCTGCAATTCCAAGCCCACGGCTCAACTCTGAGCTCTGGCTCTCTCTGCCTTTTGCAAGCATGATGGCGCACTGTGCTCCCCACACACATCCAGACACATGTGTGCAGGGCTTTCCAAAGCCTTTGCCCAGACCACGCATCGCTTGATACCGGAGCTAGAGTTATCTTAAGGGAGGGAACGTCAACTGAGAACGTGCCTTCATAACACCCAGCTGTAGGTCGTTTTCTTAATTAGTGATTGGTGTGGGAGGGCTCAGGCCATGGTGGGCGGGGCCATCCCTGGGCTGGTGGTCCTGGGTTCTATGAGAGAGCAGGCTGAGCAAACCTTGGGGAGCAAGCCAGTCAGCAGTACCCCTTCACAGCCGGCCTCTGCATCAGCTCCTGCCTCCAGGTTCCTGCCCCATTTGAGTTCCTGTCCTGACTTCCTTTGGTGATGAACAGCCATGTGGAAGTGTAAGCGGAATAAACCTTTCCTCCCCAGTTTGGGTTGTTTGTTTGTTTGTTTGTTTGTTTGTTTTGTTGTTTTTTGGTTTTTTTTTTTTGTTTTTTGTTTTGGTCTGATCATGGTGTTTGTTGCAGCAATAGAAACCCTAAGACAATAGCAATCCTCACGGGACGGAATCCTCTTTCCTACAGGAGACTAGAAACACATAAGCACCTTCCGCTGGCCAGCACCCAGCATTGTATTATGCAAGTCAGGCTGTCTCCCTGTGATGGTCTTTGCAGCTGGGGATGGCCAGTATCTACCCACTGGAGGAGGTAGCCTGCAGGAAGACGCCTCTCAGAGAGCTGCTGTCCTCTGCCTAGTGGCACACAGGGGGGATTTCCATTGCTCTTTTAAAGACAAAGAAACTGAGGTTCAATAGATTGGCTGAAGCTACAAAGGGACTGAGCCAAGGCTAGCTCAGGGTCTCCCTGCCTTGAACCAAGGAAAAGCCTCTGAGGCCTTCAGCTTCAGAAGGAAGCAGCGAGGCCTGGGCCACAGGGACAAGTTACCTCAGGAGGTGTCAGCCTGGACCACAGGGACAAGTTACCTCAGGAGGTGTCTGTCATCCTGGACCACAGGGGCAAGTTACCTCAGGAGGTGTCAGCCTGGGCCACAGGGACAAATTACCTCAGGGTGTGGCAGCCCACCTGGGTTTCCCTCAGGTCAGTGTGTGCAGGCACTTCCTCACAGTGTGTTCCTGGACAAGACATACCACCTCTCTGGGTCTGAGGTCCCTCGAAATATAACGCCTCATCTGTAGAAAGCATGCCCACATCCGTGGCTATTCCGTATCTTTTTCATACACAATTTCAGCGTAGTCTTACCACAGTCTTCCAAAGAAAACATCAAGGATGTCTATTTTCTGTCAGTGCTGGGACTTGAACCCAGGACCTTCCTTTTGTTTTTTTTTTAATATTTTATGTATGTATTATTATATGTAAGTATACTGTAGCTGTCTTTAGCTACTCCAGAAGAGGGAATCAGAGAGAGATGGTTGTGAGTCACCCTGTGGTTGCTGGGATTTGAACTCAGGACCTTTGGAAGAGCAGTCATTGCTCTTGACCGCTTGTCTCTCCAGCTCCTTTGTTTTGTTAAGAAAGGACACTACAATTGAGCCACATCCGCAGGCCTTGAGCCTATGTTTTGATTTGTTTTGTTTTGTTTGTTTTTGCTTTGCTTTGCTTTGCTTTGATTTGATTTTGTAAGACTAGCTCTCAAGTAGCTCAGGCTGGCCCCAACCTCACTGCATAGCCAAGGATGACTTAGAACTCCTAATCCTCCTTCCTTTACTTGTTGAGCACTGAGATTATAATTATATGCCACAGTGTCCAGTTGTGTGGGCTGCTGCGTTTAGAACCCACGGCCTCATGCACGGTAGACAAGTGCTCTCTCTACCTGGGAGCCACCCAAGCCCTTAAGAATGGCTTAGTCCACAGGGTCTGTTATAAAAGGTTCCATTACTCTGGGATTCTCAGGGACCAGAGGCTCCAGCAGTCTCTGCTTCCCAGGGTTAAAGGATTTAATGGGTTGGTAATTGCTGAGCCTTAAGGGCAAGAGGCAATTTATCAGCCCTGGCCAGCCTGGAAGGCCACTACTACTCACCCCTGCCTCTCTCTCTCCCTCCCTCCCTCCACTATGACATCACAGCCTGCCCAGGGAGAAAAATCTGTCTCCATGACTTGGCCTTGGAGTCTAGGGCTAGTGAGAACTAGAGGCCACCAGAGTGTCTGGTGGGTGACTCGGCAGACAAAGGGCTCTGTCTCCTGGCTGGCCTCACATACAATGCAAGGACCTAGGCAAGCTTTGTCCCATCCAGCCTCTCCCTCAGCCAGAGACACCCAGAGCATTCACACGCATTCCACCCACCCAGAGGGCGTCGGAAAGGAGGCAGGGAGGAAGTGGGGACAGAAGGGCAGGGTCTCCACTCTCCGCTCTGCCACCAGTTATGCCCACCTGTCACCTCTGCCCAGCCTCCACCCCACCCCCACCCCCTGACTGACCTGCAACCATTTAGGAGCCCTTCAAAGCCAACTCAGCCCCACACACACACACACACTCTAGGAATCCACGTCTGTGAGTTCAGTCCCTCCGTGTGTGGCATCTGGTGCCTGGGTGTGACTCGGAGACTTCAGCCTCTCCTTTCCAGCTCTATTCTTGCAATAAGAGACCTGGAACTTGGGACCTTTCTGCCCCTCTCTCCTGCGTGCTGGATTACAGGTGTGTACTACCACACCCAGCTCTGTCACGCTCAATGTCACATTCGAAACTTCTCACGGGGCCTGGCATGGGAGAGACCTGTAATCCTAGTACTCTGGAAGCTGAGCCAACTTGCGCCATAGAGTAAAACCCTGTCTCCAAAGAAAACCAGAAAAAGAAAAGCAAAAGCAAATACCTTCTCCAACTCTCCGATCTCAGGCTTTTGTCTGGCTTCAATTCCTGCCTCCATTATATGGGCTAAGGCTTACAGGCATACTCTGAGGGATCCCTGCAGACTTGTCCATTTATGTGGGTGTGTACTCGAGTACATGCGGATGCTCACGCACGCTCACACATGCGCGCGCACGCACACACACACACACACACACACGCACACGCACACGCACAGGCGCACACACACACACACACAAACATCCCAAACTTAAGCTACCGCCAGGGAGCCCACTGGGGTTGCATAATCCTAATGCCTAGGGCATGTGTTAGCACTGTGGGCAAACAGCATGGTGGTGAGGGCGGGGTGGGGGCACAACCTGGGGCACCTGTGTTTTTACACAAAAGCATTGCTGAAGTACCAGTTGCATACCCCACTCCTAAAAGCATTTGGGGAAACAAAGTCGGAGAGACATGGATGACTACTGCCCAAAAACTTAACAGTATACTTGGGGAACTGACAGTCGGCCATCTACATCTTCTTACTTCCCTGTGGACAGCACAGAAAACACACATGCTCAAGTATACACACCCACACCAGGCTGTTTATAAACTCCAAGCCAGTCTGTATGGGGTTGCATAGGTGCCCAGCAAACTCTGTGTTCCATCCACCCTTGCCTTGGATTTGTCCATCCTCAGCCATACTAGGATACTTTCCATACTTCTGTCTCTTTTAGAAAGTACCTTTTTTCTCTCTTCTTTTCATAGAGAACTCCTGAATAGCCTTCAAAACCCAAGTTGGGTATGTTGGCCCAGGCCTATCATTCCAGCTACTCCAGAAGCTGAGGCAGGAAGATCACAAATTCAAGGTCAGCCTGAACAGCTTAGTCAGATCCTGTCTCAAAATGAGAAGTGAGTCGGGTGATGGTGGCACACACCTTTAATCCTAGCACTGGGGAGGCAGAGGCAGGCGGATCTCTGAATTTGAGGCCAGCCTGGTCTAAAGAGTTTTAGGACAGCCAGGACTACACAGAGAAACCCTGTCTCAAAAAGAAAAACGAAAAGAGATCGAGGCATGGTAGTGCACCTCTGTCATGCCAGCATGCAGGAGACAGGAGGTTGCTAGTCTGGGCTACCTGGTAATGTAAGGCTAGCATAGTGACCTATGTCAAAAAAAAAAAAAAAAAAGAACCATCTAACATATGAACTCATTTAACATCTGCCAGAGGCACTATTCTAATTGCCCAACACTAACAGATGCTTGGACTGTCTATGTCTAGTAAGAGGCATAATGTTCTATATAGGGGATGAAGCCAAGGCTAAGGGTAGCAGGATATGGGATGACCCCACTCCCCCACCCCATAGACAGTCAGGAAGGACCTGTGTCTGCTAGTCCATGCTCCCTTCTTATATCACATTTGGCTGATGAGGGCGAGCAGCAATATTTACAGCAAGGCATGATGGGAGTATAGAGGTAGGGCCTTGGCATTGGGCTGAGGAAAAGACACAAATCACACATCCTTCAAAGACGGTGCCGTCATCCCAGAAGCCAGGGTCGGGAGTCCCCAGGAACTGAGCGGGGCTCAGCCCACCACTCCTTGGGAAGGTTCCTTCTCATGATTCTGTGGGAAGGGGTCTCTGAAGCTGTGGCTATCTGAGAGGTTCCGTGTGCTTCCCTGTTGTCAGAGGCCAGCTCGAAAGTTGCTTCTCTTACCTGGAGGTGCTGACCGACTGGAAATGGATGGTATACGGTTGAGAGCAGCATGACTCTGGGAGGTAGCAGCACGGACAGAGGGCGCACAGCTTTGCCTCTACTGGGACAGGTCCCCCTCCAGTTCCCCACAGCCCTTAGGAGCTAGTTTGTCCTCTGTAGAAAAACAGAACCATCTTATGGACAAAAATACAAACACAGAGCTGAGGTGTAGCTCAGTTAGCAGAGTTTGCCCAAGGCCTTAGGTTCAAGCCCTAGTACTATATGAAATGTGTGTGTGTGTGTGTGTGTGTGTGTGTGTGTGTGTGTGTGTTATAAAAATTATGAAAGTAAGGTTAGCAAGATGGTTCAGACAGCAAAGTCACCACACAAGCATCAGGACTTGAGTTTGGATGCCCAGTACTCACACAAAAAGCCAAGTTCACATCTGTAGCTGCAGCGCTGAGTGGGAGAAGAGAGGAGAGACAGGCGGATCTCCAGAGCTCAGTGACCAGCTGGTCTAACTGAGATGGCAAGTTCCAGGTTCAGTGAGAGAGGGAAGGAGAGAGAAAAAAGATAGATGACACACACATACATAATACAGACATACAAACAAACATGATAAATACATATATGATAAATAAATAGATACATATATATGGTAGATATATATATACATATATACATGATTGACACACACATTATAGATAGTTATATAGATACATAGACAAATATAGATACATACACACATACATGATAGATACATACATTCAAAGAAACATAGGCATATACAGATATGTACACACATGACAGATACATAGATATATACATAGACATAGATACATACATACATACATACATGATAGAGTCTTGAAAGATAAAGAAGGAAAAGCTGGCAGGATGGCTCAGCAGGTAA
Organism: Mus musculus; assembly: GCF_000001635.26. Lineage (NCBI taxonomy): Eukaryota > Metazoa > Chordata > Mammalia > Rodentia > Muridae > Mus > Mus musculus. Next base: position 130,830,975 of record NC_000070.6, on the reverse strand, counting down.
AGGTCCCTGCTACCAAACTTGACAACCCAAGATCAGTCCTCAGTACTGACACAGTAGAACAAGAGAGCAAGCTCTCACAAGTTGTCACCTAACCTCTACATGTGAACCAAGGCACGAGTGCGCCCACATATACACACAAACACACACAATGCATAAACACAATAAAATTTTTAAACAATGAGGGAAAGCAATGGAGGAAGATGCCCAATAGCAACCCTCTGGCCTCTACATCCACATGCACAGGCAAGCACATATACATGCATTCACACACATACATGCATTCACACACATACATGCACTCACATACACATACTTGCATTCACACACACATACATGCATACACACACACACGACCACCATAACAAATAAAAGAAGGAAGGAAGGGGAGAGGGAAGGGAAGGAAAAAGAAAAAGCAAATGATGGAAATGTTTGTTTTTGTTTTGTTTTTTTTCCTAAGACAGGGTTTCTCTGTGTAGCCCTGGCTGTCTTGGAACTCACTCTGTAGAACAGGCTGGCCTCGAACTCAGAAATCTGCCTGCCTCTGCCTCCCGAGTGCTGGGACTAAATGTGTGCACCACCACTACCTGGCTGAAAATGTTCTAAATATTAAAGAGAGTGGGGTTGGGCTGTGGCTCTGTGCGCAGTGCTGGCCTAGCACACATGAAGCCCTGGGTTAGATCCCCAACTCCATACTAACCTGGTGTGGTGCTCCATGCTTGGCTAGTGGAGGCAGGAGGATCAAAAGTTCAAGGTCATTCTGGGCTACTAGGAAGGTTGAGGCTAGCCTGGGCTTCAGGAGACTGTCACAGCAAATTAATTAAATACAAACTCAGGCTATCTAGACTCCAGTGAGCTCAGACTTCCACCTGTGTCATAACTGTCACTTTTAAATATGATTTATTTGAAACAGGATCTATATCAAGTTTCTACAGTATTTGGCCACCACATCTTTTAATCTTGTTTCTAGTCTTTAGGTGGGTGCACACGTATGGTCCAAGGTACAGGAAGCTGAGGCAGGAGGATCGCTTGAGCTCAGAATTCAGGACCAGTCTGGGTACCACGGCAGGATCTCATCTCAGAAAGTTGTTTTTCGTTTTCTTTGTCTTTAGTATATCTGCATGTGAGCGTGCTGTGTCCATAGATGGACTACGTGTGGAGGTCAGAGGTCAGCTTCAGGTGTCCATCCTCAGAAATGCTGTCTACCTTTGTTCTAGTAAATATGCATTGGATACATCTGTGTACATTTTCTATATATCCTAAGTCCCTTTCTCTCTAAATAAAACAAATGATTTATTGAAGGCAGTGGACCATTTGATGGAACGTTTCATAGCTTGGGTTTTGCTGATGAAGCCAATGTTGGCTATGAGATGAGGGTGCTGAGTCTGTGTAAGAACTAAGCACAGCGCCTGTGGGAGAGGCACTGACGGGGGAAGCCCCGCCCCCGTGATGTCACATGTTGTTGTTGTTTTTTCCAGTCTCTGGATCACACCTACCGCTCCTGTGGCTCCGCAGCTGCTGGCTGGAGGGAGGAGATGGGGGAGGAGGAGAGAGACTGGGCTCTGGCCTGGGTGCCCTGCACCCTCTCAGCTGTAGGGCTTTGCATCCTTGGAGCCTCAGTTTCTCCACCTGCAAATGCACTCCGCAAGGACAGAGTGTGCATGAGTACAGCCATACCAGGGAGCCTGGCCCAGCCTCCTCTGCCAACAGATCCCTCTTCTCCACCCCGTTCCCACAGCAGGCCTGGCCTCCTTCCTTCCAGAGGGAGATGGGGCTCAGGATCTAGCGAAAGCAGTCTGGACCCTCTAATGGCCGCCAGCCCACCCTCAGCCCAGCAGAACAAGGTGGGTGGCCTCCGGAAGCAGAGCACACTCTGTTCCCAAGGAGGCTCGGGCTGGCCTCTGTGACCTCTTGGACTTACAGAAACAAACAGCCATTCTTCCCCCTCTCATCCCGAGGCCCAGAGGGGAGGCCCCCAGCTCCTCACAAGAGTGCTGCTCCAGATGAGGGTTGGCTCTCGTGGCCCAAGTCAGGGTCTGTCCTACGTCAGCAATAAGTCACGTGATCCGTGCCCAGGTTCAGGTCATTTATTCACTCAGTAGGCAGTATGCCAGGCCTAGCCAAGAGGAGATCTGCAGTGATCTCATTACTTGGGAGTCTGAGGGAGGAGGATTGTCACAAGTTGTAGGCTACCCTAGACTACCTAAAAAGCTATTAAATCGTCACCATCATCACCATCATCATCGCCATCACAATAACAGCAACAACAATAATAGCCCCCACTTACCCAGTGTCTTCTCCACACCTAACATGGTTCTTAGCACTGTGCCACTGTGCGTACCAGGCAACCTCTATGGTCTCCACTTTCCCGGTGGAACCGCTGGAGTTGAAGCATCTCACTCACAGCACGAAGTCACGGCAGAGCCTGCTCTGCAAAGACCCTCACACTGCAGGTCCTCTGTGCACATATAGGGACGCTGGGCTCAGAGAGGGGCAATAGCATGCACAAGCACACACAGCTGCTCCAAGACTGAGCCTGCTACTCTACCACGCGGAGAATAAAGTGTTTGCTGCTCAAACGCGCAGCAGAAAGTACCCAGGCAGTTGATGGAGCCTCCTGGAAACAAGCCATCTGAACCCCCCCTCATTGAGGCCCTGGGGGGCCTCAGAATTACCACACAGTGGGGAGGTTTGGAGCCCAGAGGCAACAGCTGAGAAGAAAAAAACTCCCTGCCAGACTAGTGGCCCCACAGTCTGACTGACTATGGTGTGTGTGTTCATGTGCATGCATGTATACGTGAATGAGTAAGTGAGTGAGTGAGTGAGTGAGTGTGTGTGTGCCCACGTGCCTGCGTGCACATGCGTGCAGGCATGCATGTGTCATGCCACAGGTGGTATTCCTTGCCTTGTCTTGCTTGGCAGGGTGCCTTGTTCACTACTAAGTATCCCAGGCTAGCTCACCTGCAAGAATCCAGAGACTTCCATCTCTGTGCATTCCATTGTATAAATGTGGAGACTACACACAAGAGCTACCACACCTGGCTTTATGAGTTCCTAGGGTTCGAACCACGGTCCTCACACTTGTGTGACGGAGTGCTTTATCCGCTGACCCATCTCCCCAGCCCCTCCTGGCTCCCAGGTCCAAGCACAGGCCAGGCGCAGAGGAGACATTAGAGAACCTTCAGTGAAAAGAGTGAAGTGTGGGGAGGGAGGCAGGAGAGAGGGGCCAGAGCATCTCTAGGTGGCCAGGCTTCAGGACCCAACCTACCAGAAATGGTGCCCCATTTTCTAAGGGGATACTCATGAACCATGAGGAGGTTCCCATGGGAGCAGGACAGACTGTGACTGTGACATCCATGCCTGCCCTCTATCCCCTGCCTTGGGGGCAAACAGCCCTCTGTGTGTCCCTAGAGGAGCAGGAACAATAGCTAATGTGTCACAGCAGCCTTCATCGGATGGGAAGAGCCTAGGACAGGCACTGAGTGGGCTCCCTGGCTCTGGTGCCCAGAGAAGCCAGGAGGAGCCTTGCCCCACCCGCACTGAGTGATCCAGGCCACAGAAACGTGAGGTCTCCGGGTCCTGCTCTTGTCCCAATGCTGTCTTCAAAAACACCATGCTGAGTTCCTCACGGAGCCCTTTCCCCCTCCACAGGGGACACGTGATCATCCCCCTGTGCAGTTGGGGGAATCAGATTTGGAGCACCCAGGCCCAGAACCTGAGGCTGGGAAAAGCCACCACCTGGACACAAGAATAAACACATCAGCCGAGTACTAGTGGCACACGCCTTTAACCCTAGCATTCGGGAGGCAGAGGCAGGGGGATCTCTGTGTTCAAAGCCAGCCTGGTCTACAGAGTGAGTTCCAGGACAGCCAATGCTACACAGAGAGACCTGTCTCCAAAAACCAAAACCAAAACCCAACAAGAATGAACATATCAGACCCCAAGGGCACAGTCTCTCCTCGTGCATGGCTCCAGTTCCTATATCCTTTAGGGCAAGATTCTCTTTGCAGCCTGAAGCTGGAGTCTCCCTGAGGGGATGAACAGCAAGCCCCTGCCCAACTGCACACAGTCATTGGACTGGCTGGTTTTGTGTGTCAACTGGACACAGGCTGGAGTTATCACAGAGAAAGGAGCTTCAGTTGGGGAAGTGCCTCCATGAGATCCAGCTGTGGGGCATTTTCTCAATTAGTGATCAAGCAGGGAGGGACCCTTGTGGGTGGTGCCATCCCTGGGCTGGTAGTCTTGGGTTCTATAAGAGAGCAGGCTGAGCAAGCCAGGGGAAGCAAGCCAGTAAGTAACATCCCTCCATGGCCTCTGCATCAGCTCCTGCTTCCTGACCTGTGTGAGTTCCAGTTCTGACTTCCTTTGATGATGAACAGCAATGTGGAAATGTAAGCTGAATAAACCCTTTCCTTCCCAGCTTGCTTCTTGGTCATGATGTTTTGTGCAGGAATAGAAACCCTGACTAAGACAGTCATATACACCATTTCACCTCTTTCAACCAACCACGGTTACCTCAAGGTTCCCGTGTGGATGCTGTCCTATTGCCCTGGGTCATTCTCCATCTCCCCAGAGGGACCGTGGCTGGGACGCAAGGTGAGTGTGGGCTGTCCCTCCCAAGCCAGTCCCCTACTCATATCACACGTGGGCCACCACACGACATCTTTCAGCTTAATTTTATTTCCTCTTATAAATGGGCACAGCACAGGGAAATGTTAAAAAACAAAAACTAACAGAAAACAAAACAAAGCAAGCCCTGTCCTTCCCAAGCCAGGGGTGTACGAGCGCCCATGGTAAGGATGGACCAGGCCTTGGTATCTTTATCTTTATCCATCTGACCCTCTCCTCCTTCTCTTATTTAAGTTTTGGCCATGAACTCAGGACAGGGTTGGTTAATAAACAGGTTATAGGGAGAGAACGGGTAGGAAAGGTCTGGGGAAGGGAGGTAACCCCTGATCCTGGTGGCCCAGGGGCTGGGAGGGCTCTGTACAGGAGAGAGGATGAACCAGTAAGGTGGGGGGGACACTGTCTCAGGGGGCTCTCTGGAGCCACACTGTCTACGAAGTATTTACATGCATTCACCACGCCGGGGCCAGGCATACCCAAGCACCCACAGGGCACCTGGGGGAAGCCAGGCCATCAGCCCCTCAGATGGTGACACCAGAGCCCAGTTTGGGCCTCTCTGTAGATCTGTACAGTGTGGGCTTCTATTTACAGACACCAAGGCTGGGAGGCACATCCCAGGAGAAAGCCAGGACAGCCCAGGGAGCCACAACTGCCCTGAGAGCAGCGTTGGCTCTGCTCTCTGAAGCTCGAGCCCCAGCCAGGAGGCCTGATGAGTAGCTAAGCCAAGCCCAGGGGGTCTGGCCCCAGCATCCTAAGCTCTTGCTGCAGATCTGCTCAGCCAGTCCTGGCTGTCACCCACATGCCTCTGGCAATCAAGGAGAATCAACCTTACACATAGAGTCCCTAGTCTGGCCCCCAAGAGAGATGAAGCTTAGCTCTTCAGTGCTCTGGCCCCAGCATGTCTTACTCTCTAGGGAAACCAGGGCCCAGAGAAGTCCAGGACACATCACCACCTCTGATTCAGAATGCATTGTGTCTCCAGGCAAGCCGGTGTCCTGAATACCTTCCCAGGAGCACTGAGGTGTCTCTGGACTCCTTTGGACAGGCTCTGTATGTACCGCACTGTTTCTGGGGCAGGGTGGGAACCCCGCACCCACATTGCACTAGGAAGAATTCAGTTCACCCTTGGAACTGAGTTCTCTTAAATCGTCCTGGCCTCACCAGGCTAGCCCAGTTTATCTGGGCTGCTCACACCATTAACCTTCAGGTCAAACGCCATGGCCATGAAGCCTAGGCGTTGGCCTTGGAGCCCGGACCCCATACTTAAGACCCACTGCCTCTTCTCTCAGATGCTGACACATTAAGGATGCTGGTATCAGGATGCCAAACCCATAGCCCCAGGGCCAGAGCCACCCTGAGATGTGAGAAGTGAACCCTAGCCCAACACAGAAGCTGGGGCCTCCTGCCCTGGTCGTGGTGTCCCCTTGGGCTGAGTACCTGGAGGTTGCCTCGCCCAGCTGCTGAGCCTCTCTTTCCAAAGCTCTAGTCCCCAAGACTGCAGCTTACCAGGGAGGAGTGGGAGGGTCTGGGACACTGGCTCTCCTCTACGCCCTACCCAGCCCCTGCTGCAGGGAAGATCTTGGCCAAGCTCCCTCCTCCACATCTCATGGGTTTAGGACGCCTCTCATTCCTTCCCCCCCACTTAAAGACCAGGCCGACTGGCTTACAAAACTCTAAAGTCCCATCAAGGGAGTCATGGAGGTCTGGAAGACAGAACAGAGCCTGACAGGGGGACACCCCCTCCACCCCCACCCCAGAAAGACAAGCTGTGCCAACTGCCTAGATCCTGTCCATTACCCAGATGTGGTTCTTCAGTCTGCCCAACTCTGCTGTCAGGGATTCTTTAAAATGAAACAGAAAGAAACCATGTGGTCACCTGACTGAACCTGGGACATGTGAGAGATGGTGGAGGGGTGCCGGCCAGTCACTACCCAAGCTGTGTCCCTTTGGTGCTGAGAGCTCCTTCGGCATGGCCCTTTCACAAAGAGAATGGTGACCCCCCACATTTTAAATACCTCTGAAATAGCCCCACTTCTAAGGATAACAGAGACAGGATGGTAGACTTGAGGCCTGTGACACCCTTGTCCCCATCAATGATTCTCAGAGCCTATAGCATTGGGATGAGCCTGGTGGGCTATGGGTTCATCTGGATATAGCCAGAACTGCCAAGTTGCCTGGTCAGTTGTGTCCACAGAAAGGACCCAGGGTAGGTAGGCCTGAGGTTGGCCTCACCAGGCCAGGGCAGGGCAGGGGACACAGAGGGCCTGGGCGGAGCCCACCCTCACAGGCACTTTGGAGACACGTGTCCTGGGAGGCAGAGACAGCTCCTGGCTCAGAGCAGAAAGGAGATACATGGAGACCAGGGACAACCCACACAGCGCCTTGGTCCTGGGAGGCCCTAGCTCCCTTCTTGCTTCAAACTTGGCTGGTGGAGGCTAGCCCCAAACTTCTCTATGAGCCACAGTGGGGGAGGGAGAGCCTGCATTAACTGTGTGGGCTTGTGACTGACGTCAGCTGGGATCAGCATCAGTGTGGCTGGTATAGGTGTCATGGTGGGGACCAAGTGGAATAGAGTGACTCTGGGGGACCCAATATGGGCTGATGCCTACAACTCGGTCCTGCCTTCCTCAGTGACCTGGATGGTTAGAGGAGCCAGATGCAGGACCAATGTGTGTAAAGAGAATAGATTGGGAGGAAGGTGGTGTGGTCGCCACTGGTGACAATGACAGTGGCCTACGATGTAGCAGAAGCATCAGGATGGCTGAGCACTGCGTGAAGGTGGTGCATCTGTGTGATGTCTCGCTGGCTGGGTGGTCAGGACTGGGTATGTTTTTGTCTCCTGTGTGAATGCATTTTAGGATTCTAGTAGTGGTTGACGGAGGCTATGTGGCATCCCCTCTCAGGAGGGATGCTAGACTGGCCTCACTTACCACTGGCTGCCCTGTACACTGAAGGAAGCCCTTTCCCTGGGAGGCAATGCAGGAAGAGGTGCAGCCTGGGGACCTGTGCATTTGGCAGGGGGAGGGGGCGGTGACCCCATCATGAGCTCAGGCTGGTGACAAAGGGCACCCTCCTGTCAAGAGAGAGGCCTTGGGACAGCAGCTCGAGGCCACAGCATCTGGGTGATTTTGAATTGGAGGGCTAGATGTACCATGTATTATTGGTTCTAGAAGCCAGCATGGTGGCCTCTGGAGCAAGAAGAGGACATCAGCAAGCACTGTGGGCCATCTTAACCCTGCCCCTGCCCCTGTTTCAACCAGCAACCCAGGGCTTCCTTCCTCTTGTCCATGGGACACAAGGTCCTGAAGCCCCGGGCTGGAGGGAATGGGACCAAAGAAGGGGTCATAAGGACACAGTCTGGGGCAGATGGCAGCACCTCTGCTCCTTAGGACAGTCTGTGTTACGCTAGCAGCCTGAGCAGAAAGAAGCAGGGCCAGGCTCCATCCCAGGCCCAGGCCCAGGCCCAGGATCAGGCCTGGGCTGCTGCTGGGGCCAGGGACTGGGCGAGGCGGAGTGGAGGCTGCAGGAGGCACTGTGGCTCTGCTAAGCGTAGAACTCCTCCTGCTTGTCAGGTTTCTGGTACGTGACGCTTGCCTGCTTGGGTTCTTCCAAGGTGTAGCTGCCTTCGTCCTTCTTCTTCATGCGGTAGATGAGCAGCGTGACCAGGAAGGCAGCGAAGAGGGCGCCCACCACCCCACCCACGATCACGGCTGTGGAGAAAGAGACAGAGGTCAAGACCCAGAGGCAGCTTAAAAGGTTGGGGTGCCAAGGAGCTAAAGGGGTCTGCAACCCTATAGGTGGAACAACAATGTGAACTAACCAGTACCCCTGGAGCTCGTGTCTCTAGCTGCATATGTAGCAGAAGATGGCCTAGTCTGCCATCATTGGAAAGAGAGGCCCATTGGTCTTGCAAACTTTATATGCCTCAGTACAGGGGAATGCCAGGGCCAAGAAGTGGGAGTGGGTGGATAGGGGAGTGGCAGGGGGAGGATCTGGGGGGACGTTTGGGATAGCATTTGAAATGTAAATGAAGAAAATACCTAATTAAAAAAAGAAAGAAATGAACAGAAGCATATAAAAAACTAAACATACACATATATATGTATATAAATATTAATTAATTAATTAATTAATTAAAAGGTTGGGTGTTAGCAGGCTAGGCATCCTCCTGGGCCTGGAGTCAGAGACAGAATACCAGTAAGGACAGCGCTGGTATCACCTACAGTCCCCAAGTCCTTTCCAATGGCTCAGCAATGACTTTGCATCCCTAGGATAGAGGCAGGTGACCTGGTCCTTGTCAGTATCAAACATCAGGTGCCTCACTTCCTCAAAACTATTAGGAAGGGAAGGCCCCTCCCCCACACTGCCAGACCACCACCCGCTGTCTCCAAGAGGAGATGGGAACCTCGATAGGAGAGCCAGTTGGATCCCAAGTCCCACCAGGGTAAAGCCTTCAAGGTCTTGGGTAAAGGCTGGGTTAAAGGTCAGGCCAGAAGACAGGTCGGAGATTAGCACCTAGGAAGAAAGGTCCCACAGGGTCAACTGGGGTGACCCCCAAGAAAGCAAGGCTCCTAAGTATGGAGGGGTCAGAGGGCATAAAGAAAGTTCTAGAGAGAGAAGAACACAAAATGAAGAGCGGGGAGCAGGGGAGGCACCTCACACCCTGCCTTGCCCCAGGCCTGGAGCCTGCCCTCACCTACGAGCACCTCCTTCCGCTCCAGTATGCTCTTCTGAGGGAGCTGGGCGGCCGAGCTGCCCGAATCGATGGCATTGTCGTGGAGGCCAGGGCCTGGGCGGGCACCCTTGGGCAGTGTCCCCAGTGGAGGTGACGGCTTGGCCGCGGCTCCTTCCACAGCCACCACCTCATTGGCCGTGTCCGGCTGCGTGGTCTCTTCTTGAAGCTCAAAGTCCCCGCTGGGCCCCCCACTTACTGGCACCTCTGGCTCATCCTGGATGGTGGTCAGAAGGGACTCTGGAGTTGGGGTCTGCAAAAACGGTAGTATGACTTGGGGTTAGGTACGCCATACACACAAGCCTACACCAGGTGGGGCCAGCACAGTCTCTGCAAAGAAGGGGTTAGTATCCCCAATTTACAGAGCTGTAAACAAGCCCAGAGAGGTTATGTGACTTTCTCGAGGACACCCAGCTAATACATGGTAGAAGCAGAACTAAAGTCTAGACCTCTCTGATTCCAGTCTGCACTTCCAATTACTGGACCTTGTATTGCTATTCTCATCCTGACGACATCCTGTCCCCATCCTGTCCCCATGACTTCCTCTCCAGCTGCCTTAGAACAATCTTGGTCGATTCCTGTCCAGGAGCAGGGGTTTGTCTGGGGCCTGCTAGGCCTGGCTCTGTCCTCATGTATACTACACGAGTATGTCCCTTCACCTGGAGACCGGTCTGTGAGCTGATATCCCCAAACCAACCCAGTGACCATACACTTATGGCTCCCCACTGCAGAGGGGAGAGCAGCTGAGCTGAGGGACTTAAGTGAGGCCATGGGAGCTGCTGAGAGGTGGTGTACACAGCTGCTTCATGACAGAGAGGCAAGGGTGGGCCTGAGTATGGCAAGGCCAGGCCCCAAACCTTCGACACCTGCTTCTGTTTCTGCTTCTGGGCCACACCCTGCCATTGTTCCTCCTTCCCGCAAGGCTCCCTCTCTGAGGGAAGGGCCTGGGCACAAGCCTTATGGGACTGGCTGGGGCCAGAGAGGGTCTGCAGGACTCCAAAGTCCACTCCTAGGCTCTAAGGTCCCTGCGAGGTTGAAGGCCCGCTGCTTTGAGGGTCTTGATAGTCATTGTGTCCCCTTTCAGTTTGGTGCTCGAAAAATAGTTTTTCCAGCCAGGGTCTCATGTAGCCCAGGCTGACCTAGAACTGACTACATAAGGGAGGACAACTTTAAACTTCTAATCCTCCTGCCTCTACCTGGAAGGTGCTGGAATCTCAAGCATGTGCCACCACCCTGGCTTTCCTGTGCACATTCATGGTGCAAGGCACAGGCCAGGCTGCAGTCCCCTGGAGTCCCTCCACCCTCATCACGGTCTCTCCTTCAATCCCCGTGCCCTACCTAGCTTAACCCTGGCTCCAGCTCAAGGGCCCCCTAACTTCAGAAACCCCCAAGCTTCAGGGGCCCCCACCCTTAGGAGCCTAAGCTCAAGGGGCCCCAGCCAGCCAGTGTTTGAATCCTGATTCAACTACTACCCAAGGAACCTAGAAACATGGCTTCCTCTGCCTCACATGAAAAAAGAGGTGATCAGTCAGCAGAATGGGGAGGGGCGGGGCTGGAGAAGTATTCAGGGAGAATGCCCTACAATGGCTGCAGCCAGGTGTCTCCCCACAGCACCCACTTAGTCACCCTCAGGCCATGACGATGACAACCACGGAGCAGCTGGCTTGTGGACTGTTCCAGAATTCTAAGAACTAAATGGTCAGGAAAGACCATGTACAGACCACACCAGGCCTCTCTCCCTGTCTCTCTGTCTCTGCCTCTCTCTTTGAAACAGTCTTACTGCATAGCCCAGGCTGAACTGAACTTGCAGCAATCCTCCTGCCTCAGTTTCCCCAGTGATAAGATTACCAGTGTGTGTACCTTCTCTGGTCTTCCCTTCACAGGTAAAGAAATGAAGACACAGAAAGCACCAACCACCTACTAATGTCTTAAGACGAAAGAGAAAAAGGATGGCAGGTGGCTTAAATCCAGGCGGACAGCCACTTATTTACTCTTTCTTTTCTTTGTTTTCCTGAGACAGGGTCTAGCTCTGGCCATCCTGGAACTCATGCTGTAGATCAGGCTGTCCTCAAACTCATAGAGATCTGCCCGCCTCTGCCTTTAAAGTGCTGGGATTAAAATTGTGTGCTACCACACCTAGTTGGCTGACAATCTTTTAATGTTGCTCAGGACATGAATTCCCAGTTAGGCACACCCACCACTCCCCAATTGCGCCCCACAAATCCACCTAATTGGTGCCTTGGCTCAATAACAGCCTTTACTCAGCTGGCCTGGCTCTCTGACCTCCCCCAACCCCATCCAGAGGCTCCCACTCAGCACACACACTAGGCCCACCTTGCCTACTTCACCCCTGGTACCTCCTGGTCCCTGCCCAACCCATCTCTGCCCACGCTAACCCCTCACCCACTGTCCTCACCTGAGCCATCTCCGTGGGTCCAGGAGCCGTGGTCCCCAACGGCAGGGTACTCCTCTCAGCAACATCAGGCTCCTGGGTGGTGACTGGCCGAGGAAGGGCTCGTGGCCTCGAGGTAGCTGTGTTGACCAGCCTAGGTGTCGGGGCCTCTGTGTCCAAGGTAGCCACAGTAGTGGGTGGTGAGGGTGCTGCTGGGGTAGTGATCTTGGCTGTGGCAGCTGTGGTCAGGGGAAGAGGCAGCATCCCCTGTATGCCGGTGGTCCTTACGTCAGCCACGGTAGCCGTGGCAGGGGGCGCCTCGGGAGTGCTAGGGGCAGTGGTGGCTGCTGTGGCAGGTGCTGTGGCCATAGTTGGGGCCCCTGTGGTGGTGGCCGCGGTGGTAGATGTGGTGGTAGAGATGGTGGTAGCTTTCTGGCTGGACTCTTCTACGACCTCTGTCACCTCTGTCACCAGCGGGGGACTGGTGACTGGTTCAGGGCTGGGGTGCTCAGAAAGGAGTTCCTCAAATGGGGTGTCCACGGGCTGGATAACGGTTGTGGGTAGCATGGCAGGTGCAGTGGGCGCAGCCAGGGCCATATCAGGGATGAACCGCATGGCCGTCTCAAGGCCGGACTCCTGCTCGAAGTCTGGGGAGGTGGGGAAAGGAAAGCTCTGGGGAGTGGGTGTTCCTCACCCCCAGGTCCCCAGGCAGGCATTGCCTTCCCAGCAGGACACCCCCCCCCACACACACAAGCAATTTCCCCAGGAAAACAAGACAGAAAGGAAGAGGTTTGAGCAGATGCTAGCCCGTGCCTAGCCAAAATCCTCGAGGGGGCCACAATTTCCAGGCAGCCTGTCCTGACTCTGCCAACCTGAGGCCTAGCAACTGCTGACCGAAGCCTCTGTCTGGAATCCATCCATTCAGGGTTACAGGGGAACGAGGCCTGGCCCCGTGAGAAGGGCCAGACCCAAGGACATGCCTCACACAAAGTCATGGCAGCAGAGACCCTGAGCCACTCCACCTTCCACACGTGAGCAGATCACCAGAGGGGATGAGGCCTTCTTGCAGAGCCCTTCCCAGGCCACGGGCACAACTCAAGAAGGGGTAAGATGAGGGGCTTGGAGGGGACGAGATGAGGGAGTTAGGAGATGTGAGGAGAGGCCATGGCCAGGGAGGGTCGAGAGAAGGAAACAGTGACATTTTTGTTTGGTTGGTTGGTTTTTGTTTGTTTTGGGGGTTTTTGTTTGTTTGTTTTTTCAAGACAAGGTTTCTCTGTGTAGCCCTGGCTGTCCTGGAACTCACTTTGTCGACCAGGCTGGCCTTGAACTCAGAAATCCGCCTGCCTCTGCCTCTGCCTCCTGAGAACAGTGACATTTTAGAGGAGGGCACCAGTTTCCTGAGGGAGAGGCTTAAAGCAGAGTTGGAGGGAGACTAGCGGCAGAGCTAAGTCAGGCGGCTCAGGAAGGAGCAGGAGCCTGGAACAGTGGTCACACATCCATCCCCAGGCTGGGTCCATCTCAGCGCGCTCCCTCAGTTAGCAGCTTCATGACCACACTGACTGCCTGTGCCCACCTCCCAGAGCCTTTGGGAGGAAGGTTAACTCCTCAGTAGATAGGAATATGGGAGTGGCAAGGGGGTCAGAAGTCATTCAGCTGCCTGGTCACAAGGCCCTGCTGGAGTTGCTACATCTACTGTCACCCTGCCTGGCCCACAGTCGACTAAAGACAGAGCCAGCAACCCAATCCCAGGCCCCTGAAGCCCATTGTAGCCCTACCTCAACCTCAGCTTCCCCACTATTGATGGACCCAAAGGGTCACCTGCTCCAGATGGGACCAAAAAGGGCATCCCTGATGAGGACATCCCACGGCCTTTCAAACGTAATGGGTGCCGAGCTGGGAACACTGAGTGGCTTATGTTTATTCAACAAGCCACGGGGCAGGAGCCACGGGGCAGGAGCCACAGGGAAGGAGCCACGGGGCAGGAGCCATGGAGCAGGAGCCTCGGGGCAGGAGCCACGGGGCAGAAACCACGAGGCAGGAGCCACGGGGCTGGACACAGGTCCATACTGCACATGCAGACACAGGGACAAGAGTCCTGGGCTCTGAAGGCTTCCCTAGTCTTCTCCCTATCAGAAAGCTGCTCTGCCCCCCTCCTCCTTGAGGTCTTGATCTCCATACAGTGGCAAGACTCATTCAAGTGACCTTAAAGGCTCCTGGGTTGGTGCTAGATATCAGAGATGGGCAGGGAGACCTGGGGACTACTTACAGCCAGAGCCTGACCCCGAGTAGAGGTCGTCTAGTTCATCATCAGGAAACGAGTCGTCATCCCCTGAGCCCTCAAGATCCACCGGCCTCTCGAAGTTCTCATTGCGCCAGCGTTGAGCCTGGGAGGGGTGCAGACACACACAGGGCTAGGTACCCAAGGTATTGGCCCATACAGGCCCAAGAGACAACAGGCGCACTCGTGGGCAGAGTGGCCAATATGTGCTACAAGAGAGCTGGGTGTTGGTGGATGGCCACTTCCCACCTACCCAAGGCCATGGTAGAAAAGCTCTCCCTTACCTGCAAGCTGCCACTAGAGACCACCAGCTGCCGACCCCCCAGCCCCAGCCATGAGAACCCCCACACAGGAGAATAGGCTCAGAGCATGCAGTGCTGAGTTTGAAACCAAGAAAGGTTATTTGCACCCTGGATGAGTTTGAACATTTGTGCACTTGGTAAACAAATAAAAATGGCTCCCTCACTATCCTGAGATTGCCCTGGTGCACTGCAGATTCAACACAGGTCCACCATCACCTCCGTGTGATCAGTACTCACAGACAGGATCCCACTGGGGTCTCAAGGTAAATGACTTTAGGCGGCAGTCACCAGCCCAACTCACAGATGAGAAAACTGAGGCTCCAGTGCCCAGAGGGCTAGGAGTGAAATGAGATTTGAAATCCAAATGACACCAAAAATTGGCAAAGGCAGAGAGATAATTCTAGAAGACAGACATGGGTACTAGGGAGGCTGAGAACCCAGGAGAGAAATAGCAGAATAAGGAAGGGAAGGGAAAGGCGAAGGGGACTGTCCTTGCTGAGCCAGCCCGAGCTCTTCCCATAACAGAAAGTTAGCTCCCGCCTGGCCTACCCCACAGTATATGCACACCCAGCATTGGCACAAGCCCCATAGTACTTCTGCTTCCAGCTGGCTTCTCCAAGCATCTAGCTCCCCGGGCCTAAGAACCCTTCTCCGTCAGAACCCGGGAAGCCTGGAGCTGGTGTTCTCAGCTCTAACTGTGCAGCCCCCCTGGAAAGTCCACACTTGGAGCCAGCCCTACGACCCTTAAAGGCTGGGATGTAGACTCCCAAAGACTGCCGAGTAGCCTTGACTAGCCACCTGACTTACCCTGGCTGTGGTCCCCACCCTCAGGCTTTGAGGGGAAGCTCCTGGTATTAGGATTTGAAGCCTAGGGCATTTGTGTCTTACAACCAAAATCCAAAGAGAAAGGCACCCTAGACAAGGGAAACCCGATACACCCTGGGGTTGGTCAATGCAGCTGCCTCTCTTGGGCTGGCCTTGCCTACCCTGCAGGTTCACCCAGCACCCTCCACGACCCCTGGTCGCTCTGCCTACCACTTTCTTCCCAAGCCACCTCCAGTGTTACTTTTTTTTTAAAAAAGCATCCTATGCTCCCAAGTCATGATGCCTGAAGCTCGTGAGCAGTTTGCTTTGAAGTGCCAATGTTTAGGGGCTGCTCCCATCCACCATCCACTAAGATGTTCTACGGTGGCGGCTGCCCTCCCTGTCTAGCAAGGTTCCTTGCACCGAGGAGGCTTAGGATGAACGATTTGGAATTAGGATCTGGAATGGCCAGAGGTGTGGCTACAAAGTCACCAGGCTGCTCACAGAGGGCCCAGTGCCTCGCCAGTGGGTGGGTGTCTTGGGCATCTGCCCCAGCTGGCAGTGGGGAACCTTGGAAGGCGTACGAACAGAGGAGAAACTAGACTGGTGCAGCACTAGATTTACATTCAGCATCTCACACCCCTGCCATTCACAGACCCTTCTAGAATTCATGCAGAGCCAAAGAGAGGCTCTTAGTCCTGGCTTCCTGCCCCTAGCCCCCAGCACCTGCTCCAGAGCCCCAGCCAAGCCAGCCAGGGCAGGGAGCCAAGAGATACCCCTCATACAACACACACACACACACACACACACACACACGCACGCACGTCTGGAAGTAATGAATTAATCAGTATTTACTTTATACCAGTGAGTCACGGGGTGGAACAATTAGTGTAATTGCCCCCATGACTAATCACTGGGTCTTCCCCCTTTGTAGACATCCCCCACCAACTCCCATCTCTGCCCAGCCCACACTTCCCAGGTCCTGGGCTGCAAGAGTCACATCTTCTATAAGCTAGAATCCTGTGGGGACTTTGGGCATCTGTCCCTCTTGTTGTCCAGCCAGTAGCCCGATGTCACACAGCAGGATGGGGACTAAGCAGGGACCTCTATCTTCCTCTTCTGCTTCAAAGGAACATTCTAAGAGATCTGTCATTCCAGGGAACCAAAAGAAGAGTGAACACAGGAGCTGGACAGTGGTGGCGCACGCCTTTAATCCCAGCATTTGGGAAACAGGGGCAGGTGGATTTCTGAGTTCGAGGCCAGCCAGGTCTACAGAGTGAGTTCCAGGACAGCCAGGGATACAGAGAGAAACTCTGTTTTGGGGGAAAAAAAAGAGTGAACACAGGAACCAAAATGGGAACTCAAGACTCCTCAGTGGCCCAAAAAGGGCTTGTATAAACCCAGAAACAGCTCCAAAGCTACAAAGACCCTGCAATTGACACAGCTAGAGACACAGGCATGCACCAACACACGCTCACCTAGAGGCAGCCATTGAAGGCAGCAGACTGGCATGCTTTTGGGGGCGTGTGAGAGAAGGGTGGGGGGAGTTCCATGCAGCTCTGAGCTCAGAAAGGAGCATATAGCCTCTCATGAACCCATCAGCCTCCACTCAGGTAGCACTCACCTAGATACTATTCATCCTGGCTCAGTAGCCATTGACATGACAACGGTTGTCATGGCAACCATATTCTCCATGCTAAGGACCAGGAGCTGCAGTTCCCCACAGAGCTGGAGAGTGTGTGAGAGAGGGAGATGGGGAAGGATCAGAGGACAGGAGGGATGGAGAGGGGTAAAGCCAGAGCAGGCAGGGCTGGGGAGAAGGGGAGGTGAGAACATTTGAGATGGGGCTTACATCCCAATTTAGTCTCACTCATCAGAGGCTGCTGGGGAGAGGCAACCTTAGCAATTTCCCCACCATGCCTCCACCACACATCCTTCCTCCAGAGATGCCTGGACAGAGCAGAAGGGTAGCCCATAGCCCAGTCACCCTGAGGTCACCCTGTGGGTCTGAGGAGGAGGCTTGCAGAACACTAGGGATGCTGGTAGCTCGGCTCCCAGGGGACAGCCTTCAAGGCGGCAGTGAAGAAAGCCTTAAATGTCACAAATGGTGGGGGGAGACAGTACCTCACCCCTGAATGGCATCTGCATTTGCCTGACTTCACACTTGATGAGCACAGCTGTCTTTGTCACCCCCTTAAAGAATAGAGTCCTAGTGCCCCGTTGGCCTCTTTGTCTGACCCTCTCTGTGGCTCTCCACTGAAGTGGTCTACAACCTCCTGTGACTGAGCAACCTGCAGACACCCATGCCCCAGCAAGGGACTGAGAGGAGATACAGCCTAATGTGCACCTACACAAACTATCTCAGCACACCCCCATGACACACACATACCCACCCCCCAAGACACAAATACACAGTCCTTTGAACACACACCCAAGTATACACATACATAAACATACATGTATACACATCCCAGCACACATACACACACATACACACACATATACACAAATATACCCATATATACACCTGTGCACACACACACACACACACACACACACACACACACACACATGCTCCTTCACACTAACACCTTAGCAGACACACAACCCAATGGACGCAGTTAAAAGCGGCATTGACAGACCCTGATGCACATGCCCAGTACAGCTTACCATGGTGTGTGCCAGCCCAGTCTTGTCCCAGCTGTGCACATACCTTAGGAAACTCATGAACTGCTCCACACAAACCTCAGCGGACTCGGGGCCACATGTGCCAAGGCTCACCTCCATGGACAGATGGATCTGCCGTGTGCACCTACACATCCCCTAGGCCACGTGGCACTCTTGTTCCATTGCCTGCTCCACTCATACATCACAACTCGAAGTTGATCCCTTCACACTCGCACATCAGGGCAGCACCCCTGGTCCAGCACTCACCACGAGGGAAAGAAGTATCCGTGACGTGTTTTCTGCCATGGCCAACTCAAGGCAAACATCCATCGAGCAGAATGTCCTCCTTCCTGCCATTGGGGACCTGGGTATCAGGTCACCACCGCCACCACCACCACCATCACCACCACCCTCATCATTATCCCCTGGGAGGGAGGGTCATTATCTTCAGTCTACAGAGCCAGACAGCAAGGCTGGCCAACACCAAGGTGTGAGCACCACCCTCATCCAGAGTCCGTCTCTCTGAGTGCTCCAGGCCACCCAACCCCATGTTCAGTCAGGATCCAGGGTTCCTACATATGTGGCCTGCCTGACACCCACCTCAGCATTCAGCACCTACCTACTCACCAAGCTTGACCTCATTGACTGAATCTGCTTCACAGCACACCCTGCCCCGCCCCCCATTGACACAGGCCCCTCATTCCTGGAGCAGGTACCTCCAGACTCACAGAGATGCACACCACCGCCCCCCCCCCCCCCCGGGACAGCACAATCTCACATGCCCATGATCAGCTACAATGTTCCACCTCTCCTTATCACATTCATGTGGAACTGACCCACAGCCTCAGCCCTCAATGACACCCAGATTCCTGTCCAGGGATGTGGGCCCTATGGTAAGCAAGCTCCCCTAACCACCCACCCACCCACCCATCCACAGACCTCTCTCCCCAGTGTCATGGAGCTGTGGGTGTCACTGGGCTTCCCAGTACCTGGGCAGAAGGCTTCCTCCTGCCGGCTACCCCATCTCCCCAGATTCCCTGCCCAGGACCAAGCTAGATGAGGCCTCAAGTTAGACATGTCCCCACGGTCCAGAGCAGCCACTGACAGCTATCTTTTAGACACATTCCTTACTCAGAGTCCTTTCTAAGCCACCGACCAAGTCCCAAGAGAAGCTCGCCACCTCCTTCCACACCTTGTAGAGAGACAGGGCAGTGCAGTCCGGTCCCTCACTTCCTCATCCGTGAAATGAGATGGTAAGAGCAGGGATCTTGCGGCACTGGGAGGAGTAGCCACGCTGTGCAAAGCAGGAACGGGAGGGGTGGGGGTGGGAGCGGCGAGTAGCGATTGATTACCAGTTAACGTTAATCTCTCCACAATTATAGAAGAGAAGCCACAGCCTTCTCCTGGAGGAGACAGATGCAGAGGAAATGCCTGCTGATGCCCAGAGAGGTTGGATAACATTGCCTAAGCCACACAGAGGACTGAAGAGAGAGGCTGGAGCAGGAAGACTGGGTGCAGAAGCATTCGGACACATAAATTAGGTCAGCCGCCGGGGGCGAGGAGCCCAGAGCCCTGCTAATCATGCTGCAAAGGCTAGAACAAAATCAAGTGTAATTAATTCTGCCCCAGCTTCCTTCCCCCAAGTCGCCAGATTAGGGCTCCACTGTCCTGGTGACCAGAGACAATGTGACCTGGGCTGAGAGCCCACCATTAGGCTCGGAAAGTCTCGGTGAGTTCAAGTCAAGCTCTATCTATTTGCTGGGTATCTCTGGGCAAGCTATATAACCTCTCTGAGCCTATATTTGGCTAAATAGTGGCAATAATAACGTCTGCTTCGCAGAGCTGTTGTGGGAATCCAGTAAGGCAGTGTAAGGAGTGTGAGCCACCAGGCGGATGGTGGCTCCTGGCTCGTCTCTGGCTGATGCCCCCACAGCATGCAGTCCCACACCAGATCTCAATTTCAAGTCTAAACTAGGCCTGAGAGAGCACGGTGTTCAAGTCCCTGTCCCAACAGATGCAGAGATGGGCAGGAAAGGAGGAGAGCAGTCCAGATTAGCCCCAGGGTCCCTGTGGGCTCCATCCCCAAAGGCTCTCAGCCCTGTGAGAACACGTGTCACCAGCTCCACCAGGGAGACCCAGAGCCTCTCTGCAGGAATGTGGGCTGTGGCCAGGCTCTGGGCAGAAGGATGGCCAGGGTGACAATGACAGCATGGATAACCTCAGTCCTACCCCTCCCCAGTCCTCCTCCCCAGCTCCCCCTCTATCCCACCCCACCCCACCCCCCACAGAGCAGCGCTGAGTTCAGAAAATGTACCCCCACCTACCCCTCCCCAACCCTCATCCCCACCCCCATTCCCCACCCCTACCCTACCCCCAAAACCCACCTAACCCCCACAAACCCCACTCCCCACCCTTCACCCCCACCTAGCACATCCCAGCCAGCCCAACTTCTCTGCAAAGGAAATCAAGAGAGCGGCTGCACCCCTCCCCAGCTGTGTGCCGGAGGATGGGGGTGGGGTGGGGGTGTCAGCAAAACCTCCCTTTATCACCTTCCCCAGCTTGCTGCTGACCCCCAAATCTCTATCTGTACAGTGGTACTAATGCCTACCCCAGGCCAACAGTGCACAGGTCATGTGAGCTCCTCCCCACTTCCAAACAAGACTCCTCCTCATCTTCCTCCTCCTCTTCCTCCTCCTCCTCCTCCTCCTCATCTTCCTCCTCCTCTTCCTCCTCCTCCTCATCTTCCTCCTCCTCCTCCTCCTCCTCCTCCAAGTGCAAAAGAAACATCAGTGGGGCCTCAAGAACAGAGCCCCAGGGCAGTGCTCTGAATAAGAAGGGGAACTGGAAACAATGTTCTTCCCAACAATAAGGAACTACTAAATAAGTTACTGTACATGGACTAGTATATAGCTGTCAATAATGTATTCTCACACACCCATGCTGCCTAATTTGGTCCCTAAAAGGCCTGAATGTATCTCAGAAGATTTTTTTTTAAAAAAAAAAAAAGTTGTTTTGAAAGAATATTCCAGAATAAGGGAAAAGTTGCCCATTGACTGCCAGAGAGGGACAGCTGGGTCGCTAAAGTGACTGCCGGGTACTTCTGTCCCTCAATGCCTGAATGGCCCTGGCTGGACACCAACTCTGTCAGTCTGCCCTTCCAGACAAAACAAAAGCAGTATGACCTCTCTGGGGCATCATAATGGAGGCTGGGCCTAGGACTGTCGGCAGTTAATACCCTCACCATCAAGTTCCAAAGGGACACTATTAAACATACATGGCGTGGAGCCAGCCCAGCAGAGCCCACTACAAAAGTGACATCCTCAAGTCACATTTCAGAGAGCCGAAGAGGCAGGCTGGCTCTCTGAGCTGGTCTCTGGTTACTAGCACTTGGCAAGGGCTTTAAGCACTGGCTCTCCGTTTTTGACCCTGTGCGTGCTTCCTAAGGACCTCCCCCCACCTGCTGGCCAACCTGGCTGCCACCTCTCCCACCCTGGCCATCACCCTCATCATGATGGTCCTGCAAACAGGCACCCTCTGAGCGCTGGTTCCTGTGAGTGGAATTAGCCCCTGCCATCGAGATTTGTGAAGAGAATCCAGACTGTGTGCCACCCATCCAGGTATGAGATACAGGCAGCGGCTCCACAGCACACATTATGTCTCCTGTGTTTAGATGAAAGACAATGACCAGCCCTGGTAAGCTAGGGCACTCCTCAGCCCAGGCTGAGACAACTCCCACTGTGCCAGCCACCTGCTCTCATCTGGGTCACCTTTGGGACCACCCTGACACACTGCTCCTTGATGCCCAGCCATGAGTTGTGCAATGGAGGAGCACCCATGGAGGCCTGGGTCCTCCAGCCTCTGCAGAGTCCTCCTCCCACGTGACACCCCAGCTCCTGGCCTCGGGCCTCAGTGAGCTCTGCTAGGTTTCCTTGACCATGTTGGGTTCCAGGCTCTTCTCACTTACGGATACAGACGCTAAGACTTCTGACCACCAGTGTGTCCCAGTAGGACTTGAACCCCTGACTGAATCCCTGAGCCTCCAAGAGTGCACACAGGCCCCAAGCTGTATTATGGTGTATCCCCTGGGCATTTTTCAGAAGGCTATCTGAGACATTCCATCCCTCACTGTGAAGAACAGTTAGTGCTCCCAACAGGGAGCACTCACCATGGGCCTGGATCTTTGGATGCACACAGTCTGGATTCTCTTCACAAACCTCGCTGGCAGGGGCTAATTCTACTCACGGGAACCAGAGCTCAGAGAGGTAAAGCAACTGGCCTTGGGTCTCCCAGCAATAGGACTAAGATACAAAACCAACATCAGCGGAACCCCACGAGCTCCCTACTGTACATTGGCCTGCTAGGTTATTTACCTAATGTGCGTTCACATGCTAGGGCCTCAGGTCCCATCCTTCCCCAGTCTGTCTTCCCACAGGAGAGCTGCTTTATTTCAGGGGACTCTGGATGCTCTGAGCAGCAGAGGCCTCAGGAGCCACCATCCCCATGTCCAGGTAGAACATGACACATCCAGAAGGATTCACAGAAGACACCAAGGGAGGTCTGACAAGGCAGAGCGCTCAGTGCCTGCCTAGGAAGCAACATACTTGTCCCCAGCCACCTCCATCCTGATTCCTGGAAGCCACCTAGATCATCCAAAAGGATCAGGGACCCAAGCTAGACCAAGCAGGGGCCAAACCCCAGCACTGGCTTTCTGCAGCTGGACAGACCTAGGTAGAAAGCCGACCTCTCTGAGCCACAGTTTCCTTTGGTTTGCTTATGTATGCTTAATAACATTGACCTCAAAGGGTCAGGAGACCTGACCCGGAGGGTACAGTAAGAGCCTCCCTTCTCAGTGAGCTGTCCACCTGAGCCTCAGCTTCCCATCTGCAGACCCTGACACAGGGCAGGGGGCCTTGAGAATGGAAGCACAGGGTCCTGGTCACCGCAGGTGGCCCATGGCCAGATCTCCCCCCACCCCCCACTCTCCCCTCTTGCTCTCAAGATATGGCTCTGCAGTCCCAGCTCCCCAGACGGCCTGGCTCCTTCAACTGAGCACCTACATGTGCTAGGCTTTTGAAGCAGCCCCTCAAGGGACAAGTTCTTGTCCATCGTCACCAAGCTTTGTATCTTGTCCACTGTGCCACCCCATAGACACCTAAGTGTGGGGAGCGGGTGTGGCGGCAGTCCCAAAGGCGCCAGGGACTGCAGCTAAGTCATATGACTTGCACCTGACTTCCTCATATAAGACACAAACATCTTGAGTGCTGTGCAGGTGTACCAGGATACAGGTGAATCCAATTTGGTGGAGATTTGCCCCTGCTGCCCTGATTAGCTGAAGCCTCGTGACTGGCGAGGGGGCGTGGCCTGCGGTGCGTGGATGAGAGAGAGTATAAAAGGAGTGAGAGGCCCAGGGTTCGGGGGAGATATAAACAAGAAGAATCAGGACTGCTGTTAGAAGGACTGGTGGTCGCGTCGTTCTTGCTGGTCGAGAGCGGGCGCGACACCTAAGAGGTGCAGGGACCACAGTGCTCAGAAGCCAGAGAACAGCCCACTTAGGAAGATGCTAGGAGAAGCGACCTCAGACCCCCTCCAGAGGTACAGCAAAACAGCAAGGCCACTTTCAAAAAGCAGCCTTTTTGAAACAGAATATCTATATGACCCAGTAACTCTATTGTCTTTCATTTTTTGAAACACAAAAGCAGGGCAGGCAAGAGGGCTCAGCTCATAAAGGCACTTGCTGCCAAGGCTGAAGACCTGAGTTCAATTCCCAGAGGTCACATGGTGGAAGTCAAGAACAGATTCCCACCAGTTTGCCCTCTGACCTCCTCCACCGTGCCCAACATAAACAAAAATAAAGAAAGAAAATGCAATAAAGAACAGAAAAGCGAGACTGTCCAGAAGAGGCAAAAGCGAATCCACCCTGACTGGATGCACAGGGTCCCTGCTCGGTGTGCATACAAGTCACTAGGAGAGCATCTCTATTACCAGATGAACAGTCACTGTGTCACTGTGCCGAGGTTCATGTGATCCTTGTTCTTAGAATGTATCACCCGCTGCGAGGATACATAAAGCAGGATCCATCCACATAGAGGAATATTACTCATCGGAGAAAGCTGCAACGATGGCAGACACTGCCCCGTGAGTAAACCTCTTGCCAAGCCTTGTGCTAAGGGACAAAATCTGTCCTGCAAACCTCACACTGTGCGGCCCCCTGGAGGGAAGTGTCCAGCCTGCTGACTGCTAGCCCTGGCTCACTGGGCACACAGGGAACAATGACATTGGCACAGGCTCTCCTTTCAGAATGATTAAAAAAAAAAGTTCCAAAGGCGGTGGATGTGGTGGCACACGCCTCTAATCCTAGCATTTGGGAGGCAGAGGCAGGCGGATTTCTGAGTTTGAGGCCAGCCTGGTCTACAGAGTGAGTTCCAGGACAGCCAGGGCTACACAGAGAAACCCTGTCTCGAAAAACAAAACAAAACAAACAAACAAAATATTCTGGAGCACTGACTGCTCTTCCAGAGGTCCTGAGTTCAAATCCCAGTAACCACATGGTGGCTCACAACCATCTGTAATGAGATCTGATGCCCTCTCCTGGTGTGTCTTTAGACAGCTACAGTGTATTTATATATAATAAATAAATAAATCTTTTTTTAAAAAATTCTGAAATAACCCAGCATGATGGTTCACATCTGTAGGCCCCCCCAACCCTACCCCCACTTCTCACCCCGCAACATCACACTTTGGAGGTGGAAGCAGGTGGCTCAGAAATTCAAGGTCATCTTTGGCTCAGAGCAAGCAAGCTTGAGGCCAGCCTGGACTACCAGAAACCTTGTTTGTTTTTTGTTTGTTCGTTCGTTTGTTTGTTTGAAGTCCTAAACTAGGTGATGGCTGCAGCTCTGCATTACGCCAGCCTCCACCCTTCTCCTGTGACCACTGGAGAGCATACAGAACCTCAGGCAGACTCACCCAGAGCTACTGTGAGATTCCCACAATGCCTTGCAGCCACATGGGGCCCAGCAGTCCTGTCCTTCCATGTCTTACACCTGGCACCTTGTGTGCGTCTCCACTCCTGATGCTGGGACCTCTAGCAAGCATAGCAAAGGTCACCTGAAGACTGGGCACAGTGACACAGTGACAGCCCATCTGGTAACAGAGATGTTCCTGAGTGCCTTGCATGCACACACAGCATGAGCCCCGTGCTTCCAGGAAGAACTCAGCGTGACAGCTCAGGATTCAGAAAGACGCACAATTTGAACTTGATGAACTGTTTTGATTCTGGAATTTTCCACTTAGTATTGTCACGCTGTGGTTGGTTGAGCTGTTGGGAGTAAAGCCAACGGTAAGGGAGACATCTGCACTTTAGGGCACATGAGTCTCCTCTCAGTACAATTGTATGAGAAAGGCAGAAGCGTACAATTGAGGCTCAGAGGTAGAGAGGAATGTTGGTCACACAGCAGAGGCCGGACTCAAATTCAGAATCCCCAGAGAATTTATCATGCTCCCTTGCCACATCCCAGTGCTCCCATTTTGGGCACCCAGCATCCAGGAGAAGCCACATGGTGGCAGAAGGACAAACCCCTGTTGTGGAGCCCTCAGGTAAGCAGGACCCAGCCAAGCCTCCCTGTGTCTGTAGGCCACCAACTCTCAAAGGGCTACTGAAGGGCGCAGGTGCAGCTCACATCCAGATGCCCCCCCCCCGGCCCTGCTAGCTGCCCTAACAAGAAGATACAGGCCCAGAGGGGGTCCCAGAGGCTGGACACAAGTCCATCTGTCCCCTACCTTGTGGCTGTCCAGTGTAGCCTCAAGGACAGACAGCCCTGTGGGCTCCAGGATCTGTCCCTCAGCCCTACCCACCTCCATTTGGCTCCCAAGCCGAACCTCTACCAAGCCAGCAGCAGCTGCCAAGCCCCGGGCAGTTTCCGCTCTCTGCTCCCAGACGGAGGCCCCATCTGTCCTGAGGCCTGGCCCAGGCCCCAGCTGCCCGCCTTTGTCTGGCAGGTTCTCAGTGTCCCCTTAGTGACTGGGTGGGGGGAGCATGAAAAGGCCCATATGCTATCTCTGCCCTCATCAGCATCCCAAGATGCTTGGGCATATATGCCCTGCCCTCCCCTTAGCCTTCAGCACAGGCTCCCGCACTGGGCTCAGAGTCTTACCCTGCCTTCAAGGACCTTGAGTGCTCTGGCCTCCACCTACTCTGCAGCCCAAAGACAAAACTACCACATCCCTTCTACTAAGACTGCTCCCAGACCCTTTCCAGGCAAGGCTGGAAGAACTCCCATAACACCAGCCTGGCCCTCTTCCCTACAGGGAGCTGCATGGGGCAAGGCCAACACAGAGCAGTGGCTGTCTCCAGCCCAGCCTCAGGAAAGAATGAATGGGGGGCGGGACTAAGAGTGCAGAAGGAATGAATAAATAAGAGAATAATTAAATGAGGGAGGGAACTGATGAGGAAGGAGATGAGTGAGAGTTGGAATGAATGGGGGGAATGAATGAATAAGAGAGGGAATGAATGAATGAATGAATGAATGAGGTTACAAATGAATGAGTACCAGATGGTCTTGCCCAGGATCCAGCTTGGAAGAAGACAGTGTTAGTGACAGAGGACCTGAGCTGAAATGATGGCCACCAACCTGGATGTCAGCCAGTGGGTTGTTGCTAGGGCAGTCTTCCTCACTGAGCCTGGGATGGGGATGGGATGTCACCTCCGTGGTGGCTGAGACTCCTCCCACTACCATCATGCTAGCCACAGCTTGAGGCCATCACTGTAAGCTGGCCGCATGAACCCTAATGTTTTCCTCAGTGGAACTGGGACTGTCCTGTTTACAGAGGGGATTTAGAGGCACAGGTACAAGATGACCTGCCAACTTAGCAAAGGCCCAAGTCACAGCCTTGTCACCTAAGCCACCTCCTTCCATCATCCTCAACACACACTGCTACCCGTCCAAACCTGGACAGAGCTGAGCTGGGAAGAAACAGGCAAGGCTCAGCCTGCACGGTCTTAGGTCTTGGGTTGTGTGGGGACCATAGCCCAGTGGCCCACCAGGGGACCATGCTCAGCCAGCAGCCGCGCACCATGACGTGGCCTGCTCAGTGCCACCTCCTGCACCATTCTGCTAGTAACCCACAATGTCCTTAGTCACCTCCCGGTCTCTCACTAGTAGTTGTCCCTTTCTTGGGGAACTCACAGCTCTTGTTTTCACTCTCACCCTGTCAGCACCCAGAATTGATGAGTGGCATATAGAACCAGTTCTCTGAGGGGCCCAAGAGTAGCTTTTTGGCAGATGAGAATGAAGTGCCTCTGGGGGTTGGGCGGGAGACAGAGCTCCCAGTGTCTCCTATGCCCTTGCCTTAATCTCCCTAAGGAGGCCAGATGACCAGCTGCCCCCAGCCAGAGCTCTGGACCCTGGGATTAAGACCTGGATTAGGGACAGGCCTGTTCCCGTGAGCACAGCTCCAGCCTTGTGCCTGCACAGCACATACACATGTGGCCAGAGGGCTCCTGGAAGCTCCTAGGGGCACTGTGGTGTGCATGGGAGGGGATCAACTGTGGGTGTGGATGCTATGAGTCTGAATCTGCTCCTATGGGCACAAGGGGTCTTAGTACCATGGGAAGAGGGTCCCTGCCACTTGTCTAGGAGTTCATGTCCATCCATCTGTGTCTTCACGTGTGTGCATGCGTGAGTTTGAGTGCATGCGTGAGTATGAGTGCATGTGGGAGCCTAAAGTTCATGCCGGATGTCTTCCTGCTTTCATGGTTGAAGCAGAGTCTTACCGAACCCAGATCTCAGTTTCCGGGAGCATGGTTAGATGGCTTGTCCCAGGGACCCCTCGGGTCGGCCTCATGAGTGCTGGGATGGATGATACAGGGGCCGCCATGCTTACCCAGCTTTTCCTTGGACTCTAGGTCTTCACGTTTGCACAGCTAGAACTTCAATTATCGAGTGCCCAGCCTCTGTGTGCACATCTGACCCTCACAAGATTGCCACAGCATCTCCCAGCTTCCTTCACCAAAATCTATGTGCAGCCACCGGCTTGGGGGTGAGCCTTAGCAGCTGGGGCAGTCTCTGCACCTCCAGGCTCCCAATCATCAGCTTAGATGCCTGGCAACATCCATGTACACCTGCCTGCAGATGACCTAGTCACTCACCATAGCTTATAGCTCGGACAGAAACATGACGTTAGTAACCATACATGGTAAAGGGTCACCCAGGGGCCGTAACCTCCCGGCCAGGTCTAAGATTATTCCCCTACTTCATGTGACAGCAAGATAAAGCAAGCTTCCCAGGGCCATCAGGCACAGGACCCTGACCAGCACGACCAGTGTCTACTGTCCTCGAAGCAGCTTTGGCCTCAGATTCCTTGGGGCTTGTTAAAGGGAGAGATGAGCTCTTGGCCAGGAGGTGAGGACTCGCAAAGGGGTGTCTAGCCCAGTTCTAACCAAACGCTGTCCCTCCAAGGAACAAGTCTTCAAGTCCCCACAGAATAACAGTCAGGGATGGGAGAGGTCCCCATCAGCCAGTGAGGGAGGAAGAGACAGCCTCGGGGAATTGGAGTAGGAGAAAAACAAAACAAAACCAAAATAAAACAAAACAACAATAACAAAACACTAGGAAGGAAGAGGGAGGAGGAGCAAGGTGGAGGAGGGGTTAAGGGTGGCTGAAGGGGACACCTCCAGGTAACCCAACCTCCAGGGTCCACTTTCAAGGAGTCAAAGCACCGCTACATCACCACACACACACACACACACACACACACACACACATCCCTCCATGGCTACATCTCCCCAGCTGCGCTTGCTTTCCTCTTCTTCCCAGCTTGGAGGGGGGGGGGTCGTCATACAGGGGAGGGCCAAGGAGAAAAGACAAGGTGTTAGAGTGAGAAGAACCAGAAATAAATCAAAATGAGGATGTGTGAAAATGGGGAAAAGAAACCATACAGCAAAGTCAGACCGGGGAAAACGAAAGAGATGTGTGAGTTGGGCCGGGAGATGATGTCATAGGTAAGGGGGGTGGGGGAGGGAGGTAGCAGCTGCAACATTGTATCCAAGACAGGGCTCCCTAGAGGGGAGGTAACAATGTAACCCTGTGGGGAGCCAGACAAGAAGATGCAATGAAGCAGGACCTTCTTGGCAAAGAATCTTAATGTTGGGAAAAGAGCAGGGCCTGGGAAGCTAGGAGAGATAGCACGGAAGGAGAGCTCCCTCTGTGTTTAGCAGCTAGGGAGAAGGGCCATCTGAGCTGGGCTTTGGAGCATGAGTAGAAGTTCACTGGAGGATTCTACATAGGTGTGAAAAAGGTCAGTCAATGGGCTGCTCAAGGGGTCTTGGTTGGGGTAGTGTGCAGGATGCGTGGGGCAGAGGAACCGGTCTGAAGCCATGCACTGGAGAGCAATGAGAGTGGATGTGGCATAGATACCGAGGGACACGAGAGCATTTGGGGGCAGCCAAGGGAAGGCTTCTGAGAGCATCTGAGGGGCAGCCAGGGGGAGGCTTCTGGAGACAAACAGTAGAACCACGCCTGCACTCAGGACAAAAATGGAGACCGGTAAAAGGCAGAACCTGGTGGTGGGGGGGGGGGGCGGGTGGATGCATGCACCCTGGGACTCTAGAAGGTTCTTAATCTCAGTTTAGTAATCAACTTGCTGTTACTCTGGCTCCACCAGTTTCCTCCCCACAAGCCTGGGTTAGCTTCATCAGGGACAACAATGACAAAGCTCTGTCCTCGTTGAAGTCAAGAAGCCCCTGGTCTGAGTCAGCACCCAGCAGTCATACAAGTTCAGGGACCTGGCAAGACCTTGGCCTTTACTTCAGTCTTGATGCAACACCGGATCCCACAACTTCTCTGCTGCTGGCAGTTTGTGTAATCGATAGAACCCTAGCAGCACACTGCATGGGTTCGAATCCCAGCTCAGCTCTAACTAGCTCTGTGACTTTGCGCAAAGTATTTAATCTCTCTGTGTTGCTATCCTATTTCAGAAATGAAGATAATACCTGTGTCTTTCTCACAGGGCTGCATGTGGTTTTGATACACCAGGTTTGGTATCCACCTACCCACCCACTCACACACACCCCCAACCCCTTACAGGCCACACTCTCCGCTGCAGGGCAAAACAGAGGTCTCACTTCGCAATGAGAGCTGTGTGGAGTGTGGCGTCTTCTGCATTAGGGTTGGGGATAAGTTGGGTGGGGCCCACTGTTTAACCCCAGAATGTGCTGAAGCACAAAGTCAGAAACCTGGAAGTGGCCACACACTTTAGCAACAGGACAGGGACAGAGAAAAAGCCTCCATCCCAAAGAGAGGCTTGACTGCCTTCCATACAAGGTGCTTTCTCCTCTGGCTGGCAAGCCTACTGTTCCTCTCCACAGCTTGTTCTTCCAATAGACCATGACCCTTCCTGCTTCTAAGCCTTTGACCATGCTGACCCTTAGTCACCCTCCGAGGGCTGGAATCAAGAAGACTTCCTTTTCGAGGCCTCTCCTCAGCCTCCAGGGTCAAACCAACCCTTCACCTCCTTGACTCCTTCCTTCTCCATTACTGGAGCTTCATAAGGTCTAGAGGCAAACATGAAGTGGGGTGTGGGGGAGACATATGCACCTCACACAGGGGCTGTGGGTCTGGTGGGTTTCAGCAGGCAGCTGAAGACGAGGACCCAGTGATATGACTCCACACCCAGTGTCCTTCATGACCCTGGGTGGCCTGGATGTGAGTGACCATGTCCCCAAGGTCTGGAGAGAAATGGCACTCAGAATGACCAGAAAGCAAAGGGACTCCCACCCAGGCCCAAGAGGAACCATGAACAGGACACGTGAAGGGTGTGGGACACTTGAGGTCAGACCATCATCGGCTGTGAGGACTGGCCGGCCCAGGTCACCCTCATCCAATGGCTCCATTTCACAGGCAGTTCCGGTTCTCTTTCTCTGGATGAGTTGCTGGAGGAATCACCTCGGAGCCCAGGCAATCTTAGAGGAACTTGATACTAAAAATAAAACCTGCCACCCTTGTAACTAGTGACTGCTGAGCCAGCTTTGCCTCCCAAAGCCTAATGAACCAGGAGCTACCAGTCCCTTCTCCACAGAAGAGGAGACCCTTTCTGTGGATGCGTTGGACTCGCCCTGAGTGGACGGAAGTGGGATCCAGCCCCTTCTCCACAAATTTCACATCCTCTTGTAGCCATTCACAGCCATGGAAGATAGGCTGTTTAGACTAATACTATAAGCCCCCGGTATAGGTCATGCATACAGTAGGCGCCCAATAAAGACTGCTGCACCAGCTGAGCAGTCCATCACCAGAATCCAGGAGCTGTACCCAAGCCCTCACCACTGTGTGCTCTACTTGGTGGCCCAGTGCCTCGGGCAAGCACCCAGAAGAATGCAGAGCACTATGTTTACCTTGGCAGACCTCTTGCTGCCCAGATAGGGTAAGATAGGGTGACGTGACATCCCACAGGCTGTGCTGAGGACCCAGAGGTACCTAGTGACCACTGTCCCTGCAACTGTCATCCCTGCCTTCTGCCTCCACCCCTCGAAGGCAGGATGTGGGTGGGGTTCAGATGCAAGCTCTGCACCCCAGGTAAGACAAATGACAGCATTCAGGAGAAAAGGGCAGATGGACACCCACACCTGCCACACCCTGGAGAAGTGTGCCTGTCATGGGTACCACCAGGTACCCAGAGCAGAGGCCAGCAGCTCTTCCTACTCCCCAGGATTCCTCAGCTGTCCCCCAGGCCTGAAGCTGGAAGGAGGGAGACACCAAAAAACCATCACAGGCTCCTCCTCCTCCCTCCGCCCATTCTGGTGCTGGCCACGGGGATGGAACTGGCAATCAGCCAGCTGCAATTAGACTCCCAGATGTCACTGGTCCTGCTTCTATATGACTCTTCCAGCCTGGCTAGGAGCTAAGGTGGGGATGGTGGGGGTAGGGGATCCACCAGGCAAGGAGAGGGTGCAGGATGCTCTAGCTGCTCAGGCACAGTCCACTCACCCTTGAAGGTGTGACACAACATCAGCCACTCGGGGCAGAGCTCCAGAGTAGGACGGGGGCAGCTGGGCACAGACTCTATGTCCTCTTGGCATGTGTGGGCACTGGTGGGTATCTGTCCATCCCAGAGCCTTGTAAATAAGACAATGATGCCAGTCTCCTAGAGAGGCTGAAGGTTCAGTGAGCCAGCCACCTATAAGTGCAGAATGTATCACCATGTTTGGGCAAGGCCCAGGTCATCCACTGAGAGGGGCTGGCTGAGGGTGACCATCTCTACAGGACCCTCCCACTCCCAGGTTCCTAAACATTAGCCAGGCCTAGGGAACTAACAGAACACAACCAAGTGCTCTGGGTTAGAGGATCGTGGGTATGTGGGCCGTGGCTGCTCAGCTTCCACAAACGTCACCCTGCCCAGGGATTTGCACACAGGGAATCTGATCTTCTGGGAGTCCCAGGACCATGGGGTCTGAGCAGTAGATAGGTCTACCTGCCTCCAGCCTGCACTGCTGGGAACAGAATTCCCAGAAACTCAGCACCATGGAGCCTAGAAAATACTTTGCCTAATCTGGCCTAAATCCAGCCAGCTGCAACTGGGAGTCCCAACCCAAGTTCTCCTACTCAGAGCCCAGGGCTCTGCTTCAGGCCATTCAGACCTGGCTCCCACACTGTGGAGGGAAATTCTGGCCCTGTTTCCAGACAGCAGCTCTCATAATAAGACCAAGAGGGCAAGAGAGAAAAAAAAAAAAATCAAAAGCCTGGGCAGTTAATAGCAAGAAGCTAGTCTAACATTTACAGGGGCAGCCACTCTCTGTTCACTCCATATCCTAACTCCGCTAAGTCTCCCCCCACACCCACCCCACTCCCTGCAATAAACAGACTCAGAGAGGTTGGGCTAATGTGCCCAGATCACACAGCAAGAAACTAGAAACAGGAGGATGTCAACCCTCACCATTTGGCACAGACGTTTCTGATCTTCTGTTTCGGAGTCACCTTCAGATTCAGTTCCCCCCACTCCCCCCCCCCCCAAAAAAAAGACATAGCACCAAGGTCTGGGTGGGAAGACAAGCTCTGACTGCTCAGCAGTGGGGATTAAGAGATTTTTTCTGCCTGGTATGTAAGGCCAGCAAGATGTCCCCAGCCTGCCACCCTCAGCCACCAGGTGGGAAAGGTGCTAGATCATTTGTGAGGGTCCCCACTCTCCCACAGCTAGCCCACCCCCCCCAAGCCACGGCTGCTCAGACTCCCCTCTGTAATCACCCTCTTCCTGTTTGATACTCAGACCAGACCTGGTCTGTGGGAATGGGGGAGGGGAACGGCCACCCCTCTGGCTAGGGGCCTGCTCTGGAGTGAGGGGCCGGAAGTGAAGGCTGCCCGGCCTCCCGGAATCTTGGAAGGCTAGGAGCCAAGGCAAACGGGAGGGTGACGGGAAGGAGGGGGGCCGTCAATAAGGCTAATGTTCCCAGGACATTTTGTGGGACAGGGATCTGACCGGTCCAGGTGATCACCAGCCCAGCGCTTGCTCTGGTTAGTGTGGGAGCCAGGAGGGGTGGTGGAAATCAGGGGTCTGCCCCCAGGCAGTGTCCCGCTTGGTCATCCTGCCCCCAGACACAAAATTACAGGGCTGCACAAAGCTGGGCTGAAGCCCAGAGCCACAACCTCATGGTCATGGCCAGACTTGGTGGTGACAGTGTCACCACAGGCCAGCCCTAAGCAGCCCCCTGGCGCCTCCCAGTCCACGGCCAATACCCTGAATAGGGAAGGTCCCCACCCACCTCACCAACTGATCCCTGCACGCAGGAGCAGAGTCCCTACCTAGCCCAGCTGCATTTTCTGTATTTCTATGCTCAGTCCCCAATGCCCAGAGTGGCCTCGGGTGCCCCAGAAGCTCAAGGTCTGTCAAGAAAGTCCTGTGACTCCCTCCCCTCATCCTGTCTTGGACCTTGTGAGTCACTCCCTCTCTGCTGCCAGGACAGAGAGAAAGTGAGGATCAGAGAGCTGGTGCTCAGAAGGGAAGGTTGAGGCAAGGATCTGGGCTCCTGATGGTTTTCTAGGGATAGATGGTGGAGGAGGGGTGCAAAGGCAGGTCTGGTCACCTGTGCAGAGGAGGCATGGCTCGTGGCTCATACCCAAGGGCTATGGATCCTCAGCATCATCCTGAGATTCTAAATACTTCCTGTCCTGTGCTCATGTGACCTAACACAAGGTCCTCAAACTCTGCACATCTTTCTTTTTGGGGGGAAGGAGGGCTCTCTGTGACGCTCTGGCTGTCCTTTGGAGACCAGGCTGGCCTCGAACTCAGAGCTCCACCTACCTTTGCCTCCTGAGTGCTGGGATGAAAAGCGTGGGCCACCACTCAGTGCCTTGGCTTTGTATACCTCCCTTATAAAACTCCTCCAGCCTGTCCCTGAGAACCTTAGAGTCACTCCTTTGCAGGTGACAGGGACCTGAGAATTGGCAGAGGAGGCACCCTAGGAAAGCTTTTCTCCTGTTAGCTGCTTGTTATGTCCCCCAAGCGCACAGCAGAATGAAATGAGAACAGGGACAGCATCCACGGTAAGACTGTGCAGCTACTAAGTGGTAGCCAAGAGGAGCAGTGTGGCACTTGCCTATCATCCCAACAATCAGGAGGTCGAGGCAGGGAAAAAAAAAAAAAACAACACAAGTTCAAGGGCTAGCCTGGGCTATACAGTGAGACTTAGTCTCGAAAATTATTTTAATAAGTGGGGTGGTGGTGGAACATGCCTTTAATCCCAGCAATTGGGAGGCAGAGGCAGGCAAATTTCTGAGTTTGAGACTAAGAGATTAAGAGTAAGTTCTGGGACAGTCAACGCTACACAGAGAAGCCCTGTTTTTTGGGGGGAGGGAAAACCCTAATTAATGAATACATAACTTGGGGGATAAGGAGACCCCAGAGAGGAGAAGTGAAGTATGTAAGCTCATGGAATATGAGGACAGAGACTAGAACTGAAGCCCAGGCCTGCAGCCAGCCTGGCCCCAACTCAAAACAGCTAACTTCGGGCTACGTGACGCTGAGCGAGTCACCGAGTGTCTCTGTGGCTCATTTCCTCATCTGTGAAACAAGGATTCTGGTTCTTTCTAAGACTACCCTGCACACATCCTACAGTCAGCCACACAGAATGCTGGGGACAGGGTGTCAGAACTGCCCAGTGCTCAGCCTGGAACTGTGGCACCAGTCTGCAGCTGGCCCGAGGGTCTAAGTAGCAGCCCTCTCCCTGCACAGCTTGGAAAGGTGGGGTGGGGGCAGTTTCCAGGAGCCTTCCTTCTCCCCAAAGAAGCAGGTAGTCCCTCCCGTGAGCCCATCCACAGCTGGCCGGCTTTTAGAGGCCAATTCTGCTTCCAGAAAGCAGGAGGCTTCAGGTCCAACCTAACAGCCCTGAAAATTCAACCCTGTGTTGACGGAGAGAGAGTGTGGACGGTTAGACTGGCTGCTGTTGTGAACCCTGTCAGTTTAGCTCAGAAGGCCTCTTCTTCCAGGAAGCCTCCATTGGCTTCCTCCAAGAAGGGCTATCACCAAGGAAAGGCAGCATACTCCAGCTCCTGGGAGGGAGGGGCTGAGCCTGGCGCTGTATAATGCATAGAGAGAGTCTTGAGACAGATGACAGCATTGCCCAAATCCCACAGCAAATATCTGCTCTTGGTGCCCAGCAGCTATGGAGCCTCTGAATCCTATTGCTTACTGTGGTGCCCTGCCTGGAACAGTCCCCAGCTTTTCATTTCTAGAGTGAGGTCACCAGTCTGGAAGGGCAAAAGGAGAGGGTTCCTGGATGCCAGGAATAAGCCTCACCTGCCACTTCACACCTCAAAACAGGACAGTAACTCTGACAAAAAAAAAAAAAAAAAAAAAAACAGGACGCAGTGACTCGCGTCTGTAATCCTGGCACTTGGGCAGTAGGAGGGTAGGAGTTCAAGTTCATCCTTGTCTATGTAGCAAGTTCGTGGCTAGCCTGAGCTACATGAGACTCTGCCCCCACCTCCTCCACAAAGGAATCTACGTGCACCAAGTGCTATGGCTACACTTTCACTCTTTGCTCCGTCTTAGAGAGAGAGGAAGCCACGGCATGGGACAGTTAAGTCACTTCCACAAAGTCACACAGCCACAAATCAGTTGAATAACCACCCCTGACAGCAATACTGAGTGTCATCTATGGTCACTCCCAGATCTGGACCTTTAAAGGACATTCTCCAAAGGCTATACTTTCTAGTGTCCCCACATTCCATGTCACTCTGGGAGTCACCTAACCAGAAAAGCTGAGGTGGTCTGAGGACCTCAGAGCCCTAGACAGTCAGTCTCTCAGGACCAAAGCCTCGAATCTGTAGGTCAGAACACACCCCCAACTTGACAGCCACAGCCTGGATCAAACCAGCCTTCTCCTCCCTGGAGTTCCCTTCCCCTGATCCCGTGCTCTCCCAGACTAACAAGAAGACCCAGGGTCATCCTGTTTTTCCCCTGCTGAGCCAACCACTGTCAGTCCCTTGCTGTCACCAGAGACCATTCCTGGAACTACTACCTGGGCTTCTGATCTAGCCTCAGCCCTCACTGAGAAGCATCCTTTAACCCTTAGCTTTCCAGGCCAGGTAACAGTGCAGAGAGTCCTTCCTCTACAGTCCCAGCCCCTCCCTGGGAGGACAGCATGCTTGCAGAGAGAATACCTCTTGAGACCCATCCCTACCACAATCTCTCCCCTCGCTCAGCCAGGTCACCATCTGGGCATGCCACTCAGCATCAGTCTCAATCATGCCAGCTCCACTTTGCCCTCACACCTACCTGGTTGAAGCCCTACTATGTGCTGAGTCCTCAAAAATCTCCCTGAATCCTTTCACTACGGGTAGAATGTGTATTATTCCTTCCTAGGGACAGTAGCTCCAGTGAAGCCATTTGTCCTGAGCCCTTTGTACTCAACACCAAAATGCCTTCAAAGGTGCCTCTGTGTCCACTCTGCCTCCCCGGAGGGCACCCTTAGTCCGTCTTTGCAGAGAGGAAAGCTGGGACTCAGAGGAGTGGCCAGGCTGGCTCAAGACCTCACTGTGATTGGGTGGTGGTCTTCACTGGACTTTGAAACCAGATCTTTGATGTCAAGGGTAATTTTCTATAATGCTGCTGAAAAGCAGTTCCCACTGCCAGTGTGGGTAGTGCTGCCTTTTGCTCAGGAACCTCTCCCCTCACCCCATCAGGAAAAAAAGGAAAAAGAAGAAGAAGAAGAAGAAGAAGAAGAAGAAGAAGAAGAAGAAGAAGAAGAAGAAGAAGAAGAAGAAGAAGAAGAAGAAGAAGAAGAAGAAGAAGGAGAAGAAGAAGAAGAAGAAGAAGAAGAAGAAGAAGAAGAAGAAGAAGAAGAAGAAGAAGAAGAGAGAGAGAGAGAAGAAGAAGAAAAGAAAAGAAAAGAAAAGAAAAGAAAAGAAAAGAAAAAAAGGGCAAGGCATGAACCGACCACCAGGTACTATCTTGGGGTCCCCTCCCCAAAGCTAACAGTTGTCAGGGCAGCTCAGAGTCTTGCCTGCCTCCCTACAATCTGGCCACCTTGCTTAGGAGAGAAGGGGCGTGCCGGCCAGCCTGGGCTCTGGTGGTCATCTGAGTGGGTAGGGACAGCCATTGCTCCTGGAGTCAGCCACATGGGGGTAGGACCTAGAACTCCCCAGCTCACTCAGCCCACATTTAGACACCTGTCAACTCAGAACTCACTTGGGAGCTGGGTTCCTCAGAGCAGGGACCCGGCTCATCCACCTGCAGGACCGACCCTCTTCCTCCCGTTCTGCTAGTGAAACCAGAACCAAGTTCAATCCCTTAGCTACTTCGGTTTCTCAAAGGGACAGTCAGGGGTCACCTGGTACCCACCTCTGATGGCACACACACCCATGTCTTCTGGGGTGGGAGCTGAGCCAGGTCCACCATCGCTACACACCTGCACACACATACGTGTGCTTTCACACAGGTCCATGGGTCAAAGCACACACCCCCTCACCCACAGTCACACAGCCTTGGCCATGGTGGAACACAGCGTGCAGAATGGGTCACCCTAGTGTGGAGCGGGATGCGGATGCCATCCAGCCATATGGACAGAGCCTCTCCCGTGCCCACACCCACAGGTGCCCACGCACCCTTCTTAGAAGCAGACACACACACACAGGGTCACCCTCATTCACCCTCGCGGGTCACCTTCATCGACCCACCCCCTCCTCCTCCAATGCCCCCAAGGCCCTGCAGGCAGCTTGGGATGGAGTGGGGGTGGGGAGAAGGCGACCCCAGCGGATACCGGACGCACACGCTTCCCGGCGGGGAGGGGACCCCATGAGACCGGGACACACCCAGCGCGGCACGCGCGACGAGGGGACACGCAAAGACACGCGGGGTACACGCTGGGGACCCTCTTGGGGCCCATCACTCACCCCCGCGGCGCGGCCGGCCAGCAGCAGCAGCAGCAGCGGTGGCAGCAACAGCCCGCGGGCCCCGGGCGCATGGGTGGCGGTGTCCACGCGCTGCCCCTGTGCGGTCCCGCGGCGCGGCGGCCCGGGCTTCATGGCGGCCTTTGTTCGCGGCGCGGGCTGCGCGGGACCTGCGCTCGGCTCCTCGGCCGCCGGCTCCGCCTCGCTCGTTCGTTCGCTCGCTCGCGGCTCCGCGCCCACAGCGGCCGCGCCCGCAGGAAGCGTCGCCGCCGCCGCCGCCACCGCCGCCGCCCCCCGCGCAGGCGGGGCGAGCAGGAGGGCGGGGCCGCGGCGACACCGGCACGCGACACCGCCCCCGGCCTCAGTTTCCCCCCGCGCAGGGGGGGGGGGGCGAGGGGCGTTGACGTCTGCCCCCCTACTGTGGATCCGCGAAGCACGCCGTGTGCGAGCCGCGGGAGAACCTGCTCTTCCAGACAGCACCCCGGGTCTCTCTGCTCCCAGTAGGGTGGTGTCAGAGGACCCCGACTCGGGGTTCCCCCTGGTCCTCCTGAGCTTCT
Organism: Mus musculus; assembly: GCF_000001635.26. Classification (NCBI taxonomy): domain Eukaryota; kingdom Metazoa; phylum Chordata; class Mammalia; order Rodentia; family Muridae; genus Mus; species Mus musculus. The sequence goes on along the minus strand of NC_000070.6, from coordinate 130,792,248 downwards.
CCTTGGCCTGTTTGTCTGAGAGACACAGGCCCCTAGCCACCCTGAGTTCAGGAAGCAGGGGCTTGGGTCAGCTACAGGCACGCATGGCGAACACCAGCACGCGTCTGCTGCTCACACGCTGGTGAAGTCTCCAGTTTCCCATTCACAGGGGCTCAGTTGCACTAAGGGGTCTCCGGGGAGGCTGGTAAGGGTAGGCGTTGGTTAGTTGGCATGTGAGCTGAGCAGGACACCCTTTGATGTCCCTGCAATCGGCACTATCCATTTGATGGCCATGTGTCCTTGGAAAGAAACCCAGAGCATGAAGCTCCGCACCATATAAGGCAGAGTGTGAGATGGGTTCCCCAGAGGGAGTGAGAGGCTGGGGCATCACAGGTATGCAAGGCTTGCCTAGCTAACCTCGGTAGACATCCTGGGGGGGGGGGGGCGTCCACTCTGTGGCTTACAGATCGCTGAGAACGAGCCAAGCCTGAGTAGTAGCTGCCTGTAACCCCAGTACTCATGACTTAGGAGGCTGAGGCAGAGGGATCTCAAAGCCTGGGCTACATACTGAGTCTCTGTATTTTCAAATATAAGAGGGGAGGGAGAGCTGGTGAGAGATACAGCATACTACTTAAAGATGTAAGTGACTAGTTCCCGGTACCCACACCAGGCTAGACACAACGCCCTGTGACTCCAGCTTCAGAGGATCTAATACCTTTAGCCTCCAAGGACACCTGCATTAATGTGCAGAGGTGTGACACGCATGCCCGCGTGTGCACACATACACACGAATAATAAAAATAAATCCTTTAAAAATGATAAAAATAAATGTTGACACTTTTTTTTTAAGGAAGATGGACTTTCAGGCTGACCTTGAACTTGTGATGTAGCTGAGTATGACCTTGAACATCTATTCCTACTACCTCCATCACATCCAATTTGTGCTGTGCTAAGAACCGAACCCAGAGCTTTGTGCAGAAGGGCATGTGCTCCACCAACTGAGCTACATCCCCAGGCCCTCACAAAGAGTCTTTTAAATCAATCCCATTCGATGCGTTTTGGCATTTGAAGCTAAGATGCCTTGAAGAATACAACATGAAAAGATTGACCTGCCTAGGAATCAGGAACTGGCTTTATCACTAGCATAGCCAGGAGCTGAGGGACTCTAGCTTTGGGTTAAGCAAGTGCTTGGGTTCAAATCCTGGTTCTGACAACCATGGGCTCTGGTACTTGTTTGTACAACTTCACCTCTCTGAGCCTATTCCCCAATGTCTGATGGAAATGAAGACCATATGGGCTTCACTTATTCATTCAACAAACATATTGAATGCCTTGTGTGTACCAGGTCAGGGGACAGGCTGGGAAGCTTTTGTGAGCTCTTCCTTTTCGTGTACTGGGAGTTCAATCAATGTGGTTGGGACTGGTTCTGAGGTGCTCTCAAAGGTTTAGCTGGGCCGGGCGGTGGTGGTGCACGCCTTTAATCCCACCACTTGGGAGGCAGAGGCAGGCAGATTTCTGAGTTCAAGGCCAGTCTGGTGTACAAAGTGAATTTCAGGACAGCTAGGGATATACCGAGAAACCCGTCTTGAAAAAAAAAAAAAAAAACAAACAAACAAACAAACAAACAAAAAGGTTTAGCTGGAATCAAGAAGGAGACCCAAGGAGTGGCATGTCAACTTGGTGCAAAGAAAACCTTGGGGCAGCTGGATCTGACTGATGGGCAAAGTACTGAGCTGCCCATGCTGGGAGGCAAGCAAGGCTGACAGTGTTGCTCAAAGGAGCCTACCAGGTTGCCAGGGAGCATGGCCCAGCCTTGCCTTCCTCATTCTGCAAACCCCCTTTACTGAGATCCCGGCAGGAAGCCTTGTGGGGAATCTTGGGCTAGGAGCGCCACCTGCTGCTTGTTATAGGTATAGTCACAGACTGGGTTGAGATGCACATTTAGTCCCTGGAACATCACAGGTCACCCTGCCTATACCACCGTGTGTGTCCTTATCACATCCCCAGAACACGAATGTCTCCTTCCCTGTGCTACCCTCATCCAAACAGACTCCAGAAACTGCCTTCATCCAGCCGCAGGTCACCGGGCAAAGACTTCTTGACTCCAAAGGCAGAAACAGTCCCGACCACGCCCACCCCAGTCCTTCTGTCTTTCCTGGAACTGGGAAAGTCCAGATTTTCAGTGGACAACTGCAGGGCTCTAGCCAGGCCGCCTGTCCTCCACCCTTCTCTCTGACAGGACACCAACCCATTTTTCAGAGCTGAAGAACTGGGCAGCTGTTAAGATGACACACGCTGGAGTCACCCGGGAAGAAGGAACTTCAGTTGAGAAAATGCTTCCATCAGCTTAGCCCATAGACAGATGGGGGAATTTACTTGATTAATGATTGAGAATGTGGAAGAGCCCAGTCCACTGTGAATGGTGTGATCCCTTTGCAGATGTATAAGAAAGCAGGCTGGAGGTAGAGAGATGGCTCAGTGATTAAGAGCACTGGCTGCTCTTCTAGAAGGCCTGGGTTCAATTCCCAGCACCCACAAGGCAACTCACAACTGCCTGTAACTCCAGTCCCTGTGGGTCAGATGCCCTCTTCTGGCCTCCTTAGGCACAAATGCTGTGCACAAACATACAGGCAGGCATAACACTCTTACACATAGAAATAAATAGATAAATAAATAAATAAATAAATAAAATATTTAAGTCAGGTGGTAGTGACATGACTTTAATCCTGGCTAGTCAAAAGACAGAGGCAGTGGCAGACATACTCCTGATTTATTAAGGTCTGCCTGGTCTACAGAGTGAGTTCCAGGACAGGTAAGGCTACACAGAGAAACCTTGTCTCAAAAAAATAAAAAAGAAATAAGGAAGGAAGGAAGGAAGGAAGGAAGGAAGGAAGAAGGGGGAGGAAAGGAGGAAGAGAGAGAGAGAAAGGAAGGAAGGAGGAAGGGAGAGAGGGAGGGAGGGAGGGAGGGAGGGAGGGAGGGAGGGAGGGAGGGAGGGAAGAAAAGCAGGCTGAGCAAACCCTGGGGAACAAGTCTGTAAGTGTACATTCTCTCCTTCGGTTCCTGCCTCCAGGTTCCTGCCTTGAGCTCCTGCCCTGACTTCCCTCAGTGACTGAGGGTGACCTGGGAGCTGTAAGACAAAGTTAACCCTTTCCTCCCCACCTTGCTCTTGATCATTTTATCACAGCAGTAGAAAGCAAACTAAGAGTACACACACACACACACACACACACAAAACCCCCACCATCTTACCACCGAAGCCCAGCCAGGGGAACCTGGACCTTGGCCTCTGCTCTTACCCCCAGGATGTGTTGGGAAGTGTTTGGTGAGTGAATTAAAGAGTTACTGAGGGAGCCACAGTCTATGCCAAGGACATGCTCAGATACAGCCTAGCACGCAGCTGATCCCCACGGGCTGGCTGAGGCGTCTTTCCCCAGTCCTTTGTACCTCTGTGAAACTGTCTTCTAACTACTGGAGCCTCCACCCCCAGCAAAAAAAAAAAAAAGCTGGAGGGAATGTCACCAACACCTCACTCTGTCCAGTGCACCCCAGACTTGACTCAGGAGTGATTATCTCTCCATCTACCTCTCCCAAGGGTTTGGTCAAGCAGATGGGTCCTCAAAACCCCTGGGGAGTAGGAAAAGCTGAGATTACAGAGGGCATCTCATCACCATGCCCCCTAGCCAGTCACCCTCTCGCTCTCTTTGACTCCTCCCAGACCCAGTGCTGTGAGGACCAAGTGACTAATTCCTTGGAGAGAGCCCAGCCCACAGTGAGGGCCTTACCTGCTGGCTCTGAGGGCCCCCCACTCTTCAGTTGGAGAACCCCAGGGCTTAGAGGTCAGGAACTCGCTTCTGGCCTCACAGGTGGGAAGTGTGTGGGCCAGGATTTGAACCAGGAATCTTGACCCAGATCTTTAGAAATAAACAAGTTTACATTGTCTAGGTATGAGTATGTGAGGAGGGGACTTGGACGAAGGTGGCTTTGCAAGCCAGAAGAAGGCATCAGATCCTCTGGAGGTACAGGTAGCCATCAGATCTGATGTGACTGCAAAGACCCCAAATTCAGGTCCTCTAAAAGCATTGCAAGTTTGCTTAACTATTCAACCATCTCTGGCCTTAAAAAATAAATTAATTAATTAAAAGTAAAACTAAATAAATAGAGACGGTGTCACAATGTAACCCAGGCTAGGCTGAAATTCTTTCAGTAGGCCAGGCTGTCCTTGAGCTAACAGAGATCTGCCTGACTCTGCTTTTGAGTGCTGAGATCAAAGGCGTGCGTCACCATTGTGTAACCTCAGTACTGGATGGTCACCTTGGGACAGGGGGTCCTCACAAGCATCTCCTGCATTTTTTCAGCCCCTCCCCTCTCCTACTCAAACTTCTCTTTTACCCCAAGAGTCAGGACGGAGGTCAGCATCAAGATTTACTTCTGGGAAAGGCTTGGTGAAACAAGGCTGAGGAGTCAATGACCCCACACACACACACGTGTAGGAACTGAAACAGGATCCTAGGAGGACAGGGAGGAACCAGAATTATCTTTGCAGAACTTGGAGAGGCTCAGAGGTCATCCTTTGCCCTCATGTGGCAATCCAGCATGGGCAGCAGCTGGTAGCCACAGTGCCCAATTGTCCCTCAGGTCCATGGACATGTGGAGAAAAAAGTCCGAGTCTTCATGTCTGGGATGGCCGTGGATGGACCAGTAGAAGCCCCAAGACTCCAACCGGTCCCTTGGCAGCACAAAGAATCTGGGCCAGAGCTGCCAGAGCTGCGGGAAGGCACATGAGGGTTCCAGACCTGCAGCTGGGAAGGGGAAGGGAGATGGTGGGATGGGCTCTGGGAAGCCTGAGCTGCCCAGAGCTACCCTGAGGTAGCACAGAACCTTGAAAGGGGGTTGTTCGAGTGAGGGGCCTGAGGCCGCAGCCATACTGTTTCAACAGCCATTCCCATCCCAGCCTGGTGCCCGGATGAGGCTTTCCCCCTGGGGAAATCTAGGAGGTCTTCCTAGCAGTGGCATCTCCTGGGAGGCTGGGGCAGACAAGTGGTCTGAAGGCGCCTGGAGCATGGCCTGGAGCTTCATCCTGACGCTCCGTTAGTGCAGAGGCAGGAGCCCTATCTGAGAATCTTAGATTAAGCATTGTTGTTTTTCTTTGAGAGATGGACAGAATTGCCTGTTCCACCCCGACAGGACTCAACAGACCATAGAACAGCCCCATCCGAGCCCAGCATGTGTGACCCACTCAAAAGCAGCTGTATCTTCAAAAAGCCCCAGTGCAGGTGACTCAGAGAAGCTGCATCCCCTCCGAGTCCGGGGACAGCTACCCTACTGCAGAATGCCCCTCCACTCCGGGTTATTATTTCCACCTTATATTAACTCACACCAGAACGGGCCCCATCTCCTGAAGGTGTGGTGTGACTGGTCATTGTAACTCCTCTTCAGATGGCAATTGTCCTGTCCAAAGAGGAGAAAGTAGCTTGCCTCGACCTGCCCAGGCCACTTCATCTGTCCAGTTCACACGGAGAAAGGAGAGTCGTAGAAAGTGAGGTCATAGGTACCTTGCCACACAGTCTATAGCTGAGCTGGGGACCGGATGTCTCTTCATCCTGGGGTCCCCTCTCAGGTTATCTGGTAGCCTTGTCCACGTCTTACCAGCTGCCCCTGATCTGTAAAGTCTTAGGACCTGGTCACCTCTGCCTGAGACCCTGGCTGAGGTCACAGAACTAGGAAGGCTTGTGGGGAAGGTAGGCCTAACCCAGGCTCACACCTGATCTCTTTCCTGTGTTGGGGACCCAAGGACTGACTGGGGAAGAAGGCAGGAGGAGGGAGATGGGAAAGGAGAAAGGACTACGAGGAAGAAGAGAGAAAAGACAGGAAATGAGGGGGCAAGAGAGGGAGGGGAGAAGAAAAAGGGAGAAGGGGAGAGAGAAGGAGGGAAGGGCGTTACCTCAGAGGCTTCTCCTTCCATAGCACACCGGAGCTTCTGGGAATAAATTGCACATTTAAAGTCATTTTCCTGGAAGGAAAAAAAAAAAAAGCCAAAAAAAACAAAAAACCTCCTAAAAATATACTTTCCTGTCTCACCCCATCTTGAGACTGGATCTGAGAGCTGCAGATCCTGCCTCCCCCCTGGACTGCGTGGCTCGACTGTTGTCCATGCTCTCTCGGCACAGCTGCTGTTTGAGATTAGTACATCTTAGGTTTGGGGCGATCCTGTGAAACTGGCATCCAGCCCTGCCACTGTTGACTCCAACCCCCACCCCAGGGTGAGGCAGAAGTCTGCTGCGTAAGGTGACAGGGAAGCAGTAACTTGTAGCTACCCTCAGGTGAGGGCCGTCCTGCTCTGTCACCAGCAGACTTTTGTCCTCCTTGCCTAGATGGGGGTTGGCAGGGGAACCTGGCAACAGGGGACAGGCTTGTGGTTGAGTCCTGCAGCCATCCTGATATTCAGAATCCAAGTGATGGCACAGAGGTGGATCCCACCACTACCACAGGAGGCTGGCAACTGATTGAGAGTTACTCTCTGCCTGAAACGGAGCGACAGGTTGAGATACCTCTCAGGGGCCAGGGAGTGAGCAGCTGGAGTGGGTAGCAATGGGGCTGGGTTTCTCCCAGGTGTCTGGAGCCTCTGCCCACAGAGTGCCAGGTACAACTTCCACAGTGCCACATGTGACCTTATGATCTGCATCACTGTGTACTTTGGTTCAAGGGGAGAGCACCACCAGGCAGGACCCTTGGGGCCCCCAAGTGAGTTGCTTGGTAAAGCTCCACTGTCTCCATTAAGTGGCCCAGTTTTGGAGATGTGACAGTCACCCTAGCAAAGAAACTGAGTGCCTCTGTACAGCTAGGGAAGTGAGGGGTAGTGTTCTCTTCCAGATGTGCGCCCAGCTCAGGGTCAGGGGCTTCCATATGTCCAGTGAAGTAGTTTTTCTCCTCCCATTTTGCACAGGAGGAGGAGAAAGCTACAGAGACTCACGGAGCGGGGGCAATGAAGCTCGTGGTTACGAAAACACTTGGAGGTTTGGGCTGTGCTGTTTGGGAGCTTGGGTAAGTCCCCTGGGGCCAGGACCCCCCAAGGGCTACCTTGGAGCTGCGAGTGCTCTTCTCAGGCCCCACCAGGTGACAAGTGGGGAAACGGCAGAGGCTCCTCACAGGGGTCACATAGAGCAAATCCAAACTGGATCTGAGCCAGATGTGTGAGCTTGGATTCCCACCCCCAGATGGTGAAGGTCTGGCATGCACACTTCCTTCCTGGGGAGGAATGAAGAAGAAACAAACCTCACTCTACTTCCAGATCTTGAAAGGCAGGCCCTGAAGACTCCGGAGTGTCTGGTTTAGGCAGCAGCACCCTCATGTGACCAGACCTGGTAACTACCAGAAGTCACAAGTTTCTTGCAACTAGCTCGGTGAATTTTATTTCTGTGCAGCTGTTTTGGAGGGTTTGCAATTTAGTTTTTTTTTTTTTTTTTCATTTTATCTGTGGGCCTTTTGTCTACCTGTCTGTCCTTGCACTACACGTATATGGTGCCTAAATTTAGAGACCAGAAAAGAGCATCATACTATCTGAATCTGGAGTTAGGGGTGGGTGCCACGGGAGTGCTGGGAATTGAACCCTGGTCGTGTGTGTGTGTGTGTGTGTGTACAAGGGTGTCCCTGGAGTCCAGATGAAGGCTTCAGATCCCATGGAGCTGGAGTCACAGGCAGTTATGAGGCTCTTTATTTGCGAGTGCTGGGAATTGAACCCTGGTCGTGTGTGTGTGTGTGTGTGTGTGTGTGTGTGTGTGTGTGTACAAGGGTGTCCCTGGAGTCCAGATGAAGGGTGTGTGTGTGTGTGTGTGTGTGTGTGTGTGTGTGTACAAGGGTGTCCCTGGAGTCCAGATGAAGGCTTCAGATCCCATGGAGCTGGAGTCACAGGCAGTTATGAGGCTCTTTATTTGCGTGCTGAGGTTAAACTCGGGTCCTCTGCAAGAGTAGCATGTGTGTGTGTGTGTGTTCGTGTACATACATGTGGGCGCATGTTTGTTCCACAGTGTGCAGGTATCTAAGAGGTCAATTCATGGGAGCCAGTTCTCTTCCTCTCAACATGTGGGTTCAGGGGATCAAACTCAGTCACCAGAGTTGGTAACAAGCACCTTTACCCACACTGAGCCCTCTCATAGGCCTCTGCTGCAACTCTATAAGGTAGGAATCCCTAGGCTACACAGGCAATGGCAGGGCGAGATGTATAAACAGAGCACTGGATCCAGAGTCAGGAGAGTCAGATAAAACTCTGGCTTGGTTTTCAGGGTACACCAAACCTGAGTTTCATCTCTTCTGCTATATGAGCTGAAACATCCGTGGACTCCCTCCTGGTTGGCTCAAGGATGAGGGGTGGACACAGCCTGGGAGCCCAGCTTGCCCCATCAAACAGCCCTGCGGAGGGAGGATATCACGAAGTGTCTCATCTGAATGTGGAACCTTGGCTTATGGATCTGGAGTGGGCCTTCCCATGTCAGCGGAGTTCGTGTCCAGTGAATTGCATTGGACAGACTTCTTTAATCAAAAAAAAAAAAAAAAAAAAAAAAAAAAAAACAGGTTTCGTCTCCTGGGTTTGTTTTTGTTTAAGACGGGTCTCAGGCTGGGATATTCAGTGTAAAGCACTTGCCACCCAAATGTGAGGATAAAGCCCATGTAAAGCCAGATGTACCCACCATATGATGGGAAGAAGAGACAGAATCAGCAAAATAAAACCTGCCTCCAAAAGCCTGGAAGGTAAAGGTGGACAGACAAAGGTCCTCTGGACTGTGCCGTGGAACAATCAAGCATCCTTCCCAAACCTTCCCCGACGGGATCTCATGCAGTCACTCTGGCTCACTGTGTGGCCAAGATGATCTTGGAATTCCTAAACATCTTGTCTCCCAAGTGTTGGGATTTATAAATATGCACTGGCTCAGTTGGCTTTGTTTTTCTACTTCTGAGACACTCGTGTTACTGTAGCTTAAGGCCAGACCCTCCATCCTCCTGCCTTTGCCTCTCTTAGGGTTGATGACAGGCTTCTGGGTTCTTAAGATAGTTCCTGTTCTGTGTGCGTAGCCACCAAGTGGGTGGGTGGGTGGGGGGGGGGGGAGAAGAGGCTGTGGATAGTCTTATAACTAGAAGCTATTAAAATGAAGTCTCCAACCATAAACAGGGAACATGCAAACGTTGCTTGTTACATAATGCATTGGGCACTACTCGGTTACAAAATCTCAATCTACACAACTCCTTCTGAAAGTACTTATTAGTATTCTGGTAGTTTCCCCTTTTACAGAGAATTGGGTCTCAGGGGCAGGTGAGGATTAAAAGCACCATTTAATCCTGACACACGAAAGGCTTGAAACTAGAGACCATCCCCTTTCCAGCAGGGCTTCCACACAGGTGCTTCTCCACTGAAATGCTAATGGAACCAAAATCAAGCAACTACAAGCAAATGCAGAGGGTAATGAGAGTCCCTGGATGTCCCAAACACAGACCCCAGCCACTAGCCACCTCCCCTCAGCATATCCCTGCTCTGGGAAGTCCCAACAGGCAAGGCCAGGGCACCGCCCAACTCCCAACTGTTAAAGCAGAATCAGGCCTTCAACTGGAAACCATCACTTCTCCTTTCTGTCCAGGAGGCCTCGATGGCATATTATTGACTAGAGGCCCCAACAAGCAGGAGGCCAGGTGAAATTTCAGGTTCTCTGGTCTTTCTGGCTAAACCTTTGTCAATTTTTGCCAAAGGTGACTCTTGACTAACAGCTGGGTGGAGGAAGGGTGGACATCCTGAGAACAGGAGCTACTGTGAGCCCAGGGGCTCTCAATCTGAGGGTAATCAGAGCAAGCTAGACACTGAATAGCCTGAGTGGGCATTCCCAGCTATGGGACTATCAGTCTCAGAAAGAATACTTCCCAATGCCAAAAATGCCAGAAGCCAAAATGAAAACCCCGCAGGATGGTCAGCAGGACAGGGCAGTCAGCCACAGGCACAGACTTGCAAAGAGGTGCAGGAGACCCACATTGAGGATTTCTGAGCAAGCTGGGTACTTCCTTCCCTCTCTCAATCTTCTAGTTTTCAAGACAAGGGTCTCTGTGTAGCCCAGGCTGTCCAAGAACTCGATCTAATAGACCAGGCTGGCCAGGAACTCTAGAGATCTGCCTCCCTCTGCTGGACTTGAAGCCACCACATCACGCTTGTCTGGCAATTTTCTCTGAACGGAAACAGTCCTTCCCAGGAGGGGAGGTTCATGAGACTCAGGTGGTGAACAAAAGCTCACATTTAGGAAAGCAAAAACTGAAGATTCTCAAGGTTATCTCCCCAGCTTTTATACAAGGCTCGACTGTGCAACTGCTTACATGTTCTGCAGAGAGCCTCAGGTTACAGCATGGGCTGGGGAAAAGAGAGGCTGCTCTGTGATGCAGCTGTGAGTGACCCCTTGTTAGTGACCCAGTAAAAATTCACCCATCTCGTGTGTGTTCATCCCCAGGAAAAGACTATCACTTCGAAATCAGACATGAGGCAAACTGAACTCAACCTCTCAGGACAAATTAGGCTGAGAAGCCATCAGCTTGAAACCCCAACCCCACTCTACTCCTCCACCCTTCTTCTCCATCTGAGCAGCTGCAGAGGCAGGCTGGAGCAGAGGCAGAGGCAGAGGCAGGCTAGAGCAGGGCTTGCCTGAGCAGGTTTGAGAAGTGAGAGCAGTACAAATTCAGATTCCAAAGTTCTGTATTTTTTTCAAAATAAAGATCACACATTGTTTAGAGACAATCTACACAAGAGTTACAAAAAATAGTTGCCCAGGCATAAGCATACACAGGTTTGTTAATTATACACATATGGTTACAAGTGTGCTTGCAAAAAGTTCATTGGAAATATACACAAGGCTCTGGAAATGTACACCGTGTAGTGTTACAGTCTATATTCAAACGAGGGTTGACAGTATGTTACATTCACTTACAAGTAGACAAAATGCAAAATACAGCTCATCTGTACAAAACGGAGGGCGAGTCACTTTACAAGGGGTGGCGCTGAGCAGGGAGGGGGCAGGCGAAACTTCTGCACATCCTTTTTGACTGTCACAAAATAAGCGAAACATTACCTTTTTTAGGATTAAAAAAAAAGGGGGGGGGGGGACACTAGTGTGAACTGAAGCATCTGAAGTAACATTTAGAAAGGCTCTCACTACCGTCTTGACTAGCTGACAAATAAACCAAGCTATTTTTTTTTCCTTTTTAAACATTAACTAGGCTGTATAAAGAACATTTATTCCTTCAAAAGAAAAAAATTTACTTCTGGTTGAAATTACAATTTACAATATACAACACTATCTGCTACGACCATAAAAGGTGGGATATACAGAGTGCACGGGCTGGCTGATTCTCTTCTTACCAAAAACGTGTTCGTGTTGATCAAACTCCTCCACATTTACATTACAGGTATACAAATGTACAATTGTACAATCAAAAGTATGTCCGACTACTAGGGTACATTATAGATACAGATTAGACATCAAAACAGGAAAATACTACAAATCCGTATATATGCAAAGTCTACACAAGTATACACTATGTATCTATAGAAGCCAGACCAGGGCCGAGCTGGGTATTCTCTCATGCTAAACAGTCAGATCCTGCTTCCCAGTGTTCACACAGGCAACCACAGGCAGCAAGTGGCCATGCCCACTGGCCTTGGGCCTCTGGGGTCCCCGCTCCTCCTGGATCTGCAGCTACCACCTCCCTCAGCACGAGGTCATCTCCAAAAAAAGAGCGTCATAAACTCCATATCACAGGCTGATGCTCTAGCAACTCTGAAACGTTCCCATTTCATATATGTATATATGTATATATATATATATTTTATAAACAGTGTTAAATGCCAGTTTGAGATCATTTAACTAAAATTCAAATTTCTCAGGTTTTTTTTTTTTAATAATAAAATGAGGAGGTGGGGAAGAGCTATTTGCAAAACTTGCCACAAGGCAAATGAGTTAAAAACCTTTTTTTGTCTTTTTTTTTAACTTTTTTTGTTAAACCAACCACCCTGAAAGTGTCCACATGTGGAATATAGATACAACATTGAACAAAGCATGTGGCCTCCCATGTACACTGATTACCTATGTACAAGTTCCTATACACCAGTAAACAGCAGGGCAATTAGTCAATTAAAAAAAATAATTAGTACATGTTATGTGTAATAAAATGAAATTTACAAAGGCCTTTCCACAAGTGGATCTGATTCTGTTTTTTGGAGGAGGGAGCAATCCCGGAGCAACCGTTGCCCACTTCCGACGCTGAGCTGGGCACCTCTGGTTGCTGGTTGGATCTGCCAGGGTCAGTGAGGTCAGCGGGACAGGGACGTGGGTGCACTGTTCAGATGATACCATTAGGGGGACCACAAATGGGCCCCAAGTCCACGCCATTCTTCATGTAGTACTTCTCGAGCTTGGCCAGGATGTGCTTGCCATAGGTGTACTTTCGAAGCGTCGCAATGTGTGGCCGGATCTGGAGAGGACAGTGTGGGTATTACTCTTGGCTGGAGAGGCACCTCCAGACCCTTCCCAGACAGACCCAGACACAGAATATACAGTGTACATATATAGTGCTTCATCCCGAAAGGTACTCCTGTCCTCTTATTGCTAGCAAGCCACGAGGTAAAGACGGGAGCTCTTGCCCTAAGCACTGACAAAGGACAGAGAACCATGACAGAATAGCCTATGCCAGCCAGCTGCACGTAGAAAACCAGGTTGTCCTGACAGTTGGGGCTTCCTTTGGGGAACCAGATGTCTGAACTCACCACCAGATCCCTGCCTCGCCAGGGCACAGGATTTCTTCCAGTTAACAGTGACCAATTGCACTGGCTAGTTTTTACATCAACTTTACAAGTTAGACTCATTATGGTAGAGGAAACCTCAATTGAGAAAATGCCCCCACCTAATTGGGCTGTGTGTGGACAAGCCTGTGACGCATTTTCTTGTTTGATGATTGATGTGAGTGGTACCACCATGTGCGGGTGGTTCTGGGTGCTCTAAGAAAGCAGGCTGAGCAAACTACTGGGACCAAGCCAAGAAGCAGCAGTCCCCGTGACTTCTGAATCAGCCAGTGCCAGAGCTTCCTGCCCTGCCTGCCTTGGATGATGGAAAAACTGTAAGATGAAACAAATCCCTTCCTGCTCAGCTGCTTTTGGTGTTGTTCACAACAGCAACAGAAACCCTAAGACATAACTTGGTACCAGGTCAGTAGTGCTGGGAGTGCTAAGGAGGATTGTGGTAGCACCTGAAGTTTGGGCTGGAAAAGCCACCGTATGCTCAGAGCTTAGTGGGCTTCTGTGGGAGCTTTAAGATAATGTTGCTAGCAGTACAGACAAAAAAGCACTATTTGTTAAGCGTCTGAGGGAAGCAAGGGCTCTACTGGGGCCATTTAAGTGATATTTGTATTAACCGCTGAAGTGAAACCTTTGCTTTGCTGGTACAATTGATACTGGTCAGCTGGGGCTGTGATTAAGAAAAGATCAGCAGCGGGGCGGTGGTGGCGCACGCCTTTAATCCCAGCACTTGGGAGGCAGAGGCAGGTGGATCTCTGAGTTCGAGGCCAGCCTGGTCTACAGAGTGAGTTCCAGGACAGCCAGGGCTACACAGAGAAACCCTGTCTTGAAAAACCAAAACAAACAAAAAACAAAAAACAAAAAAAAAGAAGAAGAGACCGGCATCAGTGAAGCAAATCTTCCGAGAGCATTTCCTCAGGGTCAGTACACAGACGCTGTAGCCCAGGAGTCAAGGGGCTCGTCATGCTGCAACAAACCTTGGTAACGTGTAAGACACTCTTGCCTGTTAAGAGGTCATGGAACGACTCTGAACCTTGGCACTGTGAGAGGATAGGAGGGGCCGCTGATGGGGTGCAGCCTCAGTGGGTAGAAGGCCTAAGATGCAATGAAGCATGAGAGAAGTTGAAGCTTGGTAATAACATGGCAGGGTCAGAATCCCTGAAGAATACTCCGGAGAGGTTACTGGTAAAGGTGGAGACCAATACAGTCCTTAATGCTGCTTCAAGGATATTGAAGAATATTTACACTAGACTAGGAGGACAAGGGAGTAGGCTCAGATAAGAATATTTACACTGGACTAGCACAAGGCCCAAGATGAATACAGTTGAGGAATATATTGTATTCCTTTTATCTTGGTCATCCTGATAAACCCCTAGACACAGTGACTATGGGACTTTCTGTATTGCTTGTTTGTTCCTTGACGACTTCATCCTCGACCTAGAACTGATCCTACTCTTCGCATATACCTAGAATGGTATAAATGCAGACTGACAACAAGTAAACCCGCCTCAGCACTGGCTGGAGTCATGTTACAATGGTGTCTAAGCGTCCTTTCTTTCTTTAATTCTCCCTCCCTCCCTCCCTCTCTCCCCGTTGACTGCTGGCTAAGCTGGCTTGGCCCCAGCTATGCAGTGCAGCCAGCCGAAGACTAGGAGATAACTAAGCGGGCTGTGGGGGACTGTGGGGGGCTTGTCCAAGCCCTCGGGGGGGGACCCAAAAGACCCCGGTGAATCCAGAACTCTCACTGCTGGGCTTTGGTTTTGCTTTGAGTCACTGTGCCCTACTCTGCCTTCTTGGACTAAGAAAGGATTTAACTTAGTTTGCTCTTACAGGAGCCAGCTGAGAGACTTTCAGAGTTTTAGGGACTATGGATATTTTAGAGGCTTGAACTTTTAAAGAGACTGGATATTTTAAAGAAACTGAACTTTTAAAGTATTTGTAAAGACTACAGGGCTTTAAACATTGAAATGTTTTATATTATGAGGTTAATATTAATAAGAGATCTTGGAGATGAACAGGGTTAAATTAAGCTGACAAGGGGCTGACTGCTGGCTAGTTTTTAATGTCAACATGATACAAGCTAGTTACTTTAGAAGGAACCTTGGTTGAGAAAATGCCCCCACCTGATTGGCCTGTGGGCGGGACACCCCTGGCTGCTATAAACAATCAGATTGAACAAGGCAAGCCAGCAAGCAGCACTCCTCCTGCCTCCAGGTTCCTGCTGTTCAATTCCCTCAACAATGGAGTAGGCTAAGTGTCTGTTTTAAAGATGAGGTAGCCCCTTTCCTTCCCAAGCTGCTTGTGGTCATTGTGCTTGATCACAGCAATAAATAAATAAATAGAAAAGGAAAGAGACAAGTGAAGAGGGCAGACACTGTGCCAATGCAGCTCAAGGACAGAGCGGATCTGACTGTCTGTCTTTCCAAAGACAAACTAGGGATAAGGAAGCGCAAAGGCATCACAACCCAGAAACCCATTCTTCCAACCTCACGGTAGTCACCACTCCCCAGCCCTAACCCCCATGCCTTACTCCTCCATCCGGGCATTCATGTGCACCCAGGTGAGAGAGGACCTCACTTGGAGCGCAGAGACAGCTACAGTGCTGACTTCCTTCTGCTCAGATATTAATCTTTCCACTCAGGAAACAGAAGATGGGGTAAGGGGTGTTTTAACTGTTCCCAACCCCAAATCATAAAAATCTCAAGGAGTACCATGCCAAAGGAGAGGGGTGAAGCCTACAAGGTCAGCAGTTAGTCTGCTCAACTGCAAGCTCAGAGCAAGGAAAGGGCCAAGGAGCTCTAGAAATTGCTATGAACCCACAAAGACTACAGGCTAGAAAATAGTACACCTCTATCTGGGTATCTACAGGGACAGTGGATGGCAACAAATTGTTCTATGTAGCAATCTATATACCTTCCCAAGTTTTCCTATTCAAAGGACCTGCACCCCCAGGTGTAGTAAGAACCCAGTATTCAAGAAGGGCTTCTCAAAGACTCAAGTGTCCTTGTTTGTGCCACCTCCCCACCTCAAACACCCCCATATGAGTGTAATCTAGCTTTTACGGTTCTGAACCTTCACACAGCCCTACTGCACTCCCCCCCCCCCCCACACGACCTAACTGTATGCAGACAGATCCTGGCCTCTTGATTCCAGCTTCTACTGACCACTTCTCTTCAGTCTGAAAAACACTACCAGCTATTAGCTCAGCTGCTTCCATAACTTCCCCTGAAGCTACAGTGGTGGTGCATGAGCAAGACGATTATTTAAAGCACAGTCCTGGGTATGAATGATTGTTCCGTGGGTAAAGTCACTTGCCACTAAGCCTGACAACCTCCAGGTTTCATTCTCAGAGCCCACAGGGTAGAAGAAATCAAGTATGCTGTCCTCTGGCCTTCATATGCACGCTGAAGCACACATATAACGTGTCTCCTCTCTGGTCCCCAGGTCTTCATCACTGTGCGCCTACTTCCAGCTCCTACATACACTAGCCTCGCCTCACAGCACCTTCACACACAAGCAAGGTGTGAGACTCAGCCTCAAGTGCTCCAGGCTGCACCAGCCTTCAACTGCCACCATCTGCACACTGGCTGGTAGTGGAATTGGTCTGAATCAGAGCTGGTGGGATCCTGTCTGGCTCAGAACGAGTCCATAACAAAGATTCTCATTATCGAACTTTGTCCTCAGTGAGGGCAAGTGGGTCATCACCGCCAGACAATAGCAACCCCTCCGCTGAGAAGGCTGAGGGAGCTCAGAGCACCAAGGTGAGGAGTACTGGCTAGAGGCCTTGGAGCTACCTGGGACAAATAGCTGTGGTGCGTGTGCCTTCCCTACCTGTGGATCTCTTGGGTGACTCCACCATCAACTCCCACTCACTGCCTGGGTCTCTGCTCCCTTTCTCCTGTCTAACTCTCCCCAGCCTTGATTCTGCAGTGGAGGCAGTGAGGGCCTCCCGCACGGCCAGCACTGTTTCCCACTGCTCCTGCCACCTGGGCCGGTGGCAGGGACCAGGCCTTAGCCATGTGCATGCTGCCCACCGCCTACACACAGCGAGCAGGCTTCAGCATTGTGACCAGTGAACAAGAGGAAGAATGAAGGAAGGCCTGGGCTGAATAACACACAGCTCAGGTTTGCTGGATTGTCTGGTACCACTTATGAGGAATAAGCAGATTTACCTCCCTGGAAAGGAACAGCAGGAAAGTGTAATGGAATGAGTGGAAAGAGGCAAGGAGCTCCAGGAAGCAGGCTGCCTCTGGACTGATGAGCTGACCTCAGAGACCAGGGAGGGATTTACCTTACAAACAAGTGCAGCACACGCCTACAATTCCAGCCCTTAGACAGCTAAGGCACAAAGAGCCTGATTTTAAGGCCAGCAACAAAGTAACCCCTCCAAACACAGGCGGATGTGGCTTAGTGGCAGAATGCTAGCCTAGCATGCACCAGGCCCACCCCAGAACATTTGAACACAGGAAATAAGCTTCTTAAGGACCAACAACTTCAGTGGGTAAAGGGCACCTGTCATCAAACCTAACCACCTCAGTGCGATGGAGACGTGCACCCTAACATCCACACTCAACAAAATGTTACAAAACATGTAGCACATAGGTATGCTTTCAGACAAAACACCCATACCCATAAGAGAAAAGAAAAATGAAGAAAATTAAAGGAAAAAGGAAAATCCCAGAAATAAGACTCCCACAGTGGTGAGGGCAGGAAGGGGAAGCAGAGACCACAGTGACTCCACACAGGACGAGCAGGCGACACAGAACAAGCCTGGCACAAAACCACAAACAAGCCCAATCAGTGTCTGCTGCCCTCTGCACACTCTGGGCTGGTACCCAACTTGCTTACCTTGTGCATGACAATCTTCCGCTGACCCGGCTCAGCCACATCGATCATCTTCTGGACCACATAGTTAGCATACTGATCCTTCATCATGGTGTATAAGGCACTGTGGGGACCGTCGTTCATGGTGCACACCTCATCAATGAGCACAGCACGCTCTGTACGTGAGGCGTGAGTAACACACTTCTCCACAACATTGCTGTCATGAGACAAATGGAGAAAAACAATCAGAAAACATCCCCTCTTAGGCTACATCTGTCAGGATGGACATTGAGGGGAGATGGCACACATAGGGAGGGAACTCATTTCCCCAGGGTCTGGCTCTGTAAAATCCATGTTTTGATCAGAAACACTGGGGTACCAAGCAGTGAGTCATCTGAGCCCCAGTGCTCCAGGAGAGAGGCCCTGGCCTGCTGACACGAGAAGTAATGATCTTGAGAAGCCAGCAGACTGACACACAAGGCTCACCACAGAGCTTTCTAATAGCTCAGCTGGCTCACAATCACTATTTCAACACGAATCAAGACTTAGGACGATGTCCTTGCATTGGTGAGCTCACGCTGGGCTTGTCACACAGCTTCTGTGCAGGACACAGACACTGGGAAATAAATGGCAGTAGTCCAGGATCAGAGAAGGAATTTCATGTTGGCCCACTGAGGGCCCTGTGCTGTGTCAGCACATGTGAGCACCTTGCACAGTTCATCTAGGAGAGCAGTAAAGAAATAAGAGCTTCCACAAAGGCATGGTTTGCTAATAGTAAATGCCTCGCTGCTGCACTGATGGCTAGGCCCTGTCCTGATTGCCTGCCTTTATTAGATGACATGTATCCTCACCGCAGTCCCATGGGCACAGAGCTGTGCAAGTCAACAACAGCATGTGCTTATGTGGGCCACTGTCATTGAGCCCAATACCCAATACCTAGAATAAGTACCGAGCTGGTGGGGACTGGGGCAAAGGAGAGTGTTGGGTCCCAAATCCTCAAAAAGAAAAGACTGAAAAGAAGCCACACCTACCTAAAGCAGACATAACCTCAAGAAACATAACTCCAAAGGTGACCCTTGCAGGCATGTGGCCTGCCAGCCTCTCTATACTAAGTCACACATAAGTGCTTTGATTAATCTACTCCATTTAAGCTCCACATGGGGGCCATGGAAGATGTGCATGAACACCCACACATACCACACACCATGCACCCACACAATTCTAAAAACACAGTTTTAAAAAGATTTCCCTAATTAAAAGTGAGTATTAATAAATATCAATGTAAGAACCTACAACCATTGAGTCATGCTATCTGTCTAGCCAATCCCATAAAAGCTTGGGGAAGAAAATACTGGAAAGCTGAGCAGTATTGTGTTCTATGAGCAGTGAGAAATAACGAATCTGCTCAGAAGACCAGAGGCATGGGAGGCTATGATTTCCCAAGCCTGCCACTCGGAAGCTGAGAAGCGGAGGCCTGGGCAGGGCTGACAAAGGCCCGTTCAGGTCAAGAGGGAGGTGAGTGGGAACACCTCGCAATGCCCACCCAAGGGAGGAAACAAACGCCACAGGACGGCATGCTGGAGACAGCCCTTAGATTCCCTTGGCAACTGCAAAGGAGTAGAAAGAGCACTTAACATATTGCTTGCTTTTTACTTGTAAGATAGAAAAAGAGAACCCACTCCCCCAGATTGTCCTCTAGCTTCCATACATAGACCTGGTGCGGTGCACACGTGTGCGCGCACACGCACACACACACACACACACACACACACACACACATACACACACACACACACACACACATACACGAATGTAAGAACTTAGGGAACGACTCTACAGCTGGAGAGCTGCCCAATCCTTGCTCCCCAGAGCACACACCTTGCAAACTTGTGCTGACTCAATACAAGTACATTGCCTCGGATCTCTGCTACAATTTTGCTTTTATCCTCAGGACGACCATGCTCCAGTACATGTTGGATTACATAATTTCCATACTGATCCTATTTGAGAAGCAAAAAAAACAGGAAAAAAACAAAAACAAAGAAAAAAATACATAAAAAAACAGTTCTGTGGATTCCTAGTTCTCCATCTAATCACTGTTTATCTCTCGTGAGGCAGAGGATGGGGTAATGACATAACAGCTCTGAAGTGCATCTGAATGGGAAGGGACCTGCAAGCAATTTGTAAATAGATCGGTAGTAACAATTCTCTCTTATTACAAAACAAGAACACACTGTGACATGACAGCAGACTATTTTTCTTTATATATTTATGGACCTACTTTCTACCTGGGCTTTTCACAAATGACTAACTACAAAAAAGTAGATCTATAATTATTTTAGAATTGGGAAGGATTATTTGAGGAGTAGAGAAATGTTTTCCTCTAATAGAAAGTGCAAAGGTTCTTCATTACTGTATTTATTAGTAGAAGAGGCAAATGCCAAAGAAGAATCAACCACCATTTGGTTTGTGTGCCAATGGAGTGGAGACCTTCAACCAACTCAAAGGGCACGGCTTCTAATTACTGTCTATATATTACTGGAACACACAAAGATCTGAAGGGCTTTGATGACATGCTAAGGCACCCCCCGCCCCCGGCCTATAGGAGTCCTCTCCTGGCAACCACAGTACCTGCACAAGCTGCTCTGTGTGCTGGTGAAGCTCCTCCAGGATGGGGAGGGTCTGGTCAGGGAGACAGTGCTCTAGGATCCTCTGGATCACCCTACAGCCGTACGGGTGCGTAGACAAAGCAAACACCTGAAGCAGACAGATCCGAGACAATCACTTCAGTGAGGTCACATCATTAACCCACCCCTCCTGCTTCACAGACAAACTTAACCCACTTATGTTGTTTAGAAATGCGTGTAAGTGTCTGAAGTAGCTGAAACCAACTTTTCCAAGAAGTCTAAAATGAAATGGAAATGAGTCAAGGTGATGCAAACTCCTTAGGAGGCAGAGGCAGGTAGACCTCCGAGGTCCACAACAGCCTGTTCTAGAGTTCCAGGACAGTCAGTTACAGAGATAAATTCTGTCTCAAAAAACAAAACAAAAAAAAAAAAAAAAAAAAAAATCGAAAGTGTCAAGCAATTGCCTTTCCAAAAGATAGGATGAAAAACAGGAGGGGGACAAACTGGACATGTGGCTAGCACCTCTAATCTCAGCACTCTAGAGGCAGACGGGGATCTGCTCCAGGGTAGCAAAACTAAACAAAAAGGTTCCAGCAGGAGCTCACTGGTACAGTGCTCGTTCCCTGTGCAGGCACACCACAAAGAAGCCCACATATCAGGAGTGATGATTAAATCTAAATGCTTCCATATAAACAGACAGCTGCACAAAAGGCTGGCTGGGGTGCTGTTAGGTTCAGAGCAATAAGAAAGTACATGAGCATTTAATTGTCCTCTTTGATTTGACTCTTGTGGTACTGGGGATTGAACCAGGGGTTCTTTCTTGTACTAGGCAAGCACCCCACCACTGAGCCGCAACCCAAGCCTACATCCCCAGGATCCTGATTCCAGCTTTTCCTAGAAAGTACTAATGTGAGCGCACAAGAGTTAATGTCTTTAATCCCAGAACGCAGAAAACCAGGATAGGAGTATCATGAGGTTCAATCGAAACACCAAAGTGGTGGTGGTAGTGGTGTGGTGATTCCCACAAGCAGCAGTGGCAGCACTGCACTGAGAGGACCTTCCTCGGATTCAGTGCATGAAGCACTCTCATCTCGATAGCTGCATGGCCCTACAGTTGCTATCTGCAAAGACACAGCCTGCTCATGGTCTACAACAGCTTGTAGTGGGTGGGTCGGTCTAATGCAGCTTGTATTTTAATGCTAACACTGGGTCCTCAAAATATTGCTGACCCCAATGAGAAGATGCTCACACGTACTCAAGCCATGTCATGTGACCTTTCTCCCCAATGTAACTTGTCAATAAAAGGCCAGAGCCAGCGATTGGGCAGTGGAGGGAGTAAGGTGGCACTGGAGTTTTTTGTTTTTTGTTTTTATTTTTGGGGGGTGGGGGGTGGGGGTGGGGGTGGTGGTGGGTGGAGGGACCGAGGAGGAGGAAGCTGCCACAGACCAGAACCACGTGGCAGGGAGAAACAGTTAAGTAACAAGGGGCTTGATAGCTGGGGAATAAGTTGGAAAATAGCCCTAGATTTGCACAATTTAGGCATTTAGCTTATCAATAACCTATCTGGACTGCGCGTCTTTTATATGGACTTATTAGGAACATAAAAATTCCAACACCAGCAGTTAATTTCACTTGGCACCATAGTTTCCAAAACCCACTTCTAAGACTAGGGCTGTCTCCAGACCTCCCTGGCTAGAATGTCTACCCAGCATGTTGCTGGCACCTAGACAGTGGCTCACAGACATCTACACTGCATCTTTATTGTTTTTTTTTTTAATTTTTTTTTTTTACCTCAGTGTGCCTACTGCTAATTAAAACATGCTAAATAGGTCTTTCACCAGATTATTAGCCAAGTGCTAGATCAAAGAAATACAAATAATGAAATCTAAGATGATTGTTATCGTTGATTTCCAAAGTGGCTGAAGCACACCGTAGTGCAGCTGTGGGCCCAGAGTTCCTCACCACTCCTCAAAAACAGCACAGCAGTCATTCTTCTCCTTGGTTTTACTATCCGTACATACTGTTATTAATTTAATGTTTTTATAGATTAAATTATATGCATTTAATTTTTTTAATAGATTGTATTTATGTATGTGTGCCCACCAAAGCCAGGAAGAGGTGTCTAAACCCCCTGGAACTAGTTACAGACAGCTGTGAGTGGTCATGTGGGTGCTGGGAACCAAGCCCATGTCTCCTGCAAGAATAACAAATGATCATAACCAATGAGCCATCTCTCCAGCTCCAATGTCTCTTTCCCCACAACTGATCTAAAACTCCCAGTATCCCCTAGGTTCTTTGTCATCTTAAGCGTGTGGTAAGTGAGCAAGACTCCTGTCCTGAAAGAACTCTAAGCCATTTAAGCACTTCTTTGAGAAATATTTCCTCCTTAAAAAAAACAAAAATTCTTGATTCAAATGCCCAAAAAAGGAAGTTTGCTTAATGCCCTATCCCATTAACTACAGCAAGGTGGGAAAGTTTTTTTTGGTTTGGTTTGTTTGTGTGTGTGTGTTTTTTTTTTGTTTTTTTTTTTTGTTTTTTTTTTGCCAAAAAAAACTAACAATTATATCCAATTTAGAGCCACTCAGAAAATTAATGGCATAATAAAATGACAACTTTAGCCCAGGCATGTCCATACCCACTTGAACGGCTAGAATACTCCAAATTGGGAGCCTAGCCTGGGCTACATGGTAAGATTACATTTCAACAACAAATCAGTGACGGGCCTGGAGGTGAGTGTTCTGCACATTTCAGATCATCAAGCTCCACACACCCTCAGCTGTAAGCAAAGGTACTTGGTTATTTTAAACATGCATTCAATCATGATCTATTAGATTCTATCTTAATTTTTTATATAACAAAAGATTTTAAAAATCGGGAAAATAACTAGCCATGGAAAAAATAATCCTTCAGATATGAATACATCTTAGCAGTTCTGCTGCCAATGGCAGACCCCCCACAGGGTAAAGGGAAGAGACCTGGTCACATGTTCAGGTTGAAACCACTGCACATGACTGCTTCTGACTGACAACATGACCCTAAGTGACTTACCTGCCCCTTGAATGCATCGATGATAAACTGCAAAGACTGGGGCTGTACACACTCAATGCACTTCTGAACCACATGGTTGCCGTTCTGGTCTTTCACACACTTCAGGACATGGCCATCTAGCTCCCGCACCATCTCGTTCTATTGGAGACAAAGATGAGAAGGCACCACCAGAATCACAGGCAGCAATCATCCAGATAGCCCCACTTCCTAACAAGCAGTAAGCACTGCACAGATCCGACAATCAAAGTCAACTATAGCCAAGTAGCAACACAGCAAGTGAGAGAAAGCAGATGGGACATCAAACTTGCCGAGGCACTAACAGCATGACACCAGCAGGGTGTAATGGAAGACACCTCTAACTCCAGGTCTGAGGAGCTGAGGCAGGATTGGAGTTGCTACACAGCAACTTCTAGGCCAGCCTACACTATAACTATCAAAACCTATTTTGAAAAATATGCCCGGGGGGGGGGGGGGGGGGGGGCGCTAGAGAGATGGCTCAGCCGTTAAAAGCACTGACTGCTCTTCCAAAGGTCCTGAGTTCAAATCCCAGCAACCACATGGTGGCTCACAACCATCTGTAATGAGATCTGATGCCCTCTTCTGGTGTGTCTGAAAACAGTTACAATGTACTTACATATAATAAATAAATTTAAAAAAAAAAAAAAAAAACATGCCGGGGTTGGATGGTACAACCTGTACTTTAAGTGCTGATGGGACGGCAATGGGATCAAGAGCTCAAGGCCAGTTTTATCTATAAGTAAGTTCAAGGCCGACCCGAGCTACACGAGACTTCTAAAAACCTAAAAACTACCAAAGTCATCTTCAAATAGAAAAAAGTCATGAGGTGAGCAGGATTGCAAAGCTTATACAATTTAGCACACTTATATCATGACAACCATGTAAGCGTCTATTTTTAATAAGAGTGCTGACTCTAGATTTTACCCAGGTGAGAAAGATCCAAGAGCTGGGTGTGCTATATAGCTCCCTCCTAACAGATCACGTAGGAAGCATGGGAGCAGACAAGTTACAAAATCTGTTCCAAAAGACCTGGACTACCAAGCCTCAAACACAAGGAATGGGGCGCCATGATGCAGCCTGTGTTTGCGAGAAAACCACCTGTCAATTATCACATCTCAAAGGGCTCCTACCTCTGGTAGAGTCAAGGGACACGGGGACAGACACAAAGCAATAGAAAACAAATTTCAGAGCAGTCACACGATGGCTCGCAATTTAAAAGTCAGCAGGAATGGTTTTCTCAGTTCAGTAATGGTGTCCAAAAAGTGAATAAAGACAGCAGATAGACATGTTCAGCAACAATGGATGTTTGGTGTGTGCTGGAACCAACTGAGATTTTGACTGGAGCCTTTTTCATGGGTACTACCTGCCTCATGTCACCTATATGGAAATGCAGGACCTGGCTGGCTGGGCGTCTGCTGATTCTATCTGTACTTATCTGTATTTCTGCTAGAATGCCACAGCCACTTTAGTAACAGGGCACCACTTATGAACTGTGACTGGATCCCTGAGATACTAACTGCAGAGTAAATGAGCCATCCTCTAATAGAAGACATTCATGATCACAATGACTTAGTCAAAGGAGCATGTATTAACCCAACACCAAAGAAGAGCCTTATTTTTGGCCAGGGATACATACTCACAGAACCAATAAAACTTGACTACTAAAATAAAGCATAGTCCACAGCAGAAAAGTAGTCCAAGGCACCACAGAGAAACAGGGCTATTAAAAGGACAAATGTAAGAACTCTGCCTGGTGGCACAAGCCCGTGACCCCAGCTCCTCAGAGGAGGCCAAGCTAGGCAGAAGTCTTTCAAGGCCAGTGGTGGGCAGTTATCCAACCTGTATAAAGCCCTTGCTTCAACCCCAGCACTGCCACAAAAGTGGGAAGAGGAAGAATCGGAGAAAAGGACAGAGAGGAAAAGAAGAGCTTCTGGGAAAGGCATGAAAAGGGGGGAAAGCTGGCAAAACAGCTGCTCAGTGAGACGGGGAAGACACCACGAAAAGGGTGCTTTTGGTAAGTGGCTATCATGATAGAAAAGAAGCTTCCATGTGGAGAAAAAAAAGCAACAGAATTAATGATGAGTCACTGAGTCACAAAACCCTGAGGTTATTAAAACTCATAATGCCCAAGTGAATGACAGATGACAATGAACAACTAATGCTAGCCTCAGGTCTGCCTATGACTACAAATAGCACCTTTCTTGGAGAGTGGGGGCAGGGTCTGGCTATCTAGCTTTCTATGGGTGGCTTCAAACTTAGGGCGATCTTCCTGCATTTGGCTCCCAATGTGCCTGAATTTTACTGTGTACATCCACACTCAGCCAGATAGTGCTTTCTTATCTGTTCTGCACATCTGGCCCAGAGGTCTGTTTCCAATCACACTCACCTTCACAGCACCTTCACACACCAACAAGGTGTGAGACTCAGCCTCAAGTGCTCCAGGCTCTACCAGCCTTCAACTGCCACCATCTGCACACTGGCTGGTAGTGGAATTGGTCTGAATCAGAGCTGGTGGGATCCTGTCTGGCTCAGAACGAGTCCATAACAAAGATTCTCATTATCGAACTTTGTCCTCAGTGAGGGCAAGTGGGTCATCACCGCCAGACAATAGCAACCCCTCCGCTGAGAAGGCTGAGGGAGCTCAGATTTACCTCCCTGTAAAACTAGCTACTCAGGCTACACTGGAACCAGAGAGATGAGGCTGCAAACTATCTGACCATTAGAATCTTGTAAACTAACTGGGCAATTCCTGCTTGTTCTGCTGATGGCAAGCCATGGACACAACCATAAACCAGCAAAGAACCTCCATACTGACAGTCTTCACAGTTCACTGCACGAATCACAGAGAAACAGCAAGAGAAAAGTGAAAAGGAAACTTACAATTACCTGCTGGTCTGAGGGAATAAACTCCAAAGCTTTCTGGATGACTCGGCAGCCGTACATCTGCAGTGCCAATGATAGGACATGGCCTCGAATCCGTTCAGCCAGAGCCAGCTTCTGTTCATGACTGCCAAACTAGACATGATGTATGAGAGACACTATTACTTGAGTAAAAGAGAAAGACCAGAGAAAACAAACCTTAACCTGTGTTGTGCCCAGCCTCTGCCTCTTGCTGTCCTGCCTACAATCAACCATACCTTAAAGAACCCTGAAGAATTAAAGCATTAACATTAATTTCTGAAGGGAAGGAGCTAGACACCTGTTATTCCAAGCCAGCAGCAGGGATGGGACTGTCTTGAAGGTTCCATACACCCAGGAGTGATGTAGTTAATTGTGTTGCATAGGCAGACATGTGCAAGGTCTGTGGTTGGCAAGCCTTTCACCCAAGTCACTCTGCCAAGTGTGAGGTAAAGTACAGACAACACTTTCATGGATTAGTGGTTTTCAAGGACTGCTGACAGTAACGGGAAGCCTTTGAAAAGAGAAGTCAAGGAACCCGAAATGTGACAAAGTTCTCCTGAAAGTTGTTTTCCAACTTTGGCTTTTTGTAGTCATTTGAATACAAAATCACAGACTACCCAAGCCTATATATTCCACGCACGGGTCTAGAGAAGTTCTCTGGCTTACTCTAAATCACAAGACTACACACACACACGCCACACTTGTTCTGACATCCAGCCTTTAGCCCTAAGTCAGTGACATAATGGCAGTGAAGATCGAGAATCAGAGAGGCACAGCTGCCTGTTTCTTAGTACAGCTGAGGACTGAGCAACTGAGTGTCTGCGAGAAGTGGACAGGTAAAGTCTAAGAAAACCACTTTTAAATCTTCATACAAATAAGAAGCCATGAGAAATTTGCAGATGTTGGCAGATAAGCTCAGAGTTCCATCAACTATTCCCAGACCCAATCCTTTCTCTCAGTGTTTTTGTGTCATTCAACAGCTTGAAGCTGCTAACAATAAGCAATGTCAATAGCATTATTATAAATGTTAATAAGAATTTTAAAAGTTCCCAAGTCTCTGAAATTTGAACTTATTAGAGGGAGCAGACAGACAATATTCATCACTAATTTACTTCCAAAGACATAATCATGTTAATGGGCAAAAGAAGGTGGCAAGGCCAAAAGATGTCCCCACCCAGCTTCAGCTTTTCACTGTGGCCTGAGGCTGGGTATGGAGCCAACTCCTTAGGCATCTTTCATTGTTTTTCACTTTCACACTGTTGCTGTAATGCTGCTAAACTACCGATGACCATCTGTACCACTGAGGCAGAGGCTGCAGAGTGGGGCTCAGCACTTAGGGCTAGTGAGCATCACTCTTCCAAAGGACCCAAGTCTGATTCCCAGCACCCGGCATGTAGCTCACAACTACTTGGTTCCAGCTTCAAGGGATCTTATGCCCTCCTCAGGCAACTCTCCAACCCCCCTATATTAACATTATTTTTTAAGAAAGCAATCTCTTTTAACGCACCCAGGCAGGGTGGTGTATGCCTTTAATCCCAGCACTTGGAAGACAGAGGCAGAAGCAGGTGGATCTCTGTGAGTTCAAGCCCAGTCTGGTCTATATTCTGTGCTGGGTCTCTTGTAGAGGCAGTTATCACACCATACTCCCAGAGCATCTAACACATCGAGAAGGACAATGGTGACCGATAAAGAACTGGAGAAATACTGAACACTTCTCTTTCAGAAGACCCTAGCACTTCATTTTAAAGGCTGGAATGAGCTGTTGCGCTTCAAAAAGCCAACAAAAATCAAATGCTCTGAAGATTCTCAAAGTCAAAGTGCAGAATAAAAGAAGACATACTTCAAAAAACTTCTGAATGACGTAATTTCCAAACACATCCACCATAAGTTGGTACGCAGCCTGGAGGATTTCATTGAAGACAAGCTGGCGCTCAGCTGCTGTGGCACGCTCTAGTTTCAGCTGAATGAATCTGAAGAACAGAGTGAAGGGGCAATGAAACCACACACAGAGAAGACTTGCAAAGACTCGAGGGCGTCACTTGACAGAGAAGTTCTGCAATACTCAGCCTATGGGCCCAATAAATGCACTGGGTTTTGCTTTGTTTTTTAGGTTCTCACTATGTAGACCAGGCTGGCCTCAAACATAAAAAAGATCATCCTGCCTCTGCCTCCCCAAGTGCTGAGACAGCAGTCCCTCAACAGAAACTTGGGGTCCTTAACCCTATCCTATAATCCCTATCCATGAAGAGTCATTCACTAGCTTCTGAAGTAGTGCTCCCTGCTTTACTCCTTCAGGAAACCCCTGCTGTCTCTGCACCCGCCTAGGCAGCTAGCAGAAGCAGGGACCATTAAGAGTATCCCTAAACAGAAATGGGACGGAGAATGAGTGACACTACCTCACCTCGCTGGACCCCTAGGCCCAGTGCACCTCTCTGGGCAGCTCCTGGAGCAGCAGGGATGAGAGCAAGTGCTAGACCTGCTGTGGGTGCTCCTGGGACCTGGGGACCCACTCTGCCGGATGACAGTGCCTCCTCCGTAAGAGGCATCACAGTGCTGACCTATGCACTGGGCTTCCTGAGAAGGCTACCTCTTCATGAATAGAGATGGATGTAACCAGTGTACAGTAAGATGTCTGAACTTGTAGCAAGGCCCCTGCCTGTCTCTTGGGTACTGGGATTATAGGTTATGTGCAGCCATAGCCAGTGGCAAACAACAGCATTCTAATAGATTCTTGTGAAATAGAAACACAGGGTACTTGTTCATAAAGGTAAAAAAAGTTGTTCAAAGACAACCACGGTCCAGACCAATAAGAGCTATTTTAAACACGTGGCCATCTAATGATCCCCATGACCAATTCCCTCTGAAACAAGCACTGAGAGGCAAGGCAGAGGCATCCTGTGAATCACAAAAAGGCAGGGATGTCTGTGGTGTGGTATATACCCTATACCACATGGAGGCATGGAATCCAGAGCACAGATTTCAGTTATGCTGTGGGCCAAAGACACGTCCTTACCTAGAGCCATGCTGGTCTTGAGAAAATTCCATTATATGCCCAGCAATCTCCCGCAGTTGTAAATTAGGGTACCGGTTGTTTCGAAAATCTTCCAGAAGTCTGCTCCTGCCAGAGGGCATAACATCAGACATTCCATATCGCAAACGAGAGGAAGAAAAAAGGGTGCTGCTGGGGCTGAAAAGGCTGGAGGCACTGCTTGCACTGCGGTACTTGGCTTCGGCACCGGGAGCAGCAGAGATGTATCTTCCACTGCCGTTTGTGAGTCCTCCTGTTGGTTATAGAACAAAAAGACTTGAGTCCACGATCAGGGCCCTCATCTAGGAGGAAGACGCACCACTGCACTGCTCCTTCACCTCCACAAGCCTCACCAGCTCTCTCCTCCTATGTCACTGAGCTATCATCGGGCAATTGTTCTCTCTACTGTGGCTTTCTAAGGCCCATACACCAATCTGAAGGAAACATTCGCACAGAAATTAAGAAAGAAATATTTATTTTGTTTTTTTTCTTTTTTTATTTGACTGTTTTGTTTTTGTTTTAACCATTGCTAGCAAACCATTGCTAGGAAAATTAGTGCTTTAAGGCTGGAGATACAGCTCAAAGATGAAGGAAGCACTTGCTAGCATGTGTTAGGACCTAGGTTCAATTCCCAGTACTACCTAAAAAGGAGAAAACAAAACCAACCAGTAAAAAGAATGGAGCACTACATGGTATTTCCTTAATAAATAAAGTGAGGCACAGCACCTACAGTAAGGATTCAGAAAATACAAAGCGAGCACACTGAGGCTTTTTATTTCTTTTTTTTTTTTGGGGGGGGGGGGGGGTTCCGAGACAGGTTTTCTCTGTGTAGCCCTGGCTATCCTGGAACTCACTCTGTAGACCAGGCTGTCCTGGAACTCAGAAATCCGCCTGCCTCTGCTGGGATTAAAGGCATGCACCACCACGCCCGGCTCACACAGAGCCTTCTGAGCTTCTCCACTCCAAGCAACATTCCCTCCCAGCCAAACATGGGTGTGGATACAGCACTGCTTGGGATTGTCCTGGTGCTGCAAGCAGAGGGAAGGAAATCAACACATCCTCTTTTATGTACAGGAAATTCCTGGAAAACTTTGTGTGAAGGAACAATTCCAAGGCAGATGGTAGGTTTAAGGTCCTCATCAACAGGCAATTCTTACCATTTTCTACGAGACAAAGCTTATGTGATACAGCAGTAACAGCCTCGTATGCCCTTTGTACTGCTGCTCTGATTGGTGACTAGGTTATAAATCCATACACAGTAAGATGCTGTCATGACCAAAAGGCTTAACAAAAGCAGGCCTGGGCTAGGGTGTGGGTCAGTGGTAGAGTCTGTGCCTAACATGCATATGACACTGGGCTCCACCTGGTAAAACACAGACACAGTCGCACACATGCACACAGACACAGGAAAATAGCATAGTAGGTTAACAACTGAAGTGCACCCCAACACCAGGAGTGATTTTCTCCAATCACTGTAAACAAGCCAACTTAAAACAGCTAAGTATAGAGAAACAGTGCATCAGCCACAACGCAGTTGATGAACAGCAACTCCAGTCCACGGACAATGCCGCACACGCTGCTCCCTTCCATCTACATGTGCTCTGGATAAAGCTTGGCATGGCAGGCAAAGGCACCACAGAAAGACAGCTCACTTGACTTTTGCCACAAATTCCAGGACCCAACTTACAAAATATAGGTCTCACTCAAACTAATGGAACAACAACAACAGCAGCTCAACATGACACTGTGGAGAACAGTCAGTGAGCATCTACAGCTAGTTCTTCACAGGTACATTTACCCCATAGGAAACTAGAACTAAGAGGGAATAACCGGTCATCCAAAAATGCAATTTACAGTTCTAAGAACCAGATTAGAAGGAAGCCAGGCCCTTGGCGCCATGTGCCTCATGTTCAGACTCGGTTACCTCAACCTTCCTCACTCTTCAGGGTACTGCTAACTCTCACCGCCACAGTGCTTGCTTCTGAACACAGTGGATTTGTTTAAAAAGAAAAGAGCAGCCAAATGATTGTTCTTTCTGACAGTAAGAAACCTTGTTCTTGGAGAAAGGACAAAGAAATGGTCACAAGGTCGGTGTGGCAGCAGGCACTGCAGATGTGGTGCTCGTAACAAACATGACCATGGAAGACCAGCACAAACACAGCTTCTGAAGTTAAGCCAGGCATTTTTGCCTGTGGGTCACTGAAAAAGGCGGAAGGTATGCTGAAAGGAAGCCAGGTGCTTGGCAACTACGTCAATGGTGGAACAAACTAACCCTCAACACTGCCCTACACCTCTGAATTTCCAGTTATATGCACTAATAAATGCAGTGCTGTTGAAGCTAACATTAACTAGACTTTGTTACTGTGGCCAAAAATATACCAATATATAATTCAAAGGGTTAGGGGGAATGATAGCTAATATTATGCCATACATTATGTATTTATACATTTATGCTTAAGTTTTGACATACTGGCTCTTTTATTACTGAAAAAATAAAGTATATACAAATCTCTGAAAGAGAAAAACTTTCTCAGGTGATTAATCTGGCAATTCACAAATGTATTCTGCATGGGCCAAGCAGAATTTATCTATACATTAAACCAATCTGTCAAGTTTTGCTTAGCACTTAAGTTCTCTGGTCCTTTCTGAAAAGACCATCTAGGAAACAGATTTTCAATATTTACTAGCCAAATCGCTCTTGGATTAGGAATTTGGGAAGCAGCAGTTAACCACCCAGTTCCTAGCAGTCTACCTGCAGGTGCTGGGCATCTGAAAGCCTTCTGTGAAAGAGACAATTAACATGGGCTTTTACAAGCTCACTGAACTTCCCCATTTCTACAGTGTTTGGACAGTATCTTGAAGCATTTAAGGGCTAACATGGTCTATTTATTTATATTGTGTCATAGCTATTTAAAGGGTTGGTGTCCAGGCATCGCCATCTCACCCCTCCCACACTCCCTCTACACCAGCCCCCCCGCCCCCCACATTCTTCACTGTGGTGAGAACTGAGGCTTGGGCATTCCTGCTAGGTAAAAACTCAACCACTGGCTACATCCTCACTTCCAATATTTAATACAGGCTGCAGTGTTCATTGATGCTTTAACACATCTTGGTAGTCCTAAATTAAATTAAAATATGTCCAGGCAGTCAAACTCATAGATGACAGTGCCCAGGGAGAGACTCCTGCTTCTTGTTGCTTTTGTCCAGCCGGGATAAAGTTCAGGCAGAAAAGACTTTATCTATGTGCTAAGAAAAAGTAACTGGTCTCCAAATATGGCTCTCTCTCAACCCTGCAGTACTAGTGCAGCTCAGGCGAGGTACGTAGATTTCTGAGTTTGAGGCCAGCCTGGTCTACAAAGGAAGACCCTGTCTCAACAAAAATACAAAGCCCCTAAATGGTAGAAGATAGGCCTTTTTCACCTTGAACAGAGTCAGGAGGACTAGAGTGTGCTTCACCCGTGGTGGTGGGAACAGGCACAACTCACCCAGGTTCAAGAGCCTGAGGGTTGCAGACTGTACAAGCCACGCAAACTCTCTCAACAACTTCTGATTCTCAAGAGCTTTCTAAGGCACAACTCAGGGGCTGCAGAAAACTATATGCATGGAGAGACAAACCAGGGAACAGGAACACGATGGTCGCAGAAGAGATGTGTGGCTAAGCAGGGCAGACAGAAATAACAGCCGACTTTGGGAACATCCACAACAGAGTGGCCATCAACCCTCACACCTTTCCTGAGGAAGCTTCTTTGTGTACATCCACAGGCTCCATCTAATCCACATGTACACTGCAGAGGAGCTCTGTGACAACAGCTCGACTATGTGGAAGGGATGCCTGCTACCTCAGCCTTGCTTAAACTCACATTCTGTATATCTTTCCCAAGCTTGAGTGTGTGTTCGCATACAGTGCGTATATGTGTATGTGTATGTGTGGGACTGGGCAACCAACAGAGGTCCCCAGGCTTACCTGGCAGGAGTACCAGCTGAGCTATGGAACCAGTCCTAACTGTATTATAAATGAAGATGAAATGGACAAATCTCCTGGAAAGCCCAACCGCCACTACTGAACCTGACTTAGACACAAAACCTGCCGTTTGGCAGCGTCACATCCAAGCCTGGTCTACACGAGTTCCAGGAAAGCCAGAGTAACACCCTATCTCAGAAAATAAAACAAAATCCAGTGGTGACAACAGTGAGGACAAGTGGTGGTGGTGCACACCTTTAATCCAGCACTTGGGAGCCAGAGGCAGGGAGATCTCTGATTTCAAGGCCAGCCTCATCAATACAACCAGAGCTACACAAAAGAAACCCTGGCTTGAAAAACAAAGGGGAAATAGGAAAGGGGGAAGGGGAAACAGACAGAAAAAACCTAAAGCCGTGTATAAAACCCAGACATAAAAGAATGTAATTAAAAACCTTAAGAATGTTTTTCTGCCGGGCCTGTTATCACACGCCTTAAATCCCAGCACTCAGGAGGCAGAGGCAGGCGGATTTCTGAGTTCCAGGCCAGCCTGGCCTACAAAGTGAGTTCCAGGACAGCCAGAGCTACACAGAAAAACCCTGTTTGGAAAAACAAAAACAAACAAACAAAAAGAATGGTTTTTACTGGTGAATCTGCAAATGAATAGAGTAGAAATAACACCTGTACTACACAACTTCCAGAAACTACTGGGATACTTACAATAGGGCAAGACCACCCTGGCAACAGGCATGTAGCACAAAACGTTACACACACACACACACACACACACAAAATACTCTATTTCACTGATATAGATGTATAACTCAAGAAAATCTTCACAAAATGAGTCCTACCATGATCAACAAAGACAAAAAGTACTTGACAATATCAAAACCCATCCACAAAACAAAACAACCTCAACGTGTGACAGTGGGGAGCTTTCTCCTCCTCATTAATCCACCACAATAACCAACTGTCAACAAACTTCAGGGCAAATGAACAAATACTATCCCCAGGACCTGGATGCAGCCAAAATATATGTTCCTTCCTGCGCTGTTATAGAGAAATCCTTGGGAATTTGCCTGAGACCATTAGAATAAACAAAACAATGAGTTTTCTGGATAAAATCAGTGTCTTAGGGTTTTACTGCTGTGAACAGACACCATGACTAAGGCAAGCCTTATAAAGGACAACATATAACATATAATTGGGGCTGGCTTACAGGGTCAGAGGTTCAGTATCATTATCGAGGTAGGACCATGGCACCGCCCAGACAGGCATGGTACAAGAGGAGCTAAGAGCTCTACCTCTTCATCTGAAGGCTACTAGCAGAATACTGGCTTCCAGGAAGCTAGGATGAGGGTCTTAAAGCCCATGTCCATGGTGACACACCTACTCCAACAGGGCCATACCTTCTCCCTGGGTCAAGCATAAACAAACCATCACAATCAGTATACAAAACTCAGTAGTATTTCAATAAAAAAATGAACAACCCTAAACTAGAACACACTCTCACTCATAGTAGCATATAAACCACACATTGAAAACTACAAAACTTTACTAGAAAAAAAGTGCAGGAACAAACCAGACAGCCACACGTCAAGATGAATCCTAACTGACAAGATGAAAGCATTAGCTCAAGATGAGTGCCTAAGCTTAGGAGTTAAAACAATAAAGCACTTGCTGCGCTCCTACAGGACGGGTCTGGTTCCCAGCATGGAGCTCACAACTAGACACTGGCCTCTTAGCGGGGCCTGCACTCAAACGCACAGACCCACGCACATAATTTAAAATTACAAAAATACATCTTAAAGGAAAAAAATAACATCAACAACAAAAAGCAGTTTTTAAAAAAAAAAAGGTAAAACATTTAGAAGATAGGGAAATATTTCCTACATAACCAAAATTTCAATAAAGTGAACTTCATCAAAATTAAAACCTGGCACACTTTAAAGACACCGGTTTTAAAATAGAAGAAGCAAAAGATGAGAACACAAAGATCTCTTTCTTATAACTCAAGTAACCCAAAGTTTTAAATGAGCAGAGATAACTAAAGGCTAAAAAAGCACAGGCCTACAAAGCCAGGCCTACAAAACTAGTCCCTGGGAGGATTATACAGTTTGAAAGCAGCCTAGCCTATAGATACTTTGTCTCAACCCTCTCCCAAAATTCTTTCCATCACAAGCTGGGAGTGCAACTGAAAAATAAAAAGCACCATGAGATACTATTCCTGGTCCACTGACAGAGCTATCTCTATCAGAGGCGGGCAAATCTGTGAGTTCCAGGCCAGGCAGGACTACATAGCCAGACCCCATCTCAACAAAAATAAAATGCAGATCATAAAGCTAACATACAAGAACGCCTAAAACAGAAACACTTGCATTAAAATGTTCATAGCTGAATGCCACGCAGTGGAGGCACATGCCTTTAATTTAATTCCAGCACTCAGGAGGCAGAGGTAGGTGAATCTGTGTTTCCAAGCTCAGCATGGACTACAGAGGGAGTTCCAGGACAGCCAGGGCTACACAGACAGACCCTGTTAAGGGTTGGGGGAGTGCACAGCTGTAGAACAAGTAACAGCCAAAGCAGAAACAAAAGATGTGAGACAGACAAAAGGTAATAAAAGGGCTCACAGAAATAATTCAATAAGAAGGAACTACCTACTGGCATATAATGTATCATAGACAAATAAGAGAAAATAAAATGCAAATTAAATAATACATCAGTATTAACTGCAGTTGAGAATGAGTGCAGATGGGTATGAGAGATTGTAAACATTATAAAAGATTTACCTTGACAGCCACAGAACTTACAGCCAATAAAATCTATCCAACAGATTACATCAAACGAGGTAAATTTTACAAGAACTAGAAGTTTTAATTGTTAAATTTAGAATGGAAACAAATGGTAATGAAAAGTCACTGGGGGTTCTTAGGCACATACAAGTAATTATTAAGCACATTGATTGCTTTCTTAGAATCCTCAAATGCATACTGACTATAGGGGGTCACTGAGACTGCACACAGACTTAAAGAGGAAAGGCCTGCATCAGCATTTTCAGATCCAATGTGCTGACCCAGAGCCACTACATATAGTTCAGGACCTAAGCTCTAGGACACAGGATCTGTCTGGCTACCACCAATTTTTTTAACTGGTTTAATTAGAAGTTAGCTAGGCTGGAGAGATGGCTCAGCAGATAAAGAACCCTGGCTGCTCTTCCAGAGGCTCCAGAATGGATTCCCAGAACCCACATGGTGGCTCACAATCGCCTCTACCTCCAGTTACAGGGGATCTTTTCCTCTCTTTTAGCCTCTTTGGACACCAGAAACCAGAAACACATTTGGTGCACAAACATACATGCTGGTAAAACACCCAAATGCATTTTTTTAAAAAAAATTTAAAAAAAAAAATCAAAACAATGACAAAATATGCCAACAACAGTAACAACACAAACAACTCAGCAAAACTTTTAGTTACAATGTGCTGGCTCAAAAGATATACTGGGCACATCATATAAAAAGGTCATACATTGGAAATGAGTGATTGAGAATTTTTAAAATATTTCAAATCTTATACAAGTGAAACAAACTACTTAAGCTCTGAGAAGGCTCCCCACATGTGGAATGGGGTGCTACCCCATCCCTGTGCTTCCCAGAGGTGCAGGAAGTGAGAGTTGCTGTGAGGAGGGCAGTGCAGATCAGTGGCTGTCCAGGCCTCCTCAGAGCCTATCACCCTCTTGAGCCTCCTGCAGCCAGGCGCTCAGAAAACACTGTCACACAGCATGCCCCAGCCACTCACCTATCCATGGTGGACAGTCAGTAAGAATGTCCTTCCAAGTTTTCTCCACCTCAGAAAACACATGTGTGCGTGCACACACATGCCCATGCACACACAACTGCATGCATCACTTCCTTCAAACTGTTCTAAAATAACTATTGTAGACTTTATCATCAGACTTTTCCTAGATTGCATAAATGTATCTCCAAATGAGATCATGCTATTCACTTTTATCCAGTTATCACTGCCAAGTCCCTGAAGCCACATTTAAACATGTTAGGCAATGGCAGAATCTTCTGGCAAGTGCATTCTTGCTGGTTTGTTCAGGACACTCTCATTTAAAGCCACCACCACAAAAATAACAACACTCTCACCTCGCCATCTGCTCATAAAATGTGCTCTCCACTTCTCTAATTCAACTTTCCCCATCTGGGAAATAAATCATTACCTTGAAATCCATACCTGAGAGACAACGGGAGGGGGGGTGGGGGTGGGGGTGGGGGGCATGCCTTGTGACTGGGTAAGAACTCTGCACCCCTGCCCAGTGCTACAACTCTAATCTTCCTATATTCTTAAAGCCTGCTGTTTGGAACCTTCATCTACTTATTAACAGACTATATATAGGTTTGGACTTTTTAAAATTACTTATTAATACTTAAAAATCTGGCAAAAAATTTCAATAAAATGCTTTGTGAAGCTACTAACTTTTATATGAGGGAGGGGGGGAGAACCTAAAAGAAATTTAGCAGTATATTCAGAGCTCTCTAGTAACTATGAGGCTTTACTAGTAACTATTCTTCTGCCTCTGTGTCCTTCTGCCTCCCTGCAATGACTTTACTGTGTTTGCCCAAGAGAAAATGTTCACACTGAGGACAGAGTGAATACACAAGGTGTATCCAGATGCTAGGCAATCCCCAACTGCTAGGAAGCTGCAGGTACAACCTGAGCAACTTGAGGAATCTATCAAAGGCACAGAACACCAGGACACTTCTAGGATAAAGGGACTGTCCTTTGCTTATGCAAAGTACTTGAAATGTCATCAGTGGCAAGAGACTTCTAGCGTTCAAGGTGGTGTTAGAGTAATGGTTCTTACCCAGGTTTAAGCTTGAAGAGGATCCATGTGAAGAGAGGGAAGGAGGTGGTGTCTGTGAATGTCCTGGTCCCTGACTAGGGAGAGGCATGCCCACGGGTCCAGGAGAGGAGGAATAGCTAAGGCTGCTATAAAAACTGTGTCCAATGGGGGCCAAGCTGCTCGATGTCCTCTTATAAAGGTCACTGCTGCCAGTCAGGGAGTCACGGCGGGAGCCACTGCCAGTGTTGGAGTTTGCAACTAAAATGGAATTAAAACAATGCAGATAAGCACAGGCCTGTTCTTTGAAGAACAAGCCCAGTGGCCTGTTCCTAACACTTTGATCCAGACTCCTTACCACTGCAAATGTGTCAGCAGAGACAGCCTAACTGTTAATGTAGCAGTTCTAGGGGCAGCTAACGTCATAAAGAGGACATGGCTTGGGTTAACAGCTATTCAAGCCATCACACAAATATGGCAAATTTCCCTTCCTTTAGTGTCGCAGATAGAATGGGATGGGGGCAGGTTAAAAAGCCCTGGTGGCCACATGAGCTACGGGAAAGTGAAGGAAATGACCTAAATGCCTTTCAACACCTGAAAGGTTCTAGCAGAAAAATGGAATACAGGAAGGAAAAAAAAAAAGGTGTGTAGGTGGGGTACTGCCCACCACTACACAGAACTTTCTAATGCAGGCCTGTCATCTTTGGGAGCTACTGCTAGCCTACAATTCTGATTAGTGCACCTTCTCTCAGACATGCAGTTCTGTTCTGAAATCACACTGCTGATAACCACTCCACGTATCCCATTGTCCACAGACTACATGCTTGCGTTCTTTTCCCATCAAAACAAATATATTTTGGTCTAACATCCTTCCTCCCAATGTTCCACAGCATCTCCCTTACCAATGTTCAAAACACTGAATTAAAATGCCTAATTGTTTAAGACGTTCCAGCCAAGCCCCGGGCACAGGTCTGAATGTGGAGCACCCAGCCTGCGACCTTCTGTGATTCCTTCTCTCTCAGCCTAATCTCTACCACTGCTAGAGTCCCCTCCACAAGCTCCCTAATGCCTGAAGAACCTCTCTCTAGTTTTCACCGCCTGAAACAAGCTGACAAAGTGAACATAAGTAAGTAGCAACGCGAACATGGACCTGGCTGCATAACTTCTATAGTCCAACATCTCAAAGGTTAGGTGGGCTGGCTATACTGCCAGGGACTTGGTCCACATTTGCCTGTGGTATCTGTGCAGGATGTCATGCATTGTCAGGGTTGCAGAAAGATTATAAATCTCATTCAAAATTATTTAAACAGCTTCTCAGCCTAACTTGTACCTGCTGTTCCAAACCCTCCAAGGGCCGATCCCAGGGTGGCACCAAGGGAACTGCTGCTTCCGAATCCCAAGGACGTGTTGGCAGGCTGTGCAGAGCCCTGAGAGAAGAGGGAGCTGCTCTGGGAGTTACTGCTCAGAGAGTTGTTGCCATAGAAAGAGCTGGAAGCCAGATTGTTACTGGGCTGCTGCTGAGGCTGGGGCTGGGGCTGCTGGGTGCCTAAAGGTCGAAATGGTCCATTTGTAGTTCCGGCAAGACCACCAGCTGCTCCGTTTGCTGACGCTGCAGCCGCTGCAACAGCTGTGAGGAAGGAAGCACAACGTTAGGCGGAGAACGGCGCTAGCCACATACCCAGACTCTACCGTAGCCACTTTAAGAAATACTTTCAACGCTACATTATCTTTTCAAGGCGGACACAGACTTTATAAAGATCTGTACAAATCCATTTTGATGCCTTCATCTGAAGCTTTTACTGTCTATTTCTATTACGGACTTGAATTAAAAGTTCCACACAACAAGCTCTTTATGCTAGGAGCAGATTTAAAGTGGCTCAAGCATTATATAGACCCATTAAATACAACTTCCTAAAACTCCTAAATTCTATACTTACTCCCACATGAGACTTTTTCATGGAACTCTTTTGTCCATCTATTTAAGTCCTTCAGTCCTACACTTCTTTTAACATGCAGATATTTTCGTAAATGCCCTCTACTCTCATTCATCCACCCACCTACGCTTCTAGGGATAGGATTGCATTATGTAACTCTGACTGGTATGGAATATGAACTCAAGAGATAGCTCCACCTGCCTCTGCCTCACAAGAACTGGAATCAGAAGTGTGTGCAAACACAAGCAGATGACTCTCATTTAAAACAAACAAACAAACAAA
Organism: Mus musculus; assembly: GCF_000001635.26. Classification (NCBI taxonomy): domain Eukaryota; kingdom Metazoa; phylum Chordata; class Mammalia; order Rodentia; family Muridae; genus Mus; species Mus musculus. The sequence continues at coordinate 130,751,986 of NC_000070.6, read as the reverse complement.
AAACCCCTCATGTAAAGAGCTTAAAAATCCAAATTTTTCCATACTGTCAATCAATACATTGCTATGACAGTCCTCTGGGGTCCCCACAGTTTTACTCCAACCCTATGCCAAAGCAGTTCCCCCCAATTGGGGGGGGGGGGGGGAGGGGAGAGACATGACACAAAAATATGTCGTTAGCCTTTGAATGCTGCCTGCTGTGCCATTTCCTGTGCATCTAATCAGGTGCCATACAATTGCCAACAGAATCTGAATCTACCAAAATGCCTTGCAGCTACTGACTCTCTGAAAGATTATGGGGTGAAAAAATAGAGACTTTACCGATTAAGGACCATCAGAGCCTCTCTGAAGGCTATTCCTGACAGCCACCCTTCCCCTTTAGCTCCCTCAATGGAGTTCTCCAAAGCGAAGCTCACTCACCTGCTTGTGCAGCTGAGGAGCTAATGATGACTGGGGCTGGAGCAACAAGCCGGACTGGAGCTCCGAGGCCATTTCTTGCCCCTGCATTCACCACAAGGGCACCAGTTTGGTCATAGTAAGCAGCAGGTGCCAAGACTGGATAACCTGGGGAAAGTAAGCAGCACACAAGTAAAAACCATGTTGGTTAATCTCCGCTGCCAAGGTTTTAACCACCATGCAAGGTATTAGGTGGAAAGTCCTCCAATAATTAGTGAGTGTTAAATCACGTGGCCATTCTAAATGACATGATGAAGTTTCACAGTACTCCAGGTCCCACCTCCCTACAAATGCCACCTGCCCATCAGTGATAGCAGCCTAGGTTACCAGACTATCATATCAGTGTAGGTGCTGTAGTGCTTGAGTACTGAGGCTGCTGATGTGCCAGAATAAAATCTCCGTATTCCAGTTACTACAGGCGCTCTACAGGCACTCTTAGCTGTGGTGGTGGTTTGGACAAGAATGGTCTCTATAGGCCATTTGAATACTTGGTCCCCAGTTGGTAGAACTGTTCAGAAAGATTACAAAGTTTGGCCTTTCTGGTGTTATCACAATAGGCTGAGTTTGTGGTTTCAAAAGCATCATTCCTAGTTTGCCTCAGGCTTATGGATCAAGACAGAAGCTCTCAGCTACTGCTCCAGCACCATGCCTGCTGCCATCTTCTCTGCCATTATGACTTGAACTCTAACACTGAAACTAAACTGTAAGCCCCAAATAAACTCACTCTTCTCTAAGTTGCTTTAATCATGGTGTCTTATCTCAGGAACAGAAAAGTAACTAAGACAGATGACAGTCTCCTACCGGGCATTGAATTCATATTGTTTATAGTACAAACAAGATTCAGTACTAACCAGTCTAGAGTCACACACACATGGGTCTTGCAATCCACAGTAATCAAAGGAACTTCTGAATTACATAAGGAAAATGTATACTGAATACCAACATATTATAAATAAAGATAAATTCAGTTTTGGGATTACATAGATTACAAGTTGGATGTACAACTTGGCTCTGTCACTTACACAGATGAAATGCCTTGAATCTCTGAGCATTAATTGCCCAATCTATAAAAAGCCTTGGGAGAATTAAAGAAAAGCTGAGTGAGAAGGGTGTCACAGCACTTAAGGGACAGGAGTGCTCTCTTCTATTGGTCAATTTAGGACAGGGAATACCATTCCATCAAAGGCTGGCCAAGACCAATGTACTGCTTTCTTTACTAAACAAGTAGCAGAAGTATGAGTACAACAACCACAGTATTTGCATACCACACAGTAATCCAGTGAGAAGAGCTAGGTTAGGTTCAACTGACAAAATTATTCACTGCTACCAAGCATCTCCTCTTAGTAAGAATTGTGTGCACATGCACAGGAGACCTAATACAACCCACAGATAAGTAACAAAATACACAAGGCAAGTTGAGGCTTCTCAGTTTATAAATGGCTACATCGGACAAGAAAGTCTCACAAAATTAAGTACCTGTTTCAATGAAGAACATGACATTAATCTATGTTCAATGCTCACCAACAAGGCAGTAAAAAGACCAACAGACACTGGTGACACATTTACAACTCAGTGGGTAACCAAACAACACTTAGAAACCCTACAAATACAAATGGTGGCTACTTAAGAGAACAGCAGAAATTCTTTCTCAGTCAAGCGGCTCAAATACACAGGCATTCAGAACAAAGCCAAAGACTATTGTGAAAGCAGGATGAGCACTCTGTCCACTTTAAGTCCTGAGGCAAAGAGAGACCAATGAAGCAAAGCTCACCTTCTCACGTGTACATACACATCCGTCAAGTGTTCAGATAACCGTGACGACCAATGACTGGCTCAGAACAAAGCTCTCATCATCGACCTCTGGTCTAAGTGAGGGCAAGTATGTATCATCCCTGCCAGTCCCCAGTCCGAAGCCAAAAACACTCCCTCAATTCATACCTTTTGGGCCCCACAAACTATTAGGAACATCAATGCTAATCTTACCTGGCATACCTGCAGCCAATCCTTGTCCAAAGGCAAGAGCAGAATTCACTGCTGCAGCTGCTACAAGGGGATCTGTTTGTTGTCCCTGCTGGTTCTGATTTGGGGTCAAAGGACGTTGGCTAGCTCCTCCACGAAGAACCTGGGAATAATAAACAGAAATGCTATCTCACAGGACTTACAGAGGACACACCACATGCTCTACTAGAGTCAGTCTTTTAAATGACAGCTAAATAAATAAATATTAAAGGGGGGGGGGAGCAAAGCCCTGTAGAACTCAAACTCTCTGCCTCCTAAGTGCTGGCATTAAAGGTGTGTGCCACCACTGCCAGGAATAAAATGTTTATTTTTTTTTTTAAGATTTATTTATTATTATATGTAAGTACACTGTAGCTGTCTTTAGACACACCGGAGGAGAGCATCAGATCTCATTTTGAGTGATTGTGAGCCACCATGTGGTTGCTGGGATTTGAACTCTGGACCTTCGGAAGAGCAGTCAGTGCTCTTACCTGCTGAGCCATCTCTCCAGCCCAAAATGTTTATTATAATGGTTTCAACACATGGTGTGGCTACTAGGGTAAAAATTCAATTTATCCATCATTTGGTAAAATTTCATTCTGGTATAAGAATTTCATTCTTCGTTCTAAGTACAACCTCTAGAAACTGTAGATTATGCCAGCCAGTTGGTGACACACATCTTTAATCTCAACACTAAGGAGGCAGAGGTACACAGAGAAACCCCATCTTAAAGGAAGGAAGGAGGGGGGAAAGAGGGAGAAGAGGGGAGGGAAACAAACAAAAGAGAAGAGAAAAAATAACTAATACAGCATTGCTCATTTTAATCAAATAGCCCTTACCATAGATCAGACAATAAGAACTATAAACAAGGCAGGCAAAGTATGTGCACTCACTCTAGTCAATAAGGCTGGAGAGACAGCCTAGCTTAACAATAAGAACTCTTAATTAAGTACCCAGGTTCTGTTCTCAGCACCCACATGGTGGCTAACAACTGCTGCAACTCCAGTTCCAATAGAGCCAATGCCCTCTTCTGGCCTTGCAGATACCAGGGGACACATGCGCATACATGCATACAGGCAAAACACTCTTGCAAATAAAACAAAAGTAAATAAATTGAAAGAAGGAAGAAAACATAGAGCAATGTCAGAGTTCTGTCACATGGGTGACAAAACCTAAAAAGGATTAGGAGGGATCAGCCGAGACAGGGGGCAGTCTCAGAACCTGGACGTATCTGTGCACACTACATAGCCATCCCTAAACTCAGTGTGTAGCTCAGGGCAATTCTCAACTATTTATCATCCTAACTCCACTAGGCATGCCACCATACTCAGTTGTACATGGTGCTAGGGATAAAACCCAGGGCTTTATATGTGCTAGGAAAACACAGAACTAATACCAACTGAGCAAACTCCCAAACCAAAGCACAAAATTCTCAACCACATTTTCTTTTTCTATCTTGGATGGAGCTTCAAGTGAAAATAGGCCCCATAGGTTCATGTTTGACTACTCTGACTCCAGGTGGTAAAAAAAAAGTTTAAGAATTAAGAGGTGTGGTCTTGTTAGAGGAAGTAGGCCAGTAAGGGTGAGCTTGGAATTTCCCAGTATGCTCGTTGCTTCCCACTTTTTTGAGATGTGGACTAACTCTCTCCCTGCCTCCTCTCTCTCAGCTGCTACCACCTTCCCTCAGCCATCATAAACTTTAACCCCTTGGAACCTAAGCCCTCTTAAATCGTGTGTGTGTGTACACAGTTTCTCTGTGTAGCCCTGGCTATCCTGGAACCTCCTCTAACATTCTGGCAGGGCATGGTGACTGATACCTTTAATCCCTGCACTCAGTAAGCAAGGACAAACAGATCTCTGAGTTGAGAAAATGGCCTACACAGTGAGTTTCAAGATAGCCAAAAAATGAAAAGGGGGACGAGGGGCATTTTTGGAAAATGTCATTAAGTGTTTGCTGCCCAAGGATGTGACCCAGAACCAGCACGCTATGGTCATGGACTTATCCCAGTGTCAGCAACGGAGAGACAGAGGAATCCTGGCTCACTGGCTGGATAGCCCAGCCTAATTGGTGAGTGCCAGGTATGGGTGAGAGATATTTGTCTCAACAAACAAGGTGGCTGGCTCCTGAAGAATGACACCCAGAGGCTAATAACAACAATAATGTATCCGCTAATGAGCACTGGAACAAGTATGTGACCGTGTACACAGGAACTCAGCATTTTATGATGAAGAGCAACATCATCTGACAGACTGACAGACAAACACACACATACATACACACACACAGGAACCCTGTGTTTATGAAGACATCAACATCAGTTGTGAGTCGCTTGCACACAGATGCACTCACTGGTCTGTCACTAGCACACATCACACCACGCCCACCCTCACAGGCTCTCCTGTTACCTGCTGCTGTCCCTGCTGGGCCTGCGGAGCGCTCTGCTGAGTAGCAGAGTTTGTAGCTGCTGCAGCTGCAGCTGCCTGCTGCTGGAAGAGACTGGCAGGGTAGACACCCCATGGCGTGACTCCATAATATTGGTGAGGGACCACAGCTGGGCCTAGAGGGAACCAGAGAAAAGAGAAGTTTTACAAGTGTGATCTTAGGATTATTCAGATCTTAAAAGGTGAGACCCCAAAAAAAATATTAAAGAACATAAAGATTTGTGCTAGGCAATATTTATGAGAGAGGAGAGAGGGACTGAGCTACTGACTGTATTTGATGCTCTTCTGAAGCCAGGCTGCACTACAGCCAGACATATATGGGTAAAGTGAGAAAACTACTGAAAAGAGAGGCTGGGAGGGGAACTGAAGGAATAGGGCTTAAAAACAGGAGAAACTGCGAGATCTGTTTGTCAGACAAGGCCGTGCTATGTAGCCTAGTCTGACTTCAAACTAGAGCTGCTCCTTCCTTAGCCTCCCAAGTGCTGGATTATAGACATGAAACAGCATATCCAGCCAGAAGTCATGTTTACCCCATGAGAAAGAAAAGATGCATGGTAGACATCAGACAAAGTTTGCTGTGAAAGAGGAATACATAGAAAGTGCATGAGTTTAAACAGAAAGGACAAGAACAAATTTCAGCTGTGTTCTGCCTTCACCAGTCATCTGAGGACTAGCTGAGGCTACCAAGCCCCTGCATCACTAACCCCAGAAGCAATCTATGACCCTTCACATAACTGGACCTCCACACACAATTTCAAAAATCTTTGACTATTTTGTCCATGTTTAAAGTCAGAAGGTTATTCAATACAACAAGCACAGCACACACTCACACATTGTTATATCAAGTCTCACATTTCAAGCTGACTGCTACTGACAAAAGCACAGCGCACCTTAACCCTGACTCACCAGAGCTACTGACCACAGCACAGAAACTCAACACTCTGCTCCAGGTCAACAGTTCACCTTCTCTGCTGAGAAGGGACAGCTCAACGTCCGCCACACAAGGCAAAGCTGCAGATCTGAACATAATAAGGTAGCTTGGAGAGAAGCCAGTGGGGTCAAAGTCTAGATCAAAATTTGATGCTGAAGTTGGTACCAAAAAAAACAAAAAAAAAGATGTGAATCCACCCTCAAGACAGTGTCATGACTTAAAGAGTAAATAGTTTGAGTACATTTTACATATTTAAAAGAACTTACACAAGAAGGAAAAAGAAGAAACTGTTCAAAGACAGCTCCTGGAATCTGGTGAAATATGCCTTCTTTCTCGGTCCCAGCACAAGGCTAAGCACGTGCAGCATGACTAACAGTGAGCAGCCTTGCATTTAGGCTCCAAGCTGTTCCAAATAGTACAGTTGTGCTGGCAGAGGAGCTGCTTCTCATTAAATAAAAATAAACCAGCACACACTGGCAAGGTTCTACACCACAAGGCAGACTGCATCACTGCCTAATCATAAGCTCCATCTAGGTGGGTGCTGTTTGATGCCTATGGCTTACCATGACCAAGAATGCCCACTGTGTTGCTGAGGAAATGTGTTACAATACGGACCATCTTCTTATAGTGAGAATATGGACTAAAGTGCCTTGATGACTTTTCAGAACCTTAAACAATTCAAAAGCCTGGTCTCCAAGTTAAAGAAAATGACAGTCTCCAAACTCACCTGACAAGTGCCCACAGACAGTAAGGTAAAAAAGCCACAAGGGGGGAGGGGAGAAAGAAACCTAAGGAAACTGTCCCACTGCCTGGGTTTCTTGTTCATACAGCAGGTATGCCAGGTTAAGGGTGTGGCCTTTTGGCCTTTAAGAAGATGGGTGTGATTCTGCAAGGACAGCACCTTAAACACTTACACTCAGCCATCAAATCTTTGAGCTGGTACTTCTACTACTTGGACCTTGGTCATGTGGTCGAAATTAAACACCCCAGAGTGCTTAGCTGAAACTGGCTAATCAGAACCCCTGGTTCAATTTCTGTGTTAACAAAAATCCTTCCTTCCGTGGTCTGGGTAGTTAATGTCTCTTGTTATCTGGCAGACTATTTAAATCATCTTTAGTCTAGGTGATATGCAAACCACCTATCATCTCATCAACTACACATTCATCATCCTGATGATCAAAAACTCAGAGAAACTAGCACTAAGGGCAGTGCATAGCACTCAGGTGTGGCAAATGTTAGTGGGAGCCAGGCAAGGTCACACTACTGACAGGGCTGTGCTGTCTAGCTCCCAAAGGCAAGTAGGCTGCCATGCCATCATAATCAGGGAAACCACTGTGGAGATAATCTACATCACTGAGAACCACACTCCAGTCACTGAAATCTTACACTAAAACTGGTTGAAAAGAGTGTAACTTACACAGGTGTACACCCCAACAGTTTCAGAGGTTGTTTGCTGCCTTTGTTCTCATATTGAAATGAAGCCACTTAACATTTATGGCCCCTCTGAGACAACAACTGTGCTACACAGATTTAAAAAAGAAAGGTACCTGACTTTGGGGGAAAAAAAAACATTCAAAAGTTCAGGGAAGGAAAAGACAACTGAATCCATTCACAAGCAAATAAAAGTTGTCAGTAACAGAGACACAAGAAATGATCCAAAATAAAATCAGGTCATGCCAGGCACAAAGAGTGATTACTATCTGGAGGCAGAGGCCCAAGCTGGTACAGTAAGGAACCTGAAATCAGACAGGACTGACTGTGGTGTACTGTGAGAGCCAATGTGACTATTAAAGAATAAAAGAGCAGTGCATTGGTAAGCTCTGCACACAAGTCATCGAGAGAGGATGCCAGCTCAGCCAATCTTAGAATCCTGACACTAGAGCTTTGTAGTGCTAATCCCAAGGACCAACCATCGTCCCCTCAGGCTCTGATGAGCTCTAAGTGAGAATAACAGAACCACGCCACATTTCAGAGCAGGGAGAAGAGAAATCCAAGAGAGAAGTGTTAAGACTTGTGCTCAAAAGCTATGCAATTTAGAGGACTGGAGAAAGGGAAAGCCACAAGCAACGAGAAGGTAAGGAAACAGTGAGCTCCTATGGAACCAAAAGAAAAGCTGAGCAAATCCCCTGCACTATCAACAAGCAATTCTGTGGACGAAAGCTACTGTGGGACAGAATAAGTGACCACCTTATTTTCCTAGGCAGAACAGGACAATAGCTAAGCAGAGAAATATGACTAACAAGGGACTGGCACTAAAACCAGGAGGCATTGTTGGAGACATGGCTTTGGCAGAGTAGAAAGAAGGCATGCCCGTTTCAAAGGACTTTTCTAGCAGGTGAGCAAATCCCTCATGCAGCACGTGTCTCACCGAGTGTCGCTGCTGCAGCCAATCCAGCTGTGTAGGGGTCCGTCCCTGGGGGAGCAGCGCTGATGATGTATGGGTTGGGGACAAACGCAGCGGGAGCTAAACCTGCTGGAAACATACCTGTCAGTAAAAACAAACGACCAAACTGCAGCCCTACTACACACCTCTCTAGTCTGGCTAGCATTCCAGGCTATAGATGAAGGGGACAAAAGGGAAGAGAGAACAGACTGAGAGTAAAGAGGAATTTCACAAAGATAATATAACCTCAGTAAAAAGTCATAGTGGCATTTATCCAAGTCAGTGTGTGTCTGTGTGTGTCTATGTCTATGTATCTGTGTGTATACACAAGGAGGACAGAGAAGACAGCAGGTGCCTTCCTCTATGGCAGTGGTTCTCAAACTTCCTAAGAACCTTTAATTCTCATGTTGTGGTGACTCCCAACCATAATTATTTCATCGCTATCTGATACAAGAGCCCAAAGGTTGAGACCCATAGCTCTAAGGCTTTCTACCTTATTTTTAAAGACAAGTTGTCTTGCTGTACATGAGGCTTGCCATTTTAACTACACAACACAGGCCAGCAGGCTCCTTGGATCCTCTTGTTCCCATTCCCCAAAGCTGGGATCTACTTGCCTTCAGGTGAGTGCTGAACACTTGAACTCGATCTTCTTGCTTGCCCAGTAAACACTCTTACCTACCAAGCTTCTCCCCAGTCCTGGTGGGCTCTATGAAATGGGGGATTCACTGTGTAGCTTACGGTGGCCTTGAACCCTCCTGCCTCAGCCTTCAAAGTGCTGGACTACAATGCCTACTTTAGCCCACTATGGGCAACCTCTCCTATCTTTACTAAAGCAATGCTTGCAACAAATCATGTATACAGCATTTTTGTTCTGTCTCCTGAATGTCAGGCAACCCCCCTACCTCCAAACTCTACCTGCCCCTGTTACAGTCTTAAATTCAGCTGGACAGACTCTTAGCAATTAACTTTACTGTCTGTGTTGCTGGGGATTGACTCCAGGGCCCTGGAGTCCTCTGTGCATACTCTGAGTTCCATCTCCAAGTCTTAAAATCTTATGAATTTTCAATTTTACTATTAAAATTATTTCAAAACACTTTTATTAAATGAGGAATTATTTCTACTAAAAACAATGTTTCAAAGGAGTTTTGGTATTAATGAAAATTTACATGTACACAGCACTGGCGGGTCTTGTGGCAACTAGGGTAGGATTAAACCCTCTTCTCCCTTGCCCACCACACCCAGGGCTGCCATAGCCTTTCTGCTCATTTCTGTTACATTTAAAGCAAGAATAAAAGAAATCTCTCCTCCCACTTAGTTACAGTTAGAGTATTTTGTTTTGAAGAACCCTTAAAAAGGTCTGGTGGGGCTGCCAGGCACAGCAGTCACATCTATGATAGCAACACTTGGGAGGCTGAGGCAGGAGAACCGACATGAGTCTTAAGTCTAGCTGAGACTACACCATGATCCTGTCTCAGAGATCTAGAAATAGAGGTCCAAATAGGTTGAAAGGTCAAAGTGAAGATTAAAATGCCTCCCAAACTCATGACAAGAAGGAAGGCTTGGAAGATGGATCTTAAAAGAAAAAAAGCACTATGGGCTGTTCAGTAAGCCGAGAAGCTAATCTGGTCTATTCACAGCTGCAACAAGCTAATCACAGTTGTGGAAATCTACTCATTTATTTGGGGGGACAGAATGTCACTGTATAGCCCTGGCTGGCTTGGAACTCATAGAGGTCCTCCTGCCTCTGTCTCCCAAGTTCTGGGATAAATGTGTGAATTACCACACCAGCACTGTTGCCTGAAATCTTACCAAGTGGTATCAGTAGTCATTTCTCTAGTAAATTATTTAAATCCTGATTTGGGAGTAGGGGGGAGGAATAGAGTCCAGTGAAGTATTATAAGTTCAGGTCTAGTACATCAAAAATAAAATATGGGGCAAGAAATAACTCAATACAAAAAAGAAGCCACTTACTCTGTAGAAGGCATTTGTCTGAATTCCACCTACCCTTGACTTTTCTTTTTTGGACACAGGGCATCACTGTATAATCTAGGTTCACCCCAAATGCGTTATCTATTATATAGATCAGATTGGCCTGGGACTCATGACATCCTCTAAACTCTTTCTGCCTCCCAGGGTTAGGATGGACTTTAATGTTAGTGAGTTACTGGTTTTCCCAGCATCCACCACTCCTAGGTAGAAAGAGACATGGGCTTAAGGACTTACCGATGTGAGGCTGGTGGGCTGCTGCAAGTGCATACTGCTGCTGCTGGGCAGCTGTCAACTGCTGAACAGCAAGTGCATTGGGTCTTTGGAATAGCTGGGGCAAGAGAAAGATGTTATAGTTAGAGAACTGCCCTGTGAAATGATGTTGCATTAGCCTCTGTTACACATGATGCTCCACTCCCTGGAAGAATAATGCTCCAGTATCCATTCTCGTTCACTGCCTCATTTAGTTCTCCTCTCTCCATAGACTGGTCCTCTGTCTCACCTTTACTAAGCTCCTGATATACACACATATAAAAAATCCTCAATAGTAACCAGCAAGTGTCTAGCACAGAGTGACTAAAGGTAAGAATACTGCGAAGTGACTTCCATGGGACCCCGAGGTTAGAGTCTACCCAAACAGCTTCTAAGACCGAGCAAATGAGTTCTTACCTAGTCATGCTTTGGAGAAGATGAGAAAAGTTTGCTTTACTCTCTAGAAAAATTATTTTGCATACCTTCCTAAATAAAGTAGCAGCTCTTCCTAATGAATTAAGAGAAATGCCTGGCTTTGGGAGTTTCAGGGCCTCCTAATCTTACTCTTCTTGGACAGTGAAATGAACAGAAGTGCAGCTATTGACAAATTTTCACTGAACCAGCAAGGTTCTTAACTCTAAGCCTAACAACTTGAGTCTCATTCCTAGGACTACAAGCTGTCCTCTGACCTCCTACACTGGTGGCATCTGCACCTGCACACAAAATTTTCATTCACAGGAAAGAGAGAACGTATTTTACACTTCTCACTAAAATGACCCCATATACATACCTATTAATATAAAATATTCACAGTCAGCAATTCACCTGTTCATTTAATATGTATTTACTATGCAAGGAACAGGAACATTTTATCATGAAGTGATGAAGAAAGGTGAAACTGGCAACCTGATTGTAAAGAGCCTCAAAGGCTTCCTTCCAGAGACAAATTGCTGAATAGCCCTGTTCCCAGAACATAGCTTCCAACCACCTGTTCTTTCTATCGGACCCATCAACAGCCAAGTTCACATCACTAGGTGATATCTAACAGGTAGTACAGACCTTGAACTACAGCCCTATTTATCAAGAGACATTGGAAGGTGCCATGATCTCAACTCAGCAAAATTACCATTGAAACTATTCTTACTGTTAATGTATACAATAGAGATTTAATCCTGTGGCCTTACGCCCTACCTCTGTCTCAAACAATTATGGAGAGATGGTTCAGCTGATTAGAGCACTTGCTGCTTTTGCTCCAGGATCAATCCCAGGACCTATGTGTGCACCAGGTAAAGATGTGGGGTGTGGGGTGTAGTGTGTGTGTGTGTGTGTGTGTGTGTGTGTGTGTGTGTGTATGCGCATACATGCAGGCAAAACATTCATTCATACACATAAGTCTAAAAATATTTTGATAGTTTATTTTTCTTTTATGTACATTGGTGTTTGCCTGTATTCATGAGAGTCAGCTCCCCTGGAACAGGAGTTACAGACAGCTGTGACCTGCCATGTGGGTGTTGAGAATTTAACCTGGATCCTCTGAGCAGCCAGTGCTCTTAACTGTTGAACCATCTCTCTAAGTCCCTACAAATATTTTTACATAAAAAGCTGCATATGTTGAATCCCAGTGGCCACTTCAACCTGAATCTTACTTTAAATCTTTAAAAAAAAAAGAAAAAGATCTTGCCGGTCCTTAGGAAACAATATCATATACAGATTTTAAAAAACAAAAACAAATCAAAAAACCCCTTTGGCTTTCCTTTTCCAAGGTTAAAGTAAAACTTCACCATGATGCTGATAAAATAAAAAGGCATAACCTCATACACATCTAATAACAAGCAGTGAAATACAGGGACTAGATGAATTTCTCAAGCTTTCCAAACACTTGTCTACCCTACAATGAGAGCTAGTCAGTCAGTGTGTCTTAGAAGCTGCATTTGTGTATGGGTGTCTCTAGCAAATGGAGGCAGTCCACACAGGAGTAAAGAGGCTGGGAATATAGCTTAGTGATGAAACATTCACTTAGCATGTATTGAGCCCTGGGTTCAATCACAAGTGCCAAAAAAATTTTAAAAAGCAGATAAATAAAAACTAAGATAAAAGCCACATAAAAAACTAATAAAACTTTCTGCAACAGCCACATTCTCACCAATGCTCACATTTGCTTCTATGCCACCCTCACAGCCCTCTTCAACAAACCCATCTCGATGAAAAGTCCCACTGTTGGGCTTCCAGGCAGGTATACAACTGGGAGCTAAGGGTGCATGCAGAATGTCACTGCTGAGGGCATCCCAACATACTCCAACAACACTCCAGACTCTCCTCGCTACATCCATTATGTACTCAGTATTTATACACTGTAAACACACACAAAAACACGTATGTGTGAATACCATAAGAGCAATCCTCCCTAAATCTGCAGTCCCCACCCTCATGTGGTCACATTTCAAGGTAAGGATCATTACTTCTAACAGGAACCACATACATTAGCCTTGCAACATGTAGTCTGTGGTTAAGGACTACTTAATAATTAGTGATAAGAAAAAAAAGGAGATTTTCTTTATGAGAGTATTTTGCAGTAAACAATTTAACAAAAGCTAATTATACATCTGTAGCCATTAGATTTGATTATATACTAGATTACGTCAATTTTGTAATGTTCTCTTTGATATAATACTAACTAGAAAGAGTGCCTAAAACAAAGTTGGGTAATTGGCAACACTTGCTAAGATGCTAAGTTATACAGTTTCCAAAGATCCTTAAAAACTTACACTAATGCCCTCTGGTGGCAAACCTGAGTTCTGCTACCACTGTCATGAATTCATAAAGGAGCCAGTGACCAACACTGGGAAAGGAACACTGTGAGCACTAGGAAGTGCCTGTGGCAGGACAGCACAGATGAGCACTGTGCTAATTACGATTCACTCACAGGGAGGACAGGGAAGATCCAGCAAATATTTCAAAGTCATATGAGGATTCACAACAAATACTGTTTGGGTATCTATGACAAAATGCTTTGATTCTTCTATGTCCCTCACTACGTGAGTTTACAAAAGGCAATGTTTCGGATCCAAAAGCTCTAAACCACACAACACAACAGTACCATTCAGTGGGTTTTTTGCAAAAAATAGTTTACTGTTATAATCAGATCCCATACAGCAAAAGGATAAAACTCTGTATGGTCTCCACACACACACACACACAGGTACGTACGTAAGTATGCAGGTTTTTGGAAGTTACAAGAAAAGATGCTAAGTTATCATAAAAGAACAGTTTCTTGTTATATACTCCATGCCTCCCTCTCCCCCCCCCCAAAAAAAAGCTATGGGCAAAGCTGAATGTGAGGGTAAGACAAATCTACAGAACAAAAGTCTTTGCATTCCTAGGATAAAGGGGGGGGGGGGAGCAGCCTCAGAGACCAAAAGATCTCACTATTTTCTTTTTGTTTCAAGTTTTACTGCTGTTTATGTAGTCTCAGACAAGAGTCAATAGTCTATATACATGCCAAACACCCATACATTAAATAAACAAATGCTATATTTAAACAACAAAAAACCTTCACTGTTCCTTAGCAGATAAAAAAAACTAGGGAGAATCATTGTAAGTTTGAGCCAGCCTAGTCTACATGAGTTCTAGCACAGCCAGAGAGACAGACAGACAGACAGACAGACAGACTGACTTTGACTGGTTTCAGGGTAAATAATTTCTGAGATCTCAGATCAAAACTAAAACCCAATCCTCTACCAAATGAATGTTTCTGTATACCTCGACAAACTAAAGCTACACTGAGGTAACCTTTAATCCTATAACTAGTCAGTCTCAAGTCTTCCTCAGAACAACACATAAGACACTAGTGAATTTTAAAAATGGCTTACATTAAAGCTATGCAAATAAGGAAGTACCCTGGCCAGTAGGCCGGCATTCAGGAGGCAGGTAGAGGGAGGCACTTCTCTTTGAGTTTGAGAAAAGCTTGAGCTATGCAGGATCCCAGGACAGCCATGGCTATAGAGAGACTGAATCTCAAAAAAAAAAAAAAAAAAAACTAAAGTTATGCAACTTATGGCCTATTAAGAACAACAGTTAATCACTAATAAAGCAACTGAGCGAGTGAAGGTGTGTGAGACAAGGACAGACAGGGGGTGTGGGGGGTGTGTGCGCAGGCGCACACACATGCACTTTGGTGATGAGAAGAAAGCACTGGATCCCCTGCAGCTGGAGTTATACTCAGTTACCAATCACATGTGTACACTCTATAATCCCAGCACTCAGGAGACAGAAACAGTTCAAGGCCTTCAGCTACACAATTAACAGTTTCTGGGTCAGTCCCAGTAGCATGAGACCTTGTCTTATGGTATTTTTCAACTGTTATAAATAAAATGTATCAACACTCTAGCTTATGCCGACATAACAGTTTTAGCTTCGGTTACATGAAATTTAGTAATGATTTCCAAAATATTCTGGTGGGAATATAAATGGAAAATAGTATGATACTTCATTTAAAACTGCTCAAATATCGTAACAGAATGGCATGAATTTGATAATACAAAAACTTTTGGGGGCTGTTTTTCAAAATTAAGAAGGCATAAGGAAAAAGCAAAAAAAGTGGAAAGAACACTCCAGAAGGACATCAAAAAGGATATTGTGTGGAGAAAATAGTCTAGAGTGAGTCTTAGAGTGAATCATGCCCCTTTTCCATGCAGGGCAATCCTGAAGGCTCACTTTGAATGAATGTTTTATTCACCTGGACCCAATTGGGATTCTTCAAACTCTTGAAATATTCTCCAAAAATGATTACTATTAGCCTTATATCTACAAATTATTTATTACAAAGACGGAAACAATGTACAGTTTTTCCTCTTACACTGTAGCTGCAAGCATTCCAAAATCCTTTTCATGTTCAATATGAGCTAATACTTCATGCTTCATATGTATATAGAAGCAAATAGAGATTTTACTTTTAAATACATTGACGTATTTTTTAACGTAATGTTCCTCCACACTCTTTTGCATACCATATATTTAGAACACACACAAGCACACCCTCAATACTATGGGTTGGTAAAGCAGCTCAGAAGCAGAGCACATACTGGGCCTGCACAGGTTCCTGGTTCAGTCCCTCACCATACAACAAAGCAGACAAGAAAGCAAGTCGCAGGGATCACCTAACTGCCCAAAGGATTTGTAGAACTCTTATAAATCTGAGAGGTCACATTCACAATGAGCACCAGAGACCAGAGAAGAAACTAAAAAATCCAAAGAATAAAGGGGACTTAAATCAAAATCACCTTTCCCCTACTCACTGGACGCTTTGTATCAGGTAGCTCAATAAAGCTGACACTTTACAAAACCAACTTCCATAAACATCAACAGAAACCATCACGTGGACAGGCCTGGAGCTGAGGCAAGATCGTTTACTCTGTAGTTGTCCACACCAGCTCCCCCTCACCCCACCAAGAAAGAAACACAAAACAAAAATAAAGCTGCCCCTACAATTTGAAGCAAATTAAAAAAGGAAGATGACCACCCTTTGTTCCTCATTCACAGAACCCAAAATCAAAAAGCATACTGTGCAGAACAATGCACTGTGCGCTACATCACCCGCTTAAAAACCCTCAGTTGCTCTGTGTGATGTCTGAGACACATCTGGTGCAAGCAAGACCTCCATAACTGAGACTCAAAGCTCAATGCAGTCTTGTACTGATGCTAGAATTACAGTCCAGGAATACTCTGATTATAGATAATCCTCTCTGCCCTATCAACCCAAACACCCCTTAAGATGCCTTGGTCCTCACTGAGCCCGCCCACACCTGACTGATAGCACTTACACCAACTGATTTAATGTGATTCCACTGCAGGCACAACTCAGGTTTCCAGAAGTACTTGAGTCAACAATTAACTGATATATTAACATCTAGTGTCTAGACCTGCTTCTACACAAACACCACAAAAACCACAAAAATTAGGCATTCTTCCTAAAAAGAAAAGATAGAAAGAAGCAGGCCAGTTAAGGAAACATAGCAAGACTGAATATGTATGTATGTATGTATGTATGTATGACAAGGAGACAGACAGATATATAGATCTGCTTTTAAAAAAAAGTCTTAGTGTAAGTAAATAAAAATACACAGTACCTATTCACTTTCATATCTACTCAAATTACCAGCTGGTTAAACACACTCCAGATCATTCGTATTTTAGGCTTTACTACTTATATGTTCATTATTTACTCATGAGCATTTTTAATTTTCAGCTTCTTCCTGAAGAAATAAGGCTTTTAAGAAACAGCTCACTGGCACTTCTTCCATAAATTTTTCCTTCCTCTGGAGACAGAAATGCTGTGGATATAAGCATGATGGTCTCATCTCTCTTTGTTATTTTAGAATGTGTGTGGATAGGTGGGCACTCCTGTTACTGAGCTCAGAGGAGGGCATTAAATGCATACACTTTTAATCCCAGCATGGGCAGACAAACAGAATTTTGAGGCCTGCCTGGTCTACACAACAAATTTCTGGATAGCCAGAGCTAGATAGTGGAAAATGGTGGTAGTACCAGTAGGCACTTGTAAGCCACCCAACATGGATACTGGAAACCCAACTCTGGCCCTCTGCAAGAGCAGCAGGTGCATTTAACACCACTGAACCATCTCTCCAGCATTAGCCCATCTCTTCTCATGAGTGTTATACTATATAAATGATGAAATGCATCGTAATGACTGAATAAAACTAGGAAGAAGACAACCAAACAGAAAACTTTGCTCTATTCATCAAAGATATACTTGTCTATAGATGAAAAGGTACTAACTATAAGTTATTGTGAGTAGCCAGGAAGCCACGATCTACCTGAATCAATTCACAAAACTGGGTCCCAAAAGAATGTTTTCTGGATGTGAAGGGCCATGGTTTTTGGTCAGATGGCCACAAAGTGACCCTAATCTAGTTCACCTGATCCAGGAAAGAACTCTCCTGGCTATTACACTGTAAGAGTGTGGTACTAGAGGTTAGATAACAAACTTTCCAACAACATCCAAAAACTTTCATGGGTATTACAGTTTCAAATTTTAATCTGAGAAACCTTCTAACAGAAACAGAGGAAAGGCCTCCTAAAGGCTCATTTGGCTAAAGGGAAGAAGAGGATAGCCCTTGCTCTCACGCAGCTCCCAAGCAGGCAAAGGCATTGATACCTTAGCATACAGAGGCAAAGAAAAGACACTTGAGCTCTTAGCTCACTGAGCCACTTTATACAATGGAGTTCAAGAAATGAAGAATTTTTGGTTGCACATAAATAAAGGAAAGTGGTGCAACTGGCCCTGAGAGCGAGAGCAGGAATGAAGTTACATATGGTGAGAAACACGGTGATTTGAATGAGATGCCCCACAGTCTCAAACATTAGAACACTTGGTATCTAGCTGATGGTAGGGAGGAGTTATATTTACAGATTAGAAGCTCAAGTCACTTCTGGTTCACTCTGTTTTGTTTGCAGTAGAAGTCAGCTTCCTGCTCCTATAGCTACAGCTGCCTGTCACTTGCATGTCTCCCTGCAATGACACACTGTCTAGCTCTAAAAGCCCAAATAAACCCTGTCCTCTCTGAGTTGCTTTGATCATGATGCACTATCATAGCAACAGAAAGAAACTAATATAAAATGCAAAAGTAAGAATGCACAGCAACTGACAAGTGATCCTTCCTCCTTAACTTTAGCGGCTTCTCTGCAGGCACCTCTGGGAACCTGGGTATGGAAAGACACTTGGACATCTTAGGATAATGATTGCCAGATGTTATCTGGATGCCCAAGACAGGAGTTTTTAAAACTATGTATCTACTCAGAAAAAGTTAATTTGAGACTGGCAATACAGTTCAGGAGCTGAACATGTCATTGGCATGAATGAAGGTAAAAACAATAGTTAAGGTATATGAAATGTGCTGGGTAGATTTATGTCAACTTTGACACAAAATATAGACATCCGAGAGGAGGGAACCTCAATTTAGAAAATGTTCCTGGAAGGTCGGGTTGCAGGCAAGCCTGTAAAGCCTTTTAAGTAGTGATTGATGGAAGAGAGACCACTGTGGTTCACTGTGGGTGGGGCCATCCCTTGGCTGGTCATCCTGGGTTCTATAAGAAAGCAGGCTTAGGAAGCCATAAGGAGCAAGACAGTTAAGTAGCACTCTTCTATGGCCTTTGTCTGCATCAGCTCCTGCCTCCAGGTTCCTGCCCTGGCTTCCTCAATGATGGACTGCAATGTGGAAGTGTAAGCCAAATAACGTCCGTCCCCCGTCCCCCAACATGCTTGTGATCACAGTGTTCATCATAGCAATACTAAGCCTAACTAAAACATGGGATAGTCTATACATAGTAGCAACACCCTTAAACTGCAAAAACCAAGACATCTATGAAAAGCTGTAACTAATCAGGTTCCAAAATACAAATCTTTTTAAATTAGCCAACCTAAAAGCCATCTATGACACTGTACTACCTGTACAACTAGTATCTCTGATATAGACAAAAGTCCAAATAATTAACCCCAAAATTCCTGGTAATATGAAACCACAAACTAATAAACCAAAAAGACCACAATTCCTTCACTATGAAGTAAAGGACAGTTAGATAAAAGAGAATAAAAATTTTAAAAAGCTGGGCAGTGGTGGCGCACACCTTTAATCCCAGCACTTGGGAGGCAGAGGCAGGCGGATTTCTGAGTTCAAGGCCAGCCTGGTCTACAGAGTGAGTTCCAGGACAGCCAGGGCTACACAGAGAAACCCTGTCTCGAAAAAAAAACAAACAAAAACAAACAAACAAACAAAACACAAAAAGGTTTATTTATTTTATTTATATGAGTACACTGAAGCTGTTTTCAGAAACATCAGAAAAAGACATCGAATCCCATTACAGATGGCTGTTAGCCACCATGAGGTTGCTGGGAATTGAACTCAGGACCTCAGGAAGAGCAGTCAGTGCTCTTAACCGCTGAACCAGTCCCAGATAAACTCTCCTTAAACAAAAATGGTTCAATTAAAATAGAAAACAAAAACATTGAGCTAGTAAAGACCAGAAAAGAGAAAAAGAAAAGTGACCATTTTTGTAGAACACACAGATATTGGAAGCTACAGAGAGAATAATATTCAATTATACTTTCCATTCTATGGGAGAAAAAGCTTGCTATTAATTCACACATAGGCTGGGAGTGTGTCTGCACCTGTAAGGCAAGCACAGGCTCTACTCCCAGAACTGAAGAAAGCAACAAAACTGTACTGAGAGACTATTTAAACGTCTATGGATATCTATTTCTCTACCAATCAAAATCCACTGGGGAGCAGTGAGGCGGCAGCAGGTAAAGCACTCGTCTCCACAGACAGGAAGTCAGGTCAAAGCATCACAGGTGCTCACACTTTCAATTTATAGTTGTGTACCAGTCCAAAGGAGTAATAGAAAAGCATAACCTACCAGACCTTTTGTGGGTTATGAAGCTACAAAGTAGTCCCTCTGGTCCTCATTTCCTTTCTAATGAATTAGGCCTATTGTGCCTTCAAAACTGGCTGCCATTGTTTTAGGGTATGGTGGCTCACACCTGTGATCTCAGTACTACCAAAGAGGCCAAAAGCAATGACCTGGAGAAGCGACTACATGGTTAAGAGCACTGACTGCTCCCAGGTTCATTTCCCAGAGGCCCACTATAACTCATACACATCTGTGAGTCTGGGCTCAAGAGAATTCAGGTCTCTTCTTCCTTGAGCACTTCATGCACATGGCACACATGCACATTCACAAAGCACAGAGGTGGAGACAAGGCCATCCTGGGCTACACAGCAGATTCCAGGCCAGCCTTGGGTTCATAAAAGTCTCAAAAAGACTAAACCAACACGTCAACAAATTTTTCTAGAAACTTGTAAAACAGAGAGTTAAGCCTTGGGGGGATGGTTCAGTGTTTAAGAGCACAGGAAAAAAATGGGTAGCACTAAGAGGTGGGGTGATAAGGAATAACGGGAGCTTACTGGCTGGCTGGCCTAGGAAAATGGCCAGCCTAGACGAAGCGCTTTCTTTCAGGCTTGGCGAGAAACCCTGTTTCAAGGGAATTAGGGAACGAGCAATAGAGGAAAACCTCCAACACCTTCCTCTGACCCCGCAGGTGCGTGCACAGGTGAAATGCACACCCTTTGCTCTCATGACCAGCCCCTCCCCAGGTACCAAACAAATCATTGTAGACCTTCTAGTGTTTTGTGTGCTCAGTTTATCATTCCTATTACTTTATAATAATTAGAATGTCTGTGATGTGTGTTCTAGACTGTATCTAGAGTAATTTAAACAAAAAACATGACTGATGGGAAATGCGTTGGTAATATACTGAGGTTCTGGATCTCAGTATATTTATTGGGGGTATAGAAGGTATACACACTTGGAGAATAGATACATGTGGCACTGTGTACACATGTAAAAAAAAATGTCTTCCTTTATTGTTCTCTATCTTGCTTTTTGATACAGGGTCTAACACTGCATCTGAAGCCCACTGTTTCTGCTAGGCTATCAGGCTGGCTAACAAGCTCCAGAGTGTGCCTATCTCTGATCCTAGGGTCACAAGCATGGACAGCTGCTCTTTTACAAGGGTACTAGAGATTTGGAGTTGTATTTTCTTGCTTTCGAAGCAAGCACTCTTACCCACTGAGCCATCTCTCTAGCCCCTCATTATTTTTTAACACAAAACAAACCAGCAACAGCATACAATAGAAATCTTCCAAATGTAACTTAGCATCTGAGAGAATACTCATTCACTCCCCCAGGGTTGGGGAGAAAGGAGCCAAGCAAGCAGAGTGTATACAGAACAGGTGCTCTCTTTCTAGCAACTGCAGCAACCAACTTTCTGAGAAGGTGAGCTTTTAAAATTTATTCCATTGCTGGACCAAAAGCAACTGGCTAAAGGCTTTCTAAGCTGGTAAGAGCCTTGCCCACCCCACCCCCATAATGTGAGGGCTGGAAAGAAAGGGAAAGATGACAAAGACACACACTGTACCTGTTGTTGAGAATTGTAGTCAAAAAGTCCCACAGTTGCTGCTGCAGAGTCCACAGGTACCTGCGTGCCTGAATAATCAAACTGCAGAGGCTCCATGCCCACATGTTCCATGGGGTCCAAGGGGACACTCTGGGACTCCATGTTGGAGAAATCCTCCACAGGCTTGGCACCATTGGTGCTGGTCAGCTGGGCTAAGCCCTCAGAACCATTCTGGTTTGGACCCAGAAGATCCACTTCATTAGCAGAGTTCTGGCAATTACCAGGGGTACGGCTAAACAGAGAAAGTAAAGGGCATTAAACCTTATATTGATCGAGGAGGGACACTACAGCAACCCCCAGTTCAAGTCCTTGACATAGTTCATTAGCAGTCCTGAAAGCTAGTTCTACAAAATAACCAGAGATCTTTGACAAGGCTCACAGGGTTGTAGTCCTCTAGAATGATTCTTCCATTGTTTGCATGTGTATCATCATCTGCTATTAACATACAATACACCTTTACTATGGAATCAAGACTGAATAAACACAGAGTAAAACTAAAAACAGTATTGCCTGCGGCAGCCATGAAAACTGAAACAAATGTTCCCCACAAACACAGGTAAATCCACTCCACCAGAACAGCAGATCCTCTTTAAACACAGAGCAAAGCTGGAATGGTTGGTTTTCTGGGTCAGGCATAATGGCACACACCTATCATCCCAGCACTCAGAACAAGTTTCCAAGTCAGGCTGGAGTCCGCACAAGACTTTGTTTCAAAATAAAGCAAAACACCTACAGCTGGTTCCTAGGGGTAATTCCAATTCCCGTAATGATGCTAATGAAAAGGTTTTCATTATTATTTACATTTTTTACCAGTGGTGAACACTACCCCACCTGCCAAGGAAATGGAAGAAGGAAATCAGTTGAAAAACATCACAAATGAGTAAAGCATCATTACTGACCACACTCCTACTCCAAGACAATGCTCAAGCTAAGCTAGTAGATGGAGATTCCATCCTCCATGTCATGACACTCCAAAGAGCACAGGGAAACCTGGGCCAAAATGTTTAAGTGAGTACACTGTTCTGGGACTTGAGATATACCACAACCTAAAGTATAATTCCATAACCCATTACAATTACTGTAAAATTCCAAACCCATTACAGGCAAGGGAGAGTAGCCTATGGCTACATTCAATCCCTCCATCTCTTAAAAAACAAACAAACAAACAAAAAAAAAAAAAAACACAGCTGGTACAAGTTAAAGGAATTGTCATGTTCTATCATCATCATCATCATCATCATCACATACACCACCACCTCCTGCCCCAGCCAGATACCTCAAAGCATTGGTCCAAATGCTTGTGATTAACAGAGGTGAGGCTGTCTGAACACAGCCAAGTAACACAGGTAAGTATTTAGTGCCCGTTGCCTCAATTGCAAAGACTCTGATTTTATACAGTTCAATATATATAATTAGGCTTATAATTCTCCTGCAAATGATACAAAACTTTTTTATACTAGTGGGTATTACGGTATAAAAATGCATGTTTTTATCTGTTTGCAAATAAATACTCATTAGCTTTAGAATGGCATTAAATTATTTGTATGTGTATGTATAACACCGAACAAAGTTTTTTTAAGGCTCTTTGAACTTATATGCCATAACTAAAGCTTGTCTACATAAAGAAGAATGGTTATCAACTGTGGAAGACAAATATTTAATACTATGGATGTTCTACTTATTACAGGGAAATCTGAGACTCAGTCATGACCAGACATGAGATAAGAGGCATCCAAGGAAAATACGTGATTATGAACAAGCCATTTGCTGGGTATGGCAGTATACAATTGAAATTCCAGCACTCAGAGGCCAGGGCAGGAGGATTGCCAAGTTCAAAGCCAGCCTGGGTTACATAGTGAGCCCCTCTTACTTTGCACCTGAACTTTTACTTCTTCCAACTGAAGTAACTGGTGACTGGCCTACCTACATAGAATGGAGCTGCTGAGCATGTAGGAAATGGGAGAAGGCGTAAAATATCTCAGCTAATTCTCCCTCCAATGTGAGAGAGAGAGAGACACATACATCCCTCAATGTCCATGGCTCTGGTGTATAGTGATGTAGGACCAGCTCAGAGAGTCCCAAAGCGCCTATGCTGAAGTTCTAGAACTACTAAAATGTCCTCTGTGGAACCACTCTGCAAGCCCAGCTCCATTCAAATGCAAATTCTGTTGGGCAAAGTATAAACATGGACAGCTCTTGGGAAATCCCACCTTACCAGTTAGTTTACACCTCTATGGCATCATCTATACTAGATTTTTAAAACTGAAACAGGACAGGAGGGACTAAAATAAAAACAAAAACCCACAGCCCACATCCAAAAAATCAGAAGTGTAAAATATACAAACCTAAAATCTTTGACGTCTGCATCAATCCCATTCTGCACTGGCAAACCATTGGTCTTGTCCATCACATCTCCCTCCTCCTTCAAATCTCCTAGCTTATCTCCATCAAACGTACCCTTGTTCTTCTTTTCACCTTTGTCGTTTTCATCACTGTCTGCATCCCTTGGGCCCTGTTTAAAAAATAGCTTCAGCTTCACTAATCATCATCAACTAATTATGGATACCCACTGTGGACACCAGACTACACTAAATGCTAACTGGGACAGGACAGTGCCCATGCCTGACATTACAGTCTAGTTTACAAACAACACAGAGGCAGGAAGGAACACTGCAGAATTTTTTGCCAAATGGGGGAAGACAGACAGACAGGTATGTTACAGAACTGAAGACATCTTATCATACCAAGTGCTCCCGTTCTGACCCACCCACTTTCCCCCCCAATTGAAACTGTATACTTCTTCAGCCTACTTCTCTACTCTCAAATCTGTCTAGCATATTCCTAAGAGGGAAAGTATTAAGCCTGTTTAAAAAAAAAAAAAAAAAAAAAAAAAAGAGGGAGGGAGGGAGGGAGGGAGGAAGGAAGGAAGGAAGAAAGGAAGGAAGCAAGGAATCCATGACTTCCCACTATCCTATATAAGCCCCTCCTTTACTTCTAAATATGGAACTTAATGTAGGCTGAAACCATTTGAATCTAACTCGTCTCTACTTGACCTGGGGATATATACCTTGCCAAACTGTACTACTGCCCAGTTTCACTCTGTTGCACCAAGTCCTTGACATTTCTGTATTTTGTTTTGTTTTAATTTTTGTCCAATTGTTTTTGTTTTGTTTTCACTTTTTGAGTCAGGTTTTTACTGTCCCTTGCTAGATTGGAACAAACTACATACAGTGCTCAGGTTGGCCTGTATTTTTGGCAACCCTCTTACCTCAGCCTCTTAAATGCCGAGATTACAAGTGTGTACCACACACCCAGCCGACACTGACATTTTTTAAAAGATGCTTCAAAACAAATTAAATTTTCCTTTTAGCAAGCATACTCTAAAAACTTTTATCTTCCATTACCTGCATATTTTGCTACAAATTAGTTGTAATGATATAATTGGGGGCATTTTACACAAGAGAATTTATTTCTGAAATGTTTCAAACTTTCAAATACAGATCTATTCCCAGATATATCCAGGTCCTGCCTTTTAAAGAATGTGACTGTGTCTCCTCTTAGCAGCACCCAGCATAAGCCCTGGATATATTCATTTTTAATGCCTTGATGTCCAAAAGGAAGTCAAGTATCTGTGGACTCAATATGGCAGAAAGCTTTGCAGACCCTGGCACTGAAGGGCACTAAGTAACTTTAGCTGTTATAAACTGAGAGAAGCAACCTTGTCCTTCCCACCACGGACTCAGGCTTTAATGTGGAAACAAGTGCACATGGCTCAAACTAAAGATCCTGGTACAAAGCAGTGGACATAAGACAAACATTCTTCGACAAATTTCCAATCACCAGCTGGACTCCGGTAGGACTTAGTGGAGCAGAGTAGCAGGCGGTTAGTGTTGTGAGCAGACCCACTGAGAAATGGTCAGGCTGCACAGAGAAAACACAAGCTCTCCATATGGTAAGAAATCACAATCAGAAACTACAATACAGGAACCCTGACAATCCTAGACCTGTAGGATACTACTTCAGAGCCAGTTTTCCTTTTAAAGCTATTCTCTGTGTAAATACACACAGAAAAAGAAAGCCTTTGTGGATAATATGAAAGTAGGACTGCGTGTGAACTGTATACACAGCTCGGCCTCAAGTGGCATCAAGACAATGAAGCCCGACAGTGGCCACCTGCCACAGGATGTGCCTTGGAGACTGCTTCTCTACAACATGCAGCTTAGCAACAGAGAAGCCCTTGAAGAGAGCTCTGACACCCAGCACAGACATGGGAAGACAAGGCTCTGAAGGCCAAGAGCTTATACAAAACCAGAAACAGGAGCAACCTCCACAATGCAGAGAAAAGGATAGAAGTAAGAGTTTTCATTTTTATAGCTGCAGCTATAAAGATGAATACACTGTCTAGCAGGCGCTCAATAAATATGACCAAGTGCTGTTTTAATGGTAGAGTCAAAAACCCCTGGGAAACTGAACTGCCAAAAAAAAAAAGAAACTTCATCTTGTCTTTATCATCTTACCCCAGTCTAGATGGTGAGAGTATGACTGCAGTAGCAAAGGAAACCATTAATGTCAATGGCCAAGAAGAATCACATGAACAATCTCTATAAGTCTATACATCAAGGTCATGTCTCAAGAAAATCTGTCCAACTCCAACATCTCCCAAAGAGTTCAAAACTGTGCCTATAAAACTGCCCAGGACAGGGAAAAGCAGCAGCACAAAGGTCCAGCAAGCACGGGACTGGCGAGCATGGTCACTGGAGGGCTCCGGGTCAGCATTCTCCTTGTTGACTTTCACAAGGCTTCCCATGAACCACTTCAGTCTATCCGGATGCTCACTGGTCTGCACTAAGAACACAGCCAATATCAATTTCACAGCCAGGGGCAAGGTTTTCAAAACACTCCCTGGGAGGTTTTCACTAGTTCTGTATGTTACATTCAGATAGCTTGTTACCTGACTATCAAAATATCAAACTTTTGGCAGAGCACTGGCAACTCTTTCTACCTATTGATTTTGTTGGTGCATCTCATCTTGAAGAAGTTTGTGGAAAACATTTATAACCTCAGTATGTGGGTGTATATACTTATACACACACACACACACACACACACATATATATGCACATATACATTTTTAAAAAGGAAAAAGCTCATTTAAAACAAGTACACATGCAGGTTGTGGTGGTATACACCTTTAATCCCAGCAGAGGTATACAGAGTTCTCTGAGTTTGAGGCCAGCCTGGTTTTCAGAGCAAGTTCCAGGACAGCCAGAGCTACATAGAGAAATCAAGTTTCGAAAACAAACAAACAAACAAAAGATATGCAACAAAAATAGCAGACAATCCAGTCTGCCATGTACATTATGCCAAGATCAGACTGAAAAATCAGCTGCTATGGAAAGACAGCCTTGGGTTCAAGATCATAAAAAGGGTTTTTACTGTAGTCCCAGCACTCGGAAAGAGAAGCAATAAGCCAGCCAGGAATACAGTGAAGGGCCCTGTTTCAAAGAACAAGAAAAAGGTCTCTGAGCCAGGTGGTGGTGGTGCATTCCTTTCATCCCAGTGCCCAGACAGAGACAGGAGGATCTCTACAAACAGCCTGGTCTATGGAGTGAATTCCAAGATAGCCAGAGCTACACACAGTACTGGGCAGGGGAGTCAAACTTGTAACCCCAGGAGTTCCAGGCCTATATTAGACCTTGTCTTTTCATTTTTTTAAAAGGAGGGGAAGGAAGAAAACATCTTGTTAAGAGCCTAAAATAGAAAAGTGGAATGGAGAGATGGCTCAGCAGTGAAGAACACTGGTTGCTCCTACAGAAGACAAGGGTTCAATCCCAGCTCCTATATGGCAGATCAAGCAGTTCCTGGAGAGACTGACATCCTCTTATGAACTCCAGGGGCATGGCATGCATGTACTATACAAACAAAAATGCAGGCAAATCACCCATACGTGTAAAAGAAAACAATTTTGGGGGAAAAATAGATAAGGAGTATAAAAAGTGTTCATGCTTGGCATCTTTGTGGTTTTTAATAGTATGTAAGGTGAATGTTTATAGTTATGAGGTCTTTCAGGAAGTATTAATATAGGTGCACTGAATCTATTCTGTGTTCTATGTATAACACTGGCCATAGGATTTTGATCATTTATTCTAAGTCTTAGTTTTCTCATTTATAAAACAGGGATAATTTTGTTTAATAGTTATGAACAGCAATGAAATGCTACATTGTGAAACTTAAGAACCTTATTGTATACACATAAAAATACAGCAGGACAGAGAGATGCACACAGCAGGGTCTGAAACACTACCAAACACAAGTACATAATTGTGTGGTCTTTCTAGAGCAGCCATTTGGCTGATGAGCACAACCTCAAACATTAGAGACCACATAGCAGAGCAAAAGCCATCCCGGGGAAAACTGGAGAAAATGCAAACAAAGCTTGAATGCAAGAGCCCAACTTTGCCTCCAAGCCTTTTTTTCTCATCTATAAATTAATCTGCCATAATTATGGGTTGTTACAACAATCAAATGAGTCAATTCTTAAAGTTACAATTTCTTCAAAAGAAGAAAAAAACAGTAATGCAAATAAACAAAACTAGTAAACAAACTTGCAGAAGCCTGGAAACCACTAGAATATCCAGGCCCTATCACATTCCTCACAGCAAACAAAACATCACCGCTGCTAGCCGCAGGAAGAGCCAGGAACCAAGCAGACATGGTAAGAACCACAGAGCAGAGTCGGCCTGACGGCTCAGCCTCCTCAGGACAACCAACCATAAAGCAGGATAACTCCAAACATTTCTCTTGTACAACCAAAAACACTTCCCATGGCAAAAGATCCGTTCAGTGAGATCAGAGGCTGTCTTCCATCTGCATCAAACAGGCAATTCTGTGTGAGCCTAGCTGCATAAAAACAAACAAGATGATGCTGACCACGCTAGGTCTTGTGTATACTTGTTTCACACAACATACCCCTGAAATTTTTTCAAAGTATAACAGTTCACATCTCTGACAGGAATAGAAAAATGAGAAAAAAATCTGCAGCTGCTAGCCTTATGGAACAACCTCAAAAGCCAACATAGCAGAGCAAAAGCCATCCCAGGCAAAACTGAAATAGAAACAAAGCTTGAATGTAAGACCCCAACTTTGCCTCCGAGCCTTTTTTCTCATCTATAAATTAATCTGCCATAACTATGGGTTGTTCCAACGATTAAATGAGGCAATCCTTAAAATTACAATATCTTCAAAAGAAATAAAAAACAAAACAAAACCAAAACTTGTTTTTAGAAGACCTTAGTATGAAAAGATGCAGCCATTATACACTTCGCCTACTCTGGGGTACTATCATGCTATGCACCTCTAAGTAAGAGTAGTACAAGGATGTCAAGGGCCCAGCTGAACTGGCACTCATTTCAGCAGGAAGGAGCAAGAGCTAAGAGAAGCATACTGTGAAGCATCGCCAACACAGGCCTGGTCACAATCACCCAGTCCTGCTGTGCAGAAAGGGAAGAGCAGTGGGCACCTGCAGTGATATTTAAGAGTAAAAAAAGAAATCTATCTTAGAGGCAAGAAGTGGTGTTTGATTTTATTAGAAAACCCTCAAAAAGAGTTTGGTTTTGTTTAATAAGCCTGATATTGCAGACTCCAGCATGTGGTTTCAGTTGTGGAGATAGCCATAATCTAAAGGCACTGCACCCTAATAATCTACTCTTCCAAGGAGACTCTAGCAGTGCAGCACACTTGTGAATCATGGGGGCAGGGAAAGGCTCATGTTACAAATGCAAATGCGGTAGGTAAGCTTTTGCCTGCCTAGCACTCAGGAAGCTGAGGCAACAAGATTGGGAGTTTGAGGCCAGCCACAGCTACACAGTGACAACCCTGTCTTTAAAACAACAAAAGCAGGATTTAGTTCAGAAAGGCCTATTATGGTATGGCCTAAGAATCCTATGCCCCAGAATGATGCTACTGTTATCAGTGCACAACTGAGTATCAATATACTTTGTTACAATATTATGATACTTCCTTGAATAGTAATTATTCCTACTATACAATAAAAAAATCCAGTTGGGACTCACAGCCCTGGCTTCTCTATGTAATGCAATATCCCAAGTTTCACAAAAATCAATTGTAATACTAGCCTTCCAAGCCAAATAGTTATGATCCAAATGAATAGCTACACGTATGTATCCTCCAGGTCAGAAAGCAGGAACTTGACACAACATGGGGAGATCTACCAACAACCCTGCAAAGCTAGAGTAGTTGTCACTGGTCCAATATTTGCAGTGGATAAACCAGAAAGTAGCACTCATGACCCACTGTTCTTAATAACTATTTGAAGACAATTAGGGAACCAAGAGCAGAGCCCTTAGATAGGCAATGTCACCCATGAGCTTTCAAAATATGTGATTTTGTAACTACCTCTGAATCTAGGAGATGGGGAGAGAAGTATCTTATTCCAGAACAAATAAAATAAAAGCTAAAAGGGGAAAAAGACTTAACTCTTGGACTCAAGTTTTCTCACATTATTCCAAAATCTGGTACTCTAACAGCTGGGGAAGCACATGCTGGGTTAGCTAGCTGGGTCACCTCACTGTAAGGGTGAGAACAGAGTCGTCTGCTGGACCTCAGAGTAAGTCAGCTAATTAGTTTGTGGCAGGTTCTGTAAAGCACTGGCTGGCCTGGAACTGACAGGGATCATCTGATCTCTCTCTCTGGCATAAAGTACCAGGCCCCACCTCCTAAAAGTAATCCTGATTTCAAACCAAAACTCCTGAAGTGTTTATAGCACCAAAAGGAACTCAGGGAAGCATGGGAAGGGAAGGCCAAGAGCTAAATCCTATTATTCAAGCTGTGTCAAGGAAATCCCAATGACAATATAAAACTACTGCTTCCTCATGAGACACCTTCACTTAAAGAGTTAACATCTGGACTGCCAGCTGTCACATCCAAGAACTTCTGTGTACCTGCTGTGAGTTCTATATAATCACTGTGCCACAAATATAATCACTGGCCACTCAGCTTACTAGACTAAAGACCCAGCTGCCCTACTAGACACAGATGGCTCGCTGTCCTTGTTCTCCAAACTTAACATTGACCTTCTTTTGTTTTTAAAAGAATGACTGGGACAGCCCCCCTTTCCCAATGTTGCATGCATATCATGGGAACTAGAGTGATTCAGATTTCCCATAAACACAGTTTTCTCTGTGTGACATCCTAACTGCAGTAAAGCAAGACCAGCAGCAGAGCAAGCCCAGGTTAACATCAGCAGAACACACCACCAGTGCTGACCAGCAGTTTTCTGACTGGCAGGCCTTCATCAGCCAAAAGCACCTGCCAACACCCTGGCTTAACATCCATCAGTATTCTTCTATCAACCTACAGATGGCACAGACGTCAAACTATTGAATAACATTTTATTCTCCACGGATATCCTCTTAAGAAAGAAGATACTGAGACTTAACCATCTGACTGTAGGAGTCCTGCTTCCTAAAGAAACATCTGGCCTGAGGCTCAATACAATGAAGATCTAAAAATCACATTTCCCAAAACAACTAAGTATGGGACTCTCCTTGGGCAGGGCTTTATCATAAAAACTGTCCTAAAAGTGACAGTAATAATCCCAATTCTTCTGTTTTATCTCCTTTTAATTCAAATTACTTTTCTGCCTCCTACAACCTTCACAGTAGTCCAGATGTGTGCCTGTGCCTAATGTCAACAAACTAGAAACTGGTCAGAGAATTCACAGCCATTGTTATCAAGGCTCCTGGCCACCATACCAGCAACTCATTAATGAAGCACACTAGTTTTTCTCTAGCAAATAACTTAAAGTGGAGGCAGTATTTATAAGGCAGTACTTTCTCTTAAGAAATCAAATAAAAGTGTGAAGAAGGAAGAAAATAGAATTCCACTGCTCTCTTGAGAAGACAGGCAAACAGCAATCCTTTGGCTTGCTCCCATTCCTCATAACCAAAGTATAAATCTTGTCTGCCCCAAAGAAGCCCCATGAGAAGAGCACAAAAGCAGTTCCCTTTTGATTTACAGGCCATTATGTCTGAACTAAGTCAAAAGATCCAGAAGCATTCCGGTCAGCTCTGACAAGGCTAGCCCTCAAGAACATGCTTAATATTAATACACAGAGAGAGCAGGCTAACACCGACTACTGTAACCAAACAGTTTTCGGAGACAGAAGGGTAGCGCCTAGGTAACAAATGCAGCACATAAAGAAGCGCATGTGTAGGTGAAACCAAGTGTATGATGATAAGGGGGAAGAAGGTATCTCAAACATTTGCCACCGGGTTCTTTTAGGCCACAACGACATCCGGGAAAAGGACTAAAAGGGTACAGAACAAACCAAGTTAGGCATGAAAGGCAGGCAGATAGCTGCAACATACATCAGCCAGAGAATACAAAAGGAGATTCAAGTAGATATATTTCCCAAGATTCCTTTATCTATAAAGCTGATAATATAGAGAATGTGCTTCAAGAAAGGCGGTGACAAAGCTTCAGAAAGAATGCTAAGATTCAGCAGCAAGAGGCAGTAGGCAAGGAGACTGCTTTGGCTGCCATTCAGCCAGAATTTATATGTGGGGTTAGTGGCAATGAATTAAAACCAAACCAGAAAACAAAGACAAAACAAAACAAAACAAAACAAAACAAAAAAAAAAAAAAAGCAAGCTCCCCAACAGCATAGGCATAGGAAACAAAGCTGCTCAATTGCGGCCACCATAAAATTCACATCTAGCCTGCAAAAACCAAGACTGAGCCACATGCCTTGTCCTCTGTAAGGTTCTGAGGTAGTGGCCGGGCAATCACTCCTCTAAGACAGCACCTCATGCAGATACCCAACTTGTCCTTCTCTCTTGAGCTTTGTTTTAGTGAAGAATGCCTTCTTGTTAACTCATTAACTGAGGCTTTGATTGTAGTGCTTCCCTCACCTGGCCCTCCGCCCCCCTGCCGCCCACAGAAACCCAAGCCCTGACTTTTCCATCTTTGAAGTGCAGTTTGCCTGTCCTGTCATGCTTGGTGAGCTCCATGTATGCTACAATGGGAGTGTTCTAAAACACCCTCTAACACTGCGAGCACCTAGGAAACTCAACAGGCACATTTGCTTTGGGGGAAAGGGGAAGAAAGAGACAGGAACAAGTTCCTCAAGCCAACTTACAAATCCTCCTTTTCTTAGACAGGAGTCGCCCGGGGATGAGCTCAACACATACTCCACCATGCTAACGCCTAGTCCCCCACTCTCCGACCGTGGGGACAGTACAGAATTGACCTCACTGTTCACATGGAAACTCTGACCAGGTCTTCTCTGCACCATGATTGGCTGGGAAACTGAATGATCTACAAAAAAGATACACAAGTGTGACACAGTGCAGCCAGAAGCCCAAACAAATTATGAGTGATGTCTCGTGATAAACCAATGTCTGGGAATCAGGAGACCCACCATGGTCAGCTGAGCCAAGGTCTCCCCTTGGGTCTTTCAATAAGCACTGGTATTCTACATAGGCTAAGGACACAGAACATACCCCTCCTATATCTAGGAGAGCAAGGGAGTACAGCCGATCACATTGCTAAGTAGAAAAGTCAATGGTCACCTCTTTCGAATTGCAGAAATTCTTTTGTTCTTTTTTTCCTTATCTTTTTTTTGGGGGGGGGACAACAAATCGTTCTGAGGACTCCAGTTTGCACCGTCCTGAATACAGTTTATCCAGTGTTGGGTTTTCTGTTTTCCCCATCCCTAGAAGCTGTGGCTTCTTTCTGCTGTTGGTGTCTCTGCCTCTACCAGCTCTCCCCAACCCTCTTCAGTGGCAGTCTATCACAAGAGTGTCTGTGCCGGGTGAGTTCATTTGACCTCAGGCACATTTAAAGATAACTACGGCATATATAGCATAAAACATCAAGAGAAAAAGAAAAAAAGAATAATGAAGTTCAAAGTATGGGTTTGGATTTTCCAATTCCAGGCAAGCTGACAGCAGCACAGAGGGAAACGCAGCTAAAATCATGATCACTTCAAATGAGTCCCTTCTTCTTTGACTAGCACTTGAGAAAATATTGAAGATTTGATTTTGTGTAATTATTTTTAATATACTACATCATCTAAGCTCCTTAGTGGCAATTATACTACTATAGGACAGGACATTTGCTCGGCGTGCTTCTGCCACTGATCTGAAATTCATGACTTGGCCAAGTGCTGAGGAAGGGAGCTCTAAGACAGGCATAAATCACAGTAGAGAGGCTAGAGCTAGATTACCTGATGTTCCCCAGGCACTGTCTCGCCATTGATCACCCAGGAATATTCCTTTTGGTCCATCTTTGCTGGATTCATCTGTTTCCCAAAACTTTTTACCTGGCAAGAGCTGCTGCAAATTAAAAATAATAGATGCTTTTAAAGAATTCATAAAGGATGAGAGTACAGCAGTCAACACTTTCTTTAGACAAGAGTACTGAAGATGTTCAAAGACCCTGAGGGTCTCAATCAAAGTGTTTTGGCTACACAGCTATGATCAGAACACTATTCTTCTTTGGTAAAGGACACAGAAATGCCTAAAGCAGGGGGACACTAATCATCAATATCTAAAATTGTTCACTTAATTGTTGTGAAGATTTTTGAGGAGGTAAGAGTACAAACATGGCCCTACTACAGCTAACTGCTTGCTCCGAGGGCTCTACCTGCGAGAGTGCCTACCACAGTTAACACTGTCCGCACAAGCACTGACTGAGCACAGTTACTCAAGCAGGAGCACAAACACAGCTAGGAGCCCCAGCTACAGAATATTAGACACCACTTCTATTAACTAACTCTGCACCACATCCACCTTTTCTAAGATTTTAAGAGAAAAAAAAAAACATTCATCTACTTTCAGAAGGAAAATCAAATTTCTTGACCTCTGTTAGGTTTAATAATACTTCAAAGAAACAGTGGCTGTAGTTACAGAGGAAAGTTCCTGAAGACTGCCATAATTCTTGGTGTGTTCATCAATTTTAATAAAATGTCTCCCTCTTGTTTCCTCTAGTTGTTTTTTTTTTAATATCTACTATTCCTCAGACAGGATTTCAGAAGTTTAAGATAATGTGTAATCACTAATTCTGAGCATAAACGGGCATACTGAAGATCTGACTTATGTAATACCAGAAATGGAATTCTAGCTTTCTGATAAAACACCAGAAAGCCCAAGAGATCTGCTCTCCTCCTGGACAGGTTTAACTTTCCAACTTATTTAGCTACTACATCTGAGCATAATAAAGAAATCAAAACTGTCTAAACCAAACCCCAGCTCTCCAGCCTCACTACTGCCATCTCAGCCTAGTGTTACCATATCCTCAAAAAGTCCCAAACTATTCCACAGCATAGGTTCCTACACAAACCCAAGATGGTTGCTACCTTTTTCAAATAGATCCCAACAAAAAGACTTTTTGGTCTGACATTGAGTTATGCAAGTGCTAAGCTGCCTCGAGGACAGGCAATTAAATCAAAGCATCAACCAAGTGTCCCTTAATGTTCTGGGGTCTATTAACTGGAGTGGGTTGGGAAGAGGAGGTAAAAAGAGAGGGAGAAACAGGTTGACCGAATAAAGCTGAGCAAAGAGACAGAAATCCCGGGACTAGATAATTCTGATTTGCCCTGGGAACTACTATTAAACTGTCCTTGGTCGTCTCCTCTTTCTTCTGATGCCAAACTTGTTTTTCAGTGGCAATTCCCCTCAGAAGCATCAATATCCACCAAACAGCTTCTTGGAAATGTATTCAGCGGCATCGGACATTAGCAAAATCATAGTCAAATTCCAGAAGAGATACCGAGAATATACAAGGGTCAATTAAACAAACAAAAAAAAAAACAAACAAAAAAAAAAAAAACTTCTGGGTGCTAGAAAAATGGCTCAGCTGTTACAATCACTAGGTGAGCTCCCAGAGGACCTGGGTTTGATTCCCAGAAACCACTTGGCCTTTTATAAGTGTCTATAACTCCAGTCCTGGGAGATCCAGTGTTCTCCTCTGACCTCCTCAGGTGCCAAGCTGCAGACACACATGTGGGCAAATCACTCACACACATAAACAAACTCCTATTCCCACATGGCAGCTCACAGCTGTCTGTGACTACAATCCCATATGCAGACAAAATACCAATACACATAAAATAAACTAAAAAGAACTTCTGTTTCCACTTTTTTCCCCTTTTCATCTTGTAAACCACCTATCCAAAGACTCCATAAAACTTCCTTACTCACTAGCTCTCTCCCAACATTCTACTTTTAAATAACAACATTCTCATTCTTATTTTGAAGAGGGTGAGACCAAATAGTACTCCCAATTTAGAACCCTCTATGCATACTAAAAGGAGCAACAATATTAGTACAAGAGTCCACATCTCTTACTGGTTAATTTTATGCTCTGTGAAATGGTGTAAAGAGCAAAAGTAATTAAAACCAGTCCTATGCTGTTGTGGTTTTTTTCCCCAACCTTTATCCTTCTTCACATAATTCAAGAATAGCCTAGACAAGTACCAGATTCAACATATAAACAGTCTTGCTATAATTTATCAAGTTGGTAACTAAAAGTAGCAATCTTTGAGCTCAAGGGGGTAAAGGGGACTTGTGGGATTCTGACATTGTTTACTACAGTCTATTAGGTTGTCATAACATGCAAAGTAGCAAGTGCAGGCAAGCAGATGAGAGCAGCAGCAAGACACACCTTCAAAGGGGAAGCAGTAGATGTCTCAGAGGGCACTTATAAAGGTGCTTGCCTCCAAACCTGACTACTTGAGTTCATCCCTGAAACCTACATATTAGAAGAGAGCCAAGTCCACATGCTGTCCTTCTCTCTCTCTCTCTCTCTCTCTCTCTCTCTCTCTCTCTCTCTCACACACACACACACACACACACACACCCACATCCACAAACACACATATGCACACAAATAAATAATGAAACAAATATTAAGAAAGTTAAGGTGGAGAGTCAACTTTCTATTAGTAACATGCATCAAGCCTCAAAGAAACACATCAAAAATATGTTCCTAGCTCACCAAGAGTCACCCAGTTCTCCTGCTACTAAAAATAGAAAACAAATACTAAGATGTTAGAGGTAACCCCCACAGTGCTAGAGCTCCTTATACAGATGAGGTGGAGGTCAGCTAACTGTTATCAATGAGAACAGCAGACACTATTTGGGCAAGTTCCCAAGAGATAAAACAAGGTGGGAGAGCAGAGTGCAGCATGCTGATTGGGGCCAGGCAGGGTACAAAGAGTGAGTTGCTTGGGTGCTCAGTAAACAGGAAGGCAATCCCTGAACCAAGGGATCTGGGCAAAGTCAAAAGCAAGCTTAGTTAAGTTCTTTAATATCTCAGAGTTCACATAGAACCTAGCCTTTCTCCCTTTACTATAAAATCTACTGTTTGTACTCAATGGTGGAAAGCAGCAGGGCTTTCCAATGACTCCAATGACCTAGTCCCAGCGTTCTGTAAAGAGGATCTTGATGGTGGGGTGCTGTGGGGTCACAACATCTACAGTGCCACAAACTACTTACTTCTATTTGCCCCTACTACCACCACTGCCCGGCTCACTCACTTTAGACAGCTGCTATGCTGTGAACTGTACTAGAAAGTGGCCCACCTGGCAAGGTATCAAGAGAGATCTCTACCCAACAATGCACTAGGAATTGAAGTCTTCATTCTAAGAGCCTGAAGGCCTGAATCCTGATATCAACCCCATGGATTTGAAAGAAGACTCTTCTCAGATAAAGTTGAGCATACACTCAGCACTGGTAGAAATCATGCATGAAGCTCATGCGAGACCGTATGAAGTTGTAAGACATAACAATGGCCTTCTGAGCTGTCTGGATCTGTTATACAGTGGATCCAATCACGACTATGTGGAAGTGTGTATTTTCAACTCTTGTGTTTTCTTTTAAGAAGAACGTCCCCATGGGTGGTGGTCCACACCTTTAATCTCAGCAATTGGAAGGCAAGAGGCAGGGTTATACAGAGAAACCCTGTCTTGAAAAGACAAAACACCAAAGCAACAAGAACAACAATACCCGTACTTCTCATCCCACTTCCATTACTGTGATTTTGACTTAGGAAAAAGTAGTTAATTAGCTCTGTCCACTTCATGTTCTCCCATACACTGGCTTAAACCCCTTCCACATTCAAAATAAGTAGCCTTTCCTGAAGCTGAGGGACAGCAGTGTTAACACTTTCAGCTTTATAGTCAGTCAACAAAAGTAAGGATATCTACCTTCAGAGCTAGGTAGCAACTTTATTACAAAACAAGATAAAGATTCAAGAGACATTTAAACTCAGCAAATACACCTCTGGGGGTAATTCTATCCACAGCATGAGGTATGGCATCCCCACAAGCCAAAATATTGATTGCCACAAACATGCAGTTGACAAACTTTCTCTTCAGCCAGCCCTAACTTCAATCACTACAAATTTAAATACAGCCAGCCTTAATTTATTTGAGATCGATCTCACTCACACACACACACACACACACACACACACACACACACACACACCCCGGTGTGTGTGTGTGATGCAGAGGCTCAGGGCACTCCAAGCCAGCATACTTTCTTTTCTTTGTGAGGCAGGTAAAGCCAGGCCTGCTGAGAACTCACTAAGTAACCCAAGCTGATTGACAACTCTAGGCAATCCTCCTGCTTCTGTTTTCAGGTGCTGAAATTACAGCCAAAAGGCAACAAATTACAGCTCGGCTTTCCAACATGCACTTTAAAGGAAAACTAAGCTATAAAGGATTAAGATCTGACAATTCTTTAAAAAAAAAAAGTGATAAGGACTACGACTTGGTCAGACTGTACTAACCGGATGCACCTGGAAAAGAGCACATGCTACACAAACAGGTCCACACCAATGACAGTCAACTTGAACAAATTCTGAAATCGTCATCTCAGCAACTTCCCCATCTCCAATGCTAATAGCAAGTAGCTTCTCAAAACTGACTTCATCTGTAACCAAGCACAGTGACCACTGAGAGCAAGACAAGCGAGGGTCTACAGGTGATCTGACACTTGGGAACACCTTTTGTTGTTTCCTGAGTCTAGCAAAACAGACTCTTCAAGAAGTTATACTCAATAGAGTGTGCCTACATCTCCTGAAATTACAAGTGAGAGCAGGAGAACTATCACAAATTTACTACAAGCCAGTTCATTGTACATTTTACGTTCCAGGCTAAATGTAAACTAGTAAAGACCTTGTCTCAAAACCAAAAACACCAGAAACAACTATTTAAAACCAAGAACCCCACACAATTATCTTATATTCCTTATTAAGGAACCTTTAACACATAAAACCTCTCATGTGTCTAACTCTCTGAATGCCACATGTGGCTTTACATCTGTCTCCTTATCTCACGTTACAAATAGTCTGTCATAAACAACAACTGAAATAACCCAATACCGCTTAGAATGAAGAGCTACTCCTAGTCTGCCAGAGGGTGGGATTCCCCCAATCCAAGGCAGCCCATGTACTCTCCCAGCAAAGCTAGCACTGTGCCATTCAGACCACTGTAGTAAAAATCACTAGCCAACCAAACTCCCCAAGAACCATGACCCTAGTTCTGTGGAACCTAGAGAAGTTCTAACTAAGGATTAGCGTGTATGACCATGCCAATACTAATGTTTGCATAGGGAAGTATTCATGAGTTTCTCGGCTGGCCTTAAAAGCAAGTGGGCGCCGGGCAGTGGTGGCACACGCCTTTAATCCTAGCACTTGGGAGACAGAGGCAGGTGGATTTCTGAGTTCGAGGCCAGCCTGGTCTACAAAGTGAGTTCCAGGACAGCCAGGGCTATACAGAGAAACCCTGTCTCGAGAAGAAAAAAGAAGAAAAAAAAAAAAAAAAAGCAAGTGGGCAAGGCCATGCAGTGGTGTCACACACCTTTATCTCCAGCACTTACAAGGCAGATGCAGACAGAGCCACTGCTCTACTGAGTAAGTTAGTTCCAGGATAACCAAGGCTACAAGAAAAACCATGTCTCAAGCCCAACCACACCCTCACCAAAAAACCCTGTGCACTTTCTACTATCATATGCTCACATGTTACCTAACTGCTTACACTTGTAAAACATGTCACAGACAGCGCCCCACCTCTGTACCCACTATTCTCTCTTCTCTTCTCTCCCGTCCATACCATTTCCTCCAGAAATTTGGCTTGTAAAACACAATCCCTTGCTTACAAACTCACAGGCATGATCAGGTTTCATCATGTTATCTGGCTACTCAAATTTCCAAATTCCTAGTTTTACCTGAAATGATTAAACGTTTAAGCACCTAGTTAGACTCAAGAAATAAAAATAAATAAATAAATAGATTCTTTAAATCTCAGAAGCTGACATTAAGTCAGAAAAAGGTCTCTTTGAGACTGCAATTTGAACTATGATGGTGACTATGGTAATTCACAAGTTCCTGAAAACAAAAGTATTTCTAGAAATCTGTTCTCAAAAATCCCTCCAATTTAGCTAGTGACCGCCCCCCCCCCAATACCAAACTGTTGTAAAGCAAATGAGACAATTCAAGAAATGTCCACAATGCCATGCCCTCTACTGATGCAGTCATCCCTGTTAGAGATGTAAGCCACTGTCTAAAAAAAGAAACAAACATTTTTTGAAAGTATAAAAAAATAGTAATAATAGTAAAGCCTGAGTCACCCATTAACTGTCACCAGAAGAGTAAGAATGAACCCAGGGCCAACCGAGCGATCCCCCCACCCCAACCCCTCCCCCCCACCAAAATAACTCATCTGAACAACTAAAGTTCTTCAATCTGGCATTGTGGTGCATATGCATGTAATCCTAGCACCCGGAGACTAATTAATGTAGGATTACTACAAGCCTAGGTTACAAATAAGATCCTTTCTCAACACACATGCTCATTCAGGAGTCTTTGTCCTAGCCCCTCCTCTCTCCTCTCCCTCCCTCCCTCCCTCAAATGTAATGAAGACTGCTTCTCTTTATACATTGTTCCGAGCTAGGCCAGTGAGATGAATCACCAGGTAAAGGCACGTGTCTAATGGCCTGAGATCATCCCCAGAACCTGTATTGTTCTCTGACCTCCACATGCCTACCCATATACACATAAAATTAATTTTTTAAAGATAAGAAAGATACCAGTTGCTGGAGTACTTGCCAAGCCTGCAAAGCCCTGAATTTAATCATCTTTATTGTGTGTGTATATCGGGGTTGGGGGGGGGGGGGGGGGTAAGGGGGGGGCAGAAGAGCTCCCCCAGCCCTGGAGTCACAGGCAGCTCTGGAGTACCACTAAGCCCTGAGCCATCTCTCCAGGCCCTGAAATGAATGATTTTGTGTTGTTCTGGGTTATAAGAGCAGGATTAATGCCTTTCAACACTAGTTTCACCGCTACAGTGAAACCCACCAATCACTAGCCAAGATAGTCATTTTAGTCTTTCCCTGCTGAATCTAAACATCCAATACTGATTTTTCTGTCTATGGGAAATCTTAAAGTTGGTCAGCAAATGCATTTTTATAATCCTAACACCCAGGATACTAAAGCTAGACTGCAAGGCTAACATGGGTTCATTCAATAGCGAGAAACCCACTTTTGGTGGGGTCTTTTTGGTTCTTGGTGTTTTTGTTTTGTTTTATTAGAGTGGGGGAGAAGAGCCAAGGGTATCTCTGCATAGCCCTGACTGTCTGGGAACTGATGGCCCCAAAGTCAGAGATCTGCATGCACACACTAAGTAGTAACTAAGTAGTAGTAACTAAGGAAATGTTTGTTTGAAATGGGGTCAGAGGCTGGGTACCTAAAGTGTGGAGCCCCAGGAGAAGGCTC
The DNA here is from genome assembly GCF_000001635.26 of Mus musculus. Lineage (NCBI taxonomy): Eukaryota > Metazoa > Chordata > Mammalia > Rodentia > Muridae > Mus > Mus musculus. Next base: position 130,710,712 of record NC_000070.6, on the reverse strand, counting down.
AGGGCTCTGAGACACCTTTCAGCTTTACCACTGCTTTACTTACTCAGTCTGCTTTCTGTGATACAGGGCAGCAGCTGGGACCTGTGCTTTGTAGGCAAGCCCTCTACCTGAGCTACATCCCTAGCCCTCCAGCAAGCTTTGGGATTTGATTTTTCTGGTTGTTGTTTTTGTTGTTGTTGGCAAGTTTTGGCTTTTGTAATTTATTTTTCTTTTTTTTTTTTAAGATTTATTCATTTTATGTGAGTGCTTTGCGTGTAACACGTGAGTGTTTGGTGCCTTCGGGTCCGAATCCTAGAAATGGAGTTACGTGTGGATGGCCACCATGTGGATACCGGGAATTAAACCCAGGTCCTCTGCAAGAATATATGCTCTTAACCACTGTGCCACCTCTCCTACTCTTGTACTGTAATTACAAACTAAGAATCAAAACCCATCATAATGAATAAGAATGCAGCCACAGAAGCCAATTCATCACTTAAGCTGTTTTAAATGAAAATCTATTCTATAGAGTCAACTAAGGCACAAGGGGCAAATGAAAACAGGATGCAAACAGATTATGTTTCATCCATCCAGAAGATAGTAAGGTGCCCTGAAGATTCACTACAACTACTGAGAAACCAAGAGGTGTGATTTAGAGGAGACTGGAGATACGAAGAACTGGTGCCTGTTAGGACACCCATCAGTGAGAGCTGCAGGCTGCTTTCTGACAATGCCTACACTTTGACATATAACCATCAGGAACAAGTTCTGAAACAGACTGTAAAGACACACTGCTTTCATGAAACAAGTCCTTCAGAGACATCGGGACAGACAGCACCTTAATTTCCTGCCACTTTGGATAAATTAACCTAGAAATAAGTAACACACCGACCTCTCGGTCTCTCCGCTAAGCACTGGAGTCCACTGAGCACATTCTTTACATGTTCCCACTTCAAATTACTGGGACAGGGACAAAAGAAACTAGCTCCAGAACACTGGACAATCAGTCCAGAAAAGTGGCAGGAAGAAATACACAAAAAAAAAAAAAAAAAAAAAAAAAGCAACTGTGTTGTCTGTCAAGTTACCTACTGATGAAGTCGCATGCTTTTTTGATGCATAAATGTGTTCCAATCATATTCTTGTTTAAATGGGCCTGTATCAAAAGCAACACAATCTCTCTTGAGACCCTGGTATACAAAGACCTACCTAGGACCCCTTAACACAAAGTTCAGGAATAGACAGTTTGGAACATTCTACAACCAACACCTCTAGATCCTGAAACTCCACGCAAATAACTAAGAGGTGAAGAATATGGCATTCACCCATCCACACTGCCGGGTGGCCTCTAGTGTTTCTCAGCACTCATGCATGAGCAACGGAGGTCTGTCCCTGTGCTAGAGGAGGGAGCGCCCTGTTCATGCATCCTCGTAAATGATGCTCTACACAGGGAATAGCAACAGAAAAGACTTTCTCTATGTGTCTCTATGTGCTATGAGAACCAAATCAAAAATCAGTGAAGTAAGTTTGATGTTCTCTGGTTCCTTACAGCAAACTTACTGTAAAAGAGAAAGTAGGAGCCACCCTTAATCCCAGCAACTTGGAAGGCAAAGGCAAGCAGATCTCTGAGTTCCAGGTTAGCCAGGACTACACAGTGAGACCCTGTCTCAAAATTTAAAAAGAGAAAAAAAGAGAGAGAGAGAAAGACAGCAAACAAAGAAACAATGACACACATCATAGTTTAATGCATACCTGAGCAAGCAACAGAGTACAAGTAAACCAACTCTGTAAATACCATGATGTCCGCTACATACATAAAATCGATGAGACAAAAAAGCAGCCTCTTAACCTTGTGCTACAAGAACCTGATGACAACTGTCCTGGCAGCATGTAACGGAGTGTAGCTACAGTCCCCCAGGACTGATGAGGCAGAGGCATACGGATGCAGCTGTGAGGCCAGCCAAGGCTCCACAGTAGATCTCTGGCTCAAAAACAGAGTGTCTCCATATCAGACTCAGCTTGTAGGGCAGCAGCAATGTTGATCACAGGTACCTGTGCTAAAGGGCTTCTGCCCTAACTATCTGCAAGAGAGGCAGACTTCCAGTTTTGTTGTTATTCATCCTTTCCCCACATCTTCACAACCCTGGGGGCAGGAAAGGCATCTAAGTGCTGCAGCTGTTTACTGAACCAAACTGGAATTCTAGGTGACAAGTATAGGGCCTAAGAACAGGAGAAATCCCCTGAAAGCTGAACTCATTCTATGGCTTCTAGTAGGTGAGACAGCAGGAGAGCTTCATGGAGGAGTGAACACAAACTACAAGCTAAAATTTGAAAGAATAAGACTCCACATAAAGAACTGAGAGTGATGTATCTGGGTTTGGACAGCTGGAACATGATCACATCAGTCTTTGCTGCTTATCTGTTTTAAAAAAAGCATCCTAACATCACAGGACCATCATGAAAATCAGGTCTATGAAGTGATAAACATAGCCAAAATAAAATGTATTTGTTCAACAGATTTCTTTTTCTGTGCCCAATAAAATAGAATGAATGAATCTATGCAGTATTGACCCTTACAACCTTAGTTGGTCTTCCTTTCCTCATCTTTAAAAAAGAAGGGGAGGAGGAGGACGGAGGACATGCGGTTACACAAGTCAGGTAAAGGAAGGGTGGATCTAGGGATACAAGTCAGACACAGTGCACATACCATAAACTCAGCATTTTCCAAGCAAAATAGAAAAGAACACAAGTTCAAGGTCAGCCTAGACTACATAGTGAAGACTTATTTCAAACAAAGCAAAACAAAAGGAAGAGTCACAGATAATGCTGTTGATGGTATCATTATAAATATGGTATTGGAGGCTGCCATTCACTATTGTAAATGTTTAGTTGGTTTACTCTCGAATCAAGTATATGAATATGCATTCCCCCCCCCAAAAAATTACTAAGAGCCTGCCTTAATGGGACACAAATTTAATCCCACCATAAAGGCAGATATATTGCTGTGAGTTAAAAGGCAAGCCTAGGCTACACTGAAAGACACTGCCCTTTGAGACCTTGCTACATTACATTACTAGCTGTCTGAACTCCTGGCTGCTGGAACTATGCAACACTATTCCCAGCCTCTCTCTTTTATTAAAGCTAACATTTTAGCCAAAAGAGAAGCCTGAAAGGTAGAAATGTATTAGCAGAGAGAGAGCGGGGGCCTTACTGTACTTGTCTGAGCAACAACATGTCTTCTTTCCAACAATCAATTTTGTAGTCAACTGAATGAACTGTTTTTTTATGTACTTCTACTTAAAAGGAATTGCCAACTTCAATAGCTGTCCCTTTCAGAAATGTGATTCACAAACCATTTTAGCTGATCAATACTTTATAATTCGAAACTGGGCAGTAGTGGTACACTCAGGGGGTGGGGGGCGGGGGTGGATCTCTGCGTTCAAGGCTAGACTGGTCTACAAAGTTGAGTTCCAGGGCAACAAGAGCTACACAGAGAAACTGCCTCAAAAGGCCAAAATGGGGGTGGGGGGCTGCCACAACACCTTTCTATTCCAACAGGACAATGTCAACCATAATGGAAAACAACTTAACATATTGAACCATTCCCACTTTGCTTCCAACCCAACCCCTGTATCCCAATGGACATTTCCAATCAGCTGTTGAAAGGTGAAGGGGTCAACTTAGAAGAACCCAAGGAGGGCTAGGACTGTAACTCAGTTGGCAGTTACATACATTAGCATGTATGCAGCCTAGCATCAAACAAACAGTATAGTGGTACACACCTATCATTCTAGCGCTCTGGAGATGAAAGCAGTAGGATCAGAGGTTGGGACTGGAAAGGGTGACTCAGCAATGAAGAACACTTAATGTTCTGGCAGATGACCTACCTGGGTTTGGTTCCTACCACCAACATGATAGCTTGACACCCTCAACTTCCATGACCTCCTTCCTGCATGCACACAGTGCATATAAGCTCATGCAGGCATACAGCTATACCCATAAGAACTTGTTGGGCTGTTCAAGGTCACACTTTGTTGAAGCCAGCCTGAAATACAAGAAACCCTATTGTAGGGTATCCTGGGATGTGGGGGGTTGTGGGGTGGGGGGGGATGTCCAATAAAAAGTTCTAGAATAACAAACACCTCTTAAATGTCCTTTGGCATATTTCTCTTTTCCTCTCTCCTCCAAAAAGACTAACCATTTTTTTTTCTACATAAGATCAAACTCCAGCAATCTCTGACATGGGAGAGTCCTAGAAACCAAACTCTTACTCAACATCTCTTAGAGATAGAAAGAAGCAAAGTCCAAAGATAAATGTTTGAAGCACAGATACAAACACTGGCTAAGGGCCCTGGACTCTGTGCTGGTTCTAAACGACCACGTTTTACTTTCTCTGAGTAAGCAGTTTCCTGGATCACTATCAAATCACTCCCTCCTCTAAGTCTATGTGGTAGTACCTGCTTTTAATCCCAGCACTCAGGAAGCAGAGGACACACAGGACTACAGAGTGAGACCATGTCCCCCAAAGCTGCTATCTCACATTCAGAGATACTATTATTCCTTTTTTAATTTCTGGTATCTGCAATTATCATTTAAAGTCTACCTCTGGTGAATAGAGAAGGATTTTATCACTCCATACAGGAGAGAATATTTTCTCAACTTCATTTTTTTATGTTTATTTTTATTTTATGTGCTTTGGCATTTCTGCTTGCATGTATTCCATGTGAGATTTCAGATACCCTAGAACTGAGTTACAGGTGGTTGTAAGCAACCATGTGAGTGCTGGGAACTGAACCTGTGTCTCTGGAACAAGAACCAGAGCTCTTAACCAATGAACCATCTCTACAGTAATTTCTCAATCATATTTAAAACCTATCACCAGCGGGCAATGGTGGCACATGCCTTTATTCCTAGTACTTGAGAGGCAGAGGCAGGCGAATTTCTGAGTTCGAGGCTAGCCTGGTCTACAAGGTGAGTTCTAGGACAGCCAGGGCTATAAAGAGAAAGTCTGTCTTGAAAAACCAAAAAAACAAACAAACAATCACCAAGGGTAATTATTTTTCTAAAGGATGAAGAGCTACCTACCTAAATGCATTGTTTAATCCAGAAATGAGATGGTAGCCTATACGATTAAACTATTCTAGATATATAAAATATTATGGAATCTTAACTCAGTGTGATTGTCAATGCCTAAGAGTAGCTTTTAGAAGGCAAGAGAATGAGTTCAAGGTCACCTACATGTCAAGTGTAAGACCAGCCTGAGCTACATAAAACCCTATTTACATCACCAACAGCCTAAAAAGAAAACTAGTCACTTGTTCTATAGATTAGAAAACTTCAGCTAGCTCATGCTCAGAAGACCAGTCCTTGGTTAGTGGAGGTAAGAGAACTGCTATCATTTTAAAGTCAGCCTGGGAAACATAGTGAGTTCCAGAAGAATGAGACTATCTCAGGCCTACTACAGTAGCACAGGCCTTAGAGCACTCAGAAGGGAGCAGCAGGCAGATCTCTTCTTAGCTTAAGACCAGCCTGGTGTACAGAGTGAGGTCCAAGACAGACAGGGCTACACAGAGAAACCCTGTCTCAAAAACAAAAAAAAAAGACTCTACCCAAAATAAATAAAATTTTAAGACCACAAATAAAGAACAACAGGAAAAACAAAGATTAAGGGATCTTTTGACCAAGGATTCCCACAGTTTCTTTATTTTTTCACAAATACCTAGGCAGTCATGTCCCAACTACTCTTCTACCCAGAAAGCAGAGAGACCATAGGGAAACCAAGGTAGGAAGTTTAAAAACTAATGTCAACATGACAGGTGAACTGAGTGTCAACCTGACTGGATTCAGAGTAGACCAAGGACCAAATAGAGGGCATTCTGGGTACATTAAGGCACCCCCAGAGACTGGTGTCATGAATGAAAAGATAACATTTTAGAGAGTAGGGCGGAGGCAGGCACTGGAGGCATGTTCCTGTGGGGTCTCTGTCACCATGGCCTCTTCCTGTATGCCACTTTCATTGTCTGCTTTTTGTCTGCCATAGAGAAGCCTCTCAGTCAGGCATGGTGGTGCACGCCTTTAATCCCAGCACTTGGGAGGCAGAGGCAGGCGGGTTTCTGAGTTCGAGGCCAGCCTGGTCTACAGAGTGAGTTCCAGGACAGCCAGGGCTACACAGAGAAACCCTGTCTCGAAAAACCAAAAACAAAACAAACAAAAAGAAGCTTCTCTGTGTATGTTTCCAAAATCTCTGAAACAGAGCTAAAATAAATAATTCTGGACTAAAGAGACATTTATGAAGGCAAAACACCCATACACATAAAATAAAAATATGATTGAATGAATGAATGAGAATTCCTCCTTTATTTTATTACTGCCAGCTATTTGGTCTGGGTTACCACAAGAGAAAATAACAGTTCCCATTATTAGAAAAATACTCTGAGCCCACACCAACACAAAGTTGCTTAGGAAGTGTCTTTAAACTTTTGAGGACTCTTAAATTAAGGAGCCAGTAAAACACATGGGAACTACTTTAATTCACACTCTGCACAAGGAGAAAGGGACCCCTTCAGCTTACAACAGCTACACTTAGGGGCTGGAGAGCTGGTTCAGTCGTTAAGAGCACTAGCTGCTCTTCCAGAGGACCCAGCTTCAAATCTTAGAACCCACATGAAAACCCAAAACACACTATAATACTATAATAACTCCAGTTCAAGGGTATCTGACCCCTTCCTCCTGGCCTCTACAGGTACCAAGCAGTTGTGTAGTGCGTGCTCGCGCACACACATACACACACAGGCAAAACATCCATACACACATAGCAAAAGTAACAAAATTTTTTTTTCAAGCAAAAACAGCTTCACTTCAGACAACCAGCAAACATCTAAGTGTGGTATTTTAAGTAATAACTTCCTGCCAGGCAGTCATGGTGCAGACCTTTGATCCCAGATCTTGGGAGGCAGAAGCAGGTGGATCTGTCAGTCTGAGGACAGCCTGGTCTACAAAGAGTTTAAAGACAGCCAGTGCTGTTAACAGAGAAACCCTTTCTGAGAAGAAAACAACAAAAAAAAACTTCTTAGCAAAATTTCTAAGAAAAAAAAAAAAAATGGAAATCTTCTGTGCTAAGAGTAATGGCAAAGGCTGGGCGGTGGTGGTGCACACCTTTAACCCCAGCACTTGGGAGGCAGAGGCAGGCGGATCTCTGCGTTCAAGGCCAGCCTGGTCTACAGAGTGAGTTCCAAGACAGCCAGAGCTACACAGAGAAACCCTGTATTGAAAAGAGGAAAAAAAAAAAGAGTGATGGCAAAGGCTTTGAACAGAGTAAAGCAGCCCTAACACTAATAGAAGTCAGTTTCTTTCAAGGGAACGGATGTTCATTGGCATGTAAAGATCCATACATTCAGGTACTTAAGTAGCCCCTCCCCCCCAATCTCTCACACACACTCCCACCAGTTTAAAAGTCCATCCAATCCACTTGAGATAAAGTTTGTACTCCCTTCAATAGAGTATCTTTTATTGCTAAATGGGAAGAGAAATCAAGTGATTCGAAGCTCAAGTTTTACTATAAAAGCCTATTGCTATGCTTCTGATGTGCTACTACTGTCTCCTGCATTACAGGGGAAGCTCTCCCAGGCTGCATGGAACCAAGTCCTCATCTGAGCAGAAGCTGCAGCCTGGACCTTCCTCATGACACCGATGTGCTGCTCTGCAGGCCCCTCCTCTTTCCCTTACTCCAGATTCCACCACCCTATTTGTGCTCTGCAGAGGTAACTTGTGTGAGTCATCTGAGCTTGAGGAGGGAGTTAAGAGCTTTCCTTGTGTGGACAATCAAACTGAGTCCTCAGTGGGTGCTGATAAGTTAATGTATAAAAAGTAGTTAATATCTGCCTAAAAAACAGTTAACAAATGGTAGTTGCCACTGTTGCTTTACGAGTGTGTTGTTTAGTGTTCTGGTATTTTGAATTTTAAAATGTGCCTAACGGGCTCAAGCATAAATGAACCCTTGGTCTCCAACTAGTGACACTGCTGAGAGAAGAGAAAGTATGTCCATGAGGCGGCTCTGAGAGGTTAATTAAAGCCTCCTCCCTCCCTCACTTGAAATGTGTTTCTTTACTGAGATAAAAGGTGTGATCTCTCAGCTTCCTGCTACCCAGAGCTGTGGCCATGCCTCTCCCTCTGGAACCAGAAGCTCAAATAAACTTTTTGTTCCTTAAATTACCCTTGTCCATTTTTGTTAAAACAGAAAACTAACTAATACATTCAACTATGACATCCAGGCTGACCTTGAACTCAGGCTCCTTCTGTCCCAGTCTCCCAATCCTGGGATTAAAGGTGTGAGCTAACATGCACAGCTCTAGAATTTGGACTTTAAACAAAGAATAGGTTAGAATAACAGGTATAGTTTATATTCCATGTTTAATGGGTAACATAAATGTTAATTTTCTCTTGAAAACTTACTTCAGAAATGAAGTAACAAAGCCCTTTGTCCTGTAACACTCGAGGTTTAATACTAGCACACGCTGCCCCAATAGTCATAGGTAGGCAGGGTTAACGCAAGGACACAAGGATCAAATCATTTCTTAAAATTCAGAACCCAAGATCGTAAGGCAGACACTAGACTTAGCCTCTCTGACCACAAGAAAATTCAGAAAACTTCAAAGCACAATCTTCCAACAAAATGAGCCAGACTCTCAGGACAAAGCAGTAGAAGCCAGGAGGACTTGGTGTAAGCTCCACAAAAGGACTGAATTACTTCTTCATCTTCCAAACCCGGCACAATACCAGGACCAAATAGCATTCACTAAACCAAACAAATATGATCTACCAGCTGGAACACAGGAAAAGTCTCAAGTAGAGTCATCCTCCCACCTTCAAAACACTGAAGTGAAAGGAGAGCTTTTTAAGTACAGAAGAAAAAAGACAATCCTGGTCACTGTCCAGAAAGGCAATCAAAAGTAAATGGTCTCTTAATGAACCAGTTGTCTTCGGCAATACATTTGAACAGTCTACTGTATCTGTCATTGGTACATGACTCCAGGCAACAAGCAGAATCTTCAGAGGTTGCTGTACTTTAGCTTCACTCTTCTTCTAAACAATAGCAACTCAATATATTGAGAAAAAATTTTTAAATGCTAAAAAGAAACCAAACTTCTTGTTTCTAGATTTGCTCTGCCCAACAGATCTCTATCTGTAAGTAAGAAACCTAAGAAACAGCCGCATTCAAAATGGAGGCTTTAAAGAGAACTAGTGTAAAAACGCAGGTCAGTGAGATGCTCTGATTAACAGCACATCTAAACTCCAACTGTGAAAGCACCTAGCCACTGAACACTGAGGTAAAGGTGAGAATACCTGATGACTATAAGCTATGTTTGCACATCTCATATTACAGCTAACTTATTAGCATGTTTATTGTTAGTGTTCATATTTGGTGCCTTGCAGTTTAAGTAACTGGACTAGGTTACGAAATCACCAGTAGAGTTTTGGCACAGTTCTCCAATCTTCTATTCCTACTGTGAGGATGGCAACAAGGAAAAGCAAGCACAGATTTCTAGAGACTAGATTCAGACACAACTGATGAAAGACAAGTCCAAGCTTCCCTAGGACACCCCTTTCAACCACACCAGCTCACTTACCTCGCCCATAGCTCTCCCTTCCAGAGCAAGTGCTTGAAAATCATGATTCAATTCATCCATAGAGCGTACCTAGTGTTCAGAATAGAAGGGAAAGCTTTACGTCAGCATTGTGACTATTACATACATATTATGCACAAATGAAGTCTTTTCTATATTTACTTTAAGAAAGCAACAAGCACAGTAACAAAACTCAAGGTATTAAATGTTCACTCACCTTTAACCATCAAGATTCAGAAATGATCCCTGTGTTACCCCACCTACTGCCTTCATTTTCAAGGCATGAAATACACCACATGACAAGAATGCTAGCTACTGTTCACATGCTTTAATAAGCAGAGATCAGCACAATGGTGCTCAGTGGCAAGTCTCTGATCTGTAACAGGGCTGCGTCTCCTTAGGCAGTCAAGTATGAGGGAGGCTAGTTTAAACCAGCAGTCTTGGGTAACTCCAAGAGATCAAACTGTAAACTGTACAGAGTATCCCAACATCTATCTATAAAAGGCAGTCCCAGGAAGCCCCCAAATATCAAACAGGGGAGAAAGAAATAGCACATAACACAAGAAACCTTCTTCACAGCTTACTAAAGCGTATCTATATACAAAGCTTCCATTTCATCAGCTCCAAAGTCATTAAGGCATTTCCCACATGGTGCAAGGAAAGAACTGACTCCCACAGGTTGTTCTCACACTCACACATGCATGAACACAGACATATGATAGTAATTATAAATGTAACTTTAACAGTAAGGATAAGAAATGAGACAGTATACTCAAGTAGTCGTTTCCATCAAGCCACAAACCCACAGGTCAGAAAACATGGCAAGTTTTAGGTCACTGTGCATTTCAAAAGATAGCCTTTGCCATCTGCTATCTTCTTCAAATAATATAATCCATCTCTGCTTTCTGAAGCTAGAGTCTCTACCAGCCCTAGAAAAGATACTTTTGAAAGAAGGCATTTCTGCACATCTGAAAACAAGGCTCCTGAGGCAGGAGCCTCCTAGGCCTCCTATCAGCCGCCACCTTCCTGGAGCTGGTGCAGTTTCTAGGAAGTGAATGGAAAGCTTAGCTAGGGCTGAGCAGGAGAAAGACAGAACCTAAAACCCAACTTAGTAACGTAGGCATGCTGCTACACCCCTTTATCCCAGCAGTCATGAGGCAGAGGCGTGGGATCTCTGGAGTTTGCTGCCAGCCTGGTCTACTGAGCGAGTTCTGGGACAGCCAGGCTACAGAGAAACCCAGTCAAAGGGAAAAAAGAAAAATTTTAAGGGGCTGGTGAGATGGCTCAGTGGGTAAGAGCGCCCGACTGCTCTTCCGAAGGTCCGGAGTTCAAATCCCAGCAACCACATGGTGGCTCACAACCATCCGTAACGAGATCTGACGCCCTCTTCTGGAGTGTCTGAAGACAGCTACAGTGTACTTACATATAATAAATAAATAAATCTTTAAAAAAAAAAAAAAAGAGAAAAACTTTTAAGTCTTAGAATATTAGTTTGTCTCAATTGTCAATATAGTGTACATAAAAAATAAAGTAGCACTATTGCTTTCTATCACATACTTTAAAATCTACACACCGGGCAGTGGTGGCACACGCCTTTAATCCCAGCACTTGGGAGGCAGAGGCAGGCGGATTTCTGAGTTCGAGGCCAGCCTGGTCTAAAGTGAATTCCAGGACAGCCAGAGAAACCCTGTCTCGAAAAAAAACAAAAAAAAAAAAAAAAGAAGAAGAAGAAAGAAGAAGGAGGAAGAAGGAGGAGGGAGGAGGAGGAAGAAGGAGGAGGGAGGAAGAAGAAGGAAGAAGAAGAAGAAGTAGTAGTAGTAGTAGTAGTAGTAGTAGTAGTAGTAGTAGTAGTAGTTGTTTAGTCAGAACACTAGAAATCTTGTATGTATTTTCCAAAGAAACTAGAAGGAGAATTCGACAGGACACACACCCTTTTAGCTTCCTGTCTCGTCCTTCTCCCTCTCTCCTATTTCCGTCTGGCCCAGGTCTCCTTTCACACCTTCTTTTACTTTATCGCTCCCTCTAGGCCTCCTTCTTTCCAAGTGACTCACTCACCTCACCTATACTGGAAACTGGCATTATCCTTTCCCTATCTACTGTCTTAGCCTTATTTCCTAAAGCTTGCTTGGCTGGGATACCACAAACTTCATTTAAAATTTTACCTACAGTTAACCAAAGCTAAAACAAAAAGAACTATTCTCACAGATGTATGTCAATTATTCAGAAGCTGTCTGTGTTTACAGGACATCTATATGATATGGTTACTGACACCAGGCCAGCTATCAATCCAAACTTCTTCCTTTAAAAACAAAACTATTATCAAAAGAATCAAAAGAAATGGGAGGATAAAAATGTAGGCTATCGAGGCCCATTGGTCGTGCAAACTTTATATGCCTCAGTATAGGGGAACGCCAGGGCCAAAAAGTGGGAGTGGGTGGGTAGGGGAGTGGGTGGGGGAGGTTATGGGGGACTTTTGGGATAGCACTGGAAATGTAAATGAAGAAAATACCTAATTTAAAAAAAAATGTAGGCTATCGAAGAAATGATTGACCTAAGAAACAAAGCTTTTCTCACCATCAAGAGGAAAGGCTGACTGTACTTAAGAGTCGGTAGCCAACCCTTCTCACCAAGACTGGACTTTCTTCCAAGTTACTTTGCTCTCTGCCTCCCTTTTCTTCAGAAATCTTTGACTGGCAGATTATGTTAACTTCTTGTCTGATAATTCCTCTTTTGTATCTACTAAGTTTCTGTAAGATCTCCTGTCTTTTCACAAAAACAATTTATTTTTTCCTTGTGGCACTTGTCAGTCTTACCTTTCTCCATCTGGGATTCCCAGTTGCTGTCCTATGGCTACCTCCTCCCATCCAAACACCACCACCACCCTTTTTAAATATTTATTTGTAACTCATGTGTATGAATGTCTGCCTGCATGTACACACGCATGTCTTGTGTCCCTGGAGTTCTGTGAGCTGCTATGTGGGTGCTGGGAACCTCATGAACAGCAGCATCCTAACTGTTCAGTCATCTCTGCAACCCAGACAACCCCTTCATCAGAGCACAGAGCCAACTTGGGAGCCCGACCTGACCATATGCCTCTTCATTCCACCTCAGGACTCTTCCAGAGTCCAGGACTTCCTTTTGAAAGGCCCAATATATGCCTTTTCTTCTAACAGAAAAGAGTAGATGCTGCCCCAACTAGCCCCACATTTTAACTCATTAATCTGGTTTTTTGTCACATAAGGTCTTACAAAATTAAATTATAACAGGTAGAAAGCAAGAGTACAAATCATAAAATAAAAAAGATAAAGTATGGGCTTGTGAGATGGCTCAGCAGGTAAGAGCATGGATTGCTCTTCGGAAGGTCCCGAGTTCAAATCCCAGCAACCACATGGTGGCTCACAACCATCACAACCAAGATCTGATGTCCTCTTCTGGTGTGTCTGAAGACAGCTACAGTGTACTCATTTATAATTAAAAAAAAAAAAGCTAAAGTACTATTTATAATTTGTGGTGGAGTGGGGGGGTTCAAAACAGGCTTTCTCTGTGGAAAGCTGGGTTTAGTGGTACATGTCAGGAAGACATGAATGTTGAGCCAGCCAGGGTTACATACTTAAGACTGTCTCAAAACTTAAAAAAAAAAAAAAAAAATCAGCACTGGGGAGGCAGAGGCAGGCGGATCTCTGAGTTCGAGGCCAGCCTGGTCTACAAAGTGAGTTCCAGGACAGCCAGGGCTATACAGAAAAACCCTGTCTGGGAAGAAAAAAAAAAAAAAAAAACTCTTCCCAAGATACAAGATACAATTTGCAAAAAACATGAAACCCAAGAATAACGAAGACCAAAGTATGGACACTTTGCCCCTTCTTAGAATTGGGAACAAAACACCCATGGAAGGAGTTACAGAGACAGTTTGGAGCTGAGACAAAAAGATGGACCAGCTAGAGACTACCACACCTGGGTTCCATCCCATAATCAGCCTCCAAACGCTGACACCATTGCATACACCAGCAAGATTTTGCTGAAAGGACCCTGATATAGCGGTCTCTTGTGAGGCTTTGCCGGTGCCTGGCAAACACAGAAGTGGATGCTCACAGTCAGCTATTGGATGGAACACAGGGCCCCCAATGGAAGAGCCAGAGAAAGTACCCAAGGAGCTAAAGGAGGTCTGCAACCCTATAGGTGGAACAACAATATGAACTAACCAGTACCCCCAGAGCTCATGTCTCTAGCTGTATATGTAGCAGAAGATGGCCTAGTCAGCCATCATTGGGAAGAGAGGCCCCTTGGTCTTGCAAACTTTATATGCCTCAGTACAGGGGAATGCCAGGGCCAAGAAGTGGGAGTAGATGGGTAGGGGAGTGGGGGGGGGGGGAATTTTGGGATAGCACTGGAAATGTAAATGAAGAAAATACCTAATTTTAAAAAAATTTTTTTAAAAATTCTCAAACACCTACTACTATGTGTTGTGGGTGGCCCTGGTGCTGTTTGTGTTTGGATGTTAATTCTGCTTTCCCAAGAGGGGTTGTCTGTAACAAGGAATGAGTCACATACTCAGGTGACTTCTTGTGAACCTTCTCCTAATGAATAAAGGAGCCAATCACTGGGCGAGTAGGTGGGACTTCTGGGTTGGACAGAGGAAGAGAGGAAGTGGGAAAGAGATAGAAGGTTTTTGATGGGGACATCAAGAGGACAACATATAGCTACTAGTATCTCCCGGTTTAGAGGATTTAGATTCAATGTGGCCTACAAGATTAGGATTCTAGCCTGGCGTGGTGGCGCACGCCTTTAATTCCAGCACTCGGGAGGCAGAGGCAGGCGGATTTCTTAGTTCAAGGCCAGCTTGGTCTACAAAGTGAGTGCCAGGACAGCCAGGGCTACACAGAGAAACCCTGTCTCGAAAAAAACAAAACAAAACAAAACAAAACAAAAACAAAAAACAAAAAAAAAATTAGGATTCTAGTTGTTGCACCCAGCAATTGTTTCTGAACTAAGTTTGTGCGTTGTTTCATTTCACGGGGCGGCTTGACTGGGTTCCAGAGAGAAAAGTATGGAAGCAAAGCATGGCTTTGCCAGAAGTGCACCACAAAAGGCCAAGGGAGTTTGAAGCATGGGGCTGGTGTGGTAGGGACCCGCCAGTGCCTGAGCGGCCAGCCCACTAGTGCCCTGCAGTAGTGTGGACGCCTTTCTTTATTATTTCCCTCTACAGCTATGCCCTCCACTTAACCACCTACAACACTAACACTGATCACAGCAGACAGCAACATTTGTCACTATTTCTCATCTGCATAGCTATGAGTAACCTGTAGCTACTGCACAAACATGTCACTATCAACAAGTGAGACAAAATGTCCTAGAGAGATGATGGCTCATTGGTTAAGAGCACTGACTGCTCTTTCAGAGGTCCTGAGTTCAATTCCCAGCCACCACATGGTGGCTCACAACCATCTGTAATGAGATCTGATGTCTTCTTCTGGCACATAGATGTACATGCAAAGAGCAATCATATACAATCAATCAATCAATCAATCAATCAATCAATAAATCTTTATGGGGGGTTAGAACCCAGTCAACAGTGCTGGCCTCACTGACTAGTCTGTAAAGTATTCAAGAGTCTGCCCTTCTTACTCTATGCTTATCCAGAGGGTAAATTTTAGTCATCCCCAGAAGGAAGAGGGACCAGGGAGTAGTATTGACCTCAATACTTCATTTCCATCATCAAAATACCATAAGTACCTACCAATACTGCTTGATGTTATATAGCAGTTCATGCCTAGATTAAAATATTCCAACCTGGAGGAAGTCTTCACACAGAAAGTAAGCAACACTTTGTGTCTAAAAGTCCCTGAAACTGGCGGGCTTCATTACTTCCCGCGCCCCCAAGAGTAAACAAGATTGCTGAGTCACTCTGGGACAAGCCAGGCTGAACCTACTGAGGCCACACCAGCAAAGCTGCCAGCAAGGGGCTAGAGCCACCTGCAAAGGACACTTTCCACCTGCTGAGCTGTCTACAGTGTGTCCAGGGAGCTCCAGGTTCCCAACTTTTGTAAGCTATTTATCTATCACCCATGCTAGCTTTGGCAATACAGCTGCCTGTATACTTCTGTTCCTTCAGTGACCCTTCACCAATCCATATTCCTGCTAAGAAACCCCAGTAAAACTCATTGGTTCACCAAGACGGACTTTAGTTCATACTTTGCTCTGTCCTAGGCTCCCTGTGTGGGAGGATTGTGTCCCCAGAAAAGTCTATAACACAACACTGGAATATCTTATTTTCTCAACTGTGACATTTCAGTGTATACCCATTCTTTTCCCTTCTCAAATCTGAGCAGATACAACAATTTAGTAAAGCATCTATTCAGACACTACCCCATAGCCCCAAATAAACCACTGCTCCACCACCAATGGCAATCTTTTTTTTTAGTTGACATTGAAATAAAAAGAAAAGCCATGTAGTGGTGGTGCAGGCCTTTGACACCAGCACTCTAGAGGAAAAGATAGGTGATCTCTGTAAGTTTAAGGACAGCCTGGTCTACACAGTGAGTTCCAAGACAGCCAGGACAGAGAAACCCTGCCTTCAAAAAAAAAAAAAAAAAAAAAGAGAGACAGACAGACAGACAAGGGGGTATTCTAAAATCCTTGACCATTGTTCTGGACATTGTTCTGTATTGGTTCTGATTCTCCCCACTCTCTTGTCGTCTTGCTGGCCTACAGTACAAGTGAAAGGGGTTGGGGAGAGATAGAACAGAATGGACTAGCGCACACTCAACACAACTCTACAATTTTTAAAAGTTAATGATACACTCCTAAATGTTTCATAAATTGTATTTTTTTTTAACCTAAATATAGCACAGACTACTACTAACCCCTGCAGTCACTGGAACCACAGAATAATAAATACTAGTGGGTTCCATGCTCAGCACCACTTAGAAAGACAGGACTGGAGAACATTCTAATTAAAGCTCTGCCGGCATTCCAGCCCTCAGATTATCCCTCAGGCGTGACAGTTTGTCCAGTCCACTCTTGCATATACAAGAAATAAAACTCAGACAAAAACAGTCGGTCACTACTCAGTAACCTGTACTAGGGATTTCTATTGAGAACAAATTTGTTCAGTTATACACATACTTAGAAAAAACTCAATTAACTTGACACTTTTTAAGCATCTTTCAAGAAAGAGCAACTTCCAAGCCTAAGAGATATCGTAGTGGTTAGGCACACTTGCTGCTCTTCCTAGGACCAGCACCCACATGGCAGCTCTGGTTACAGGAGAGTCCGTGTCCACTGCTGGCCTCATTGAGCCCTATATGCTTGTATACAGGCTCACATGCAGGTAAGATACCCATACACATAAGATAATAAAATAATAATTTTAAAAAGGAAAAAAAAAGCAACTTCTTGCTTCCCCCACCTGTGGCCAGAATAGTCCCAAGAATAGCTCCTCCTTAAGTACCTGATCCCATAAATCTAGGGGTGGCAGACACCTTTAATCCAAGCAGAAGCAGCTTTGGTCTACAGAGTGAGTTTGAGGACAGCCACCGATACACAAATTTCACAAATTCCCGCTAGAGACAGATATGACTGGCAACGCTAGGAGACTGGCTCCCATTTCCCCTGGAATGATCTCTGAACAGCTGGCCGAATTGAAAGCTGAGCCATCTATATAAATATCTGTACCTTCAAAAATTACAGTTAGAGGCTGGTGAGATGGCTCAGTGGGTAATAGCACTGACTGCTCTTCCAAAGGTCCTGTTCCCAGCAACCAATAGTCTCACAACCAGCCATAATAAGATCTGACGCACTCTTCTGGTGTGTCTGAAGACAGTTACAGTGTACACTTATGTATAATAATAAATCTTAAAAAAAAAAATCCAGTTAGTCTAAATAGCACCAAGAGAGCAAATGGGAGTGGCAAGGAAGCAGGAACTGTACCTTGAGGCAGCTTCGGTCAAATGGCTCTTCTCTTGCCTCCCAAGAAACCAGTGGGCTTTACTGGCTTTTCTAGGAATCTGACAATAAGCTTTATAAATTTTATTAATATCCATGGCATTTGACCTGCTAAACTGCCTTCCATTTAAATTCTAAGAAAATAATCAGAATATGGGCAAAGATTTATTGAGAAAAATTTCAATGTTCGTATAATAATGGGGAAAGCAGCAGAGAGCTAAAAAAATAGAAGTTATTAAATACCACATATCTTTTAAAGATGGGGGGGGGTTAGCTTTGTTGTTTAGTACAACAGGGCATCTTTGTGTAGCTTTAGCTGTACTGGATATGGATCTCACAGAGACTCTGCCTCCCCAGTATGTGTGCCACCACAGCAGAATTTAAAGGATCTGATACAGCTACTTAAAATGTCTACATTTTTTTAATGGTGTGAATATTTGACATCTGTGCAGTGTGTGTGTGTGTGTGTGTGTGCGCGTGTGTGTGTGCGTGCTTATGGAGGCCAGAAGCTGTCAGATTCTTTGGAACTGGAGTTATACAGTTGTGAACTGTTACAAGGGTGCTGGGAACTGAACACGGGTGCTTTATGAGAGCAGCAAGTACTAATGTTTTGAGCCACTACTCCAGCACCCTAAAAACATGTCTAAATTTTCAAAGAGAAGCATATATACACAAAAAGACAAAGTAGGACAATACAAAGTGCCACCCGAACACACACCACATCTAAGCAATATACCCAAATGTTAACTTACAACTTCTAGAGGAGGGCCTGGTAAAATAGCTCAATCAGTAAAAGCCTGAGGGCCTGATTCAATGCAGGCTCAGGTGGAAAGAGAGATCTGACTCCTGAATACTGTCCTCTGACTTCCTGAGCCCAAACTCAACACATATACATCATACAGACACACATTAATAAAACAAAACATAAAAATGTTGCTAGAAGCCTGGGTAGCCTAGTAACAGAATACCAGGGTAGCCTAGGAGCAGAATACCTGGGTAGCCTAGGAGCAGAATACCTGGGTAGCCTAGGAGCAGAATACCTGGGTAGCCTAGGAGCAGAATACCAGGGTAGCCTAGGAGCAGAATACCTGGGTAGCCTAGCATGGTAGCAGATACATGCACTCCCTGCTCAAAAGCAAATGTAGGCTGGAGAGATGGCTCAATGGTTAAGAGCACAAACTGACTGCTCTTGCAGGGGACCCAAGTTCAATTCCCAGCACAAATGTTAGGAGGCTTATAAGCACCTGTGGCTGCTTATCCAGCTCCAGGAGAGTTTAACATCTCTGGCTTCTGTCAGCACCTGCACACACATGCACATACTCACACATAGATGCACATATCATGAGAAAAGGGAGAAGGATCACAAGTTCTAGTCAGTATGGGCTGTCTTTTGTAGTGAGAATTCTGAAATTTTAGTTTATTTAAAAAAACAAAAGCGCAGAAGTACCGAGTGTGCTTTTGTCTTAACCCAGGTGTAGGGATGTGGGGCTGCTTCCGACTGTCCACAGCAGCTCACTATGATTTGCCTATCAGAAGCATGGTTTTGCCAGTTGCAGATAATTTCTTCGACTGTGTGATATTTGGAATTCTGGGAACTTTTCAGAGGTTGTTGGTCATTTAGGGAGGCTGTGATCAAAAAAGAAACTAAAGAAAGGAAATTAGATTCAAGGACTTTCCTAATTCCTCTCTTGTCTCTACCATTGTTTCTTCCCTGTCTAGTGTTAGGGGATAAAACAGAAAGGGTATGATAAAGGGTGGGGGAAGAAGAACCCACAAAGTTGCAACATCAGCTAAATGTCTCAGTCATTATTCTATGTTGTGAAGAGACACCAATATTATTTATAGTATAGTATAGTATAGTATATAGGAAAGCATTTAGTTCGACGCTTCCTTACAGCTTCAGAGGGTTGTCCATGATCACCGTGGCCCTACAGGAGCACAGAAGCAGGCACAGTACTGGAGAAAAAAGTGAAAGCCTCATCCTGAGCCACACAGGCAGCCAACACCGGGCTCGGCGTATCCTTTTGAAACTTCAAAGCCCAGCCCCAGCAACACACCTCCTCCAACAAAGACACAGCTCCCACCTGGCCACCAACTAGAGATGATGAATACAAATATATTGGGGCTACTCTCATGCAAACCACTAGTTATAGACCAGCACTGAATACACAGAAAGACTCTTTTGATAAGGAAGAGGGCTGGGGAGATGGCTCAACAGTTAAGTGTCCTTTCCTTGCTCTTTTTTTTTTTTAAAGATTTATTTATTTATTATATGTAAGTACACTGTAGCTGTCTTCAGACACTCCAGAAGAGGGCGTCAGATCTCATTATGGATGGTTGTGAGCCACCATGTGGTTGCTGGGATTTGAACTTCGGACCTTCGGAAGAGCAGTCGGGTGCTCTTACCCACTGAGCCATCTCACCAGCCCCTTTTTTTTTTTTAATTCTCTCTTTTTTTTTTTTTTAATTTTATTTTTCAAGACATGGGTTTCTCTGTATAGCCCTGCCTGGCTATCCTGGAACTCACTCTGTAGACCAGGCTGGCCTCAAACCCAGAAATCCACCTGCCTCTGACTCCCAAGTGCTGGGATTAAAGGCGTGTGCCACCACCGCCCTTTCCTTGCTCTTTTTACAAAGTCCATTTCCAGCACCCACATCTAAGTAACACATGGCAACTCAGAAGCATCCAAGCTCTAGTTCTGGGAAGCTGATGATCTCTGGGTTTTGTTGTTGTTTCTTACTGTTTTGTTTTGTTTTTTAGTTTTGTTTTGTTTTTGTTTTCCCAAGACAGGATTTCACTCTGTAGCCCCCGGCTGTCCTGGGACTCAGAGATCCACCTACCTCTGCCTTCCAAGTGCTGGGATTAAAGGTGTGCACCACAACTACGCAGTTGTATAACTCTATTTACTAATAAGGAATGGAGACAAGGTGAGATAACTGACAAGAAATTAAAAAAAAAAAAATTAGGCATGAGATGGCTGTAGGCAGTTTCTACAGACAGTAAACACTGTTTGAAGCAGAGACAGATCAATCTTCAATGCCACCATGACAGATGCTGTAATAGCTAGAGTTTATTACATCTTCAACACTGTTTATGGCTCATTTCTCAAAGAGATATTGTGAATGAAATTTTCTCCCTAACTTTTTTGAAACAAAGCAAAAAACTAAGGAAAGTTAAACCCTCCCTGCTCAGTTATACAAGCAGGCCAGCTTCAGAACCTGATGGGGCTCACCTTCAATCCCAGGAGGCAGAGACAGGAAGGACTCTATATTTAAAACCCTCCTAGTCTACTGAGTTCCAGATCAGTTAAAGCTAATAGAGAGGCCGGGCAGTGGTGGAGCACGCCTTTAATCCCAGCACTTCGGAGGCAGAGGCAGGCGGATTTCTGAGTTCGAGGCCAGCCTGCTCTACAGAGTGAGTTCCAGGACAGCCAGGGCTATACAGAGAAACCCTGTCTCGAAAAACCCAAACAAACAAACAAACAAACAAAATTGGTAACTAAGGCTGGAGAGGTAGCTCAGCAGTTAGGAGCACTGACTGTTCTTCCAGAGGTCCTGAGCTCAATTCCAAGCAACCACATGGTGTCTCACAACCATCTGTAATGGGATCTGATGCCCTCTTCTGGTGTTTCTGAAGACAGCTAGAGTGTACTCATATACAAAAAATAAACTTAAAAATCTTTAAAAAGAAAACAAAAACTGCTAACTCAGGGTTGGAGGTAATTCTGGGCAACACATGGCATGAGCCAACCCAGGTAACCAGTCCTCTATAGATACCTCTAAATTGCAATAATATTTTACATAATTCCTGTCCTAGAAAAAAGACTTATAAAAGATAGGATTTAAAACAATGTTTCTTTACTGAGGTAGTAAAAGCTACACCATCATGCATTTATATACAAGAACTGGCAGCCAAACTTAGTAACAAGAAAGCAATGCACTTGGTATTGATTTCTGAGAGACTGGATTGTTTACACTGTTAAAAATTGGTTTTGCCTTCCAAAATTATGGTTATGCTGTGATAATGTAAAAGAAATTCAAAAAGTATAGTTAAGTATATATAAAGCTAATGGAACATTGGCAGTTTACAATTCAATCACAAGAGCCTGATGAAATATTTATTCCTATTCCAAACAGCAATTAAGTTGGTAATTGCAGAATACAGGTTTTGGCCTATTGCAAGTATAAACTTTTTAGGCAAAACTGATAACCATTATCCAAAAGATAAGTTGTTACAATTTGCCTCTATGCATGCTTTTATATTTTTATAAATCTGCGCATGCAGCCCAGAGTGTGCTTACTGTACTTACAGACAGCTCATCTGATGGGAAGGCAGTCTATATAATTGGATCGCGTTTATTCTTGAGTCAACCCCCAACTCCACCCAAGTCAGCACACATAACTGAATTATGTGCTGTAGCACTGTTTTTGAAATGTTGAAAACTCAAGCTTTTAATTTGTATACTGATAGTCAATATAGCTCATGGTTTAGAATTGCTTGAAACTGTTCCGTTTTTAGATACTGCTAATTCTCAAATTTTACAATTGTTTATGCAAATACAACCAATTTAAAAGAACAAACTGTTCCTTACTTTTTAGGACATTTAAGAGCTCATACTGAATTGCCGGGACAGGCCAATGGCATAGTCCTGATCTGGTATTAATATGGGGAAGAGGGCAGGTTTGTGGTTTTTCCTCAGGATGCTGAAGGAGCACAGTAGCTGCCAGAGCAATTGGTGACACGTAATGATGCTGAGACTAAGGATGATGCTGACTGTGAAGTTTACTGAGTGCCCTGACAATGGTGACAGGGAAGCTGTACTGAGCCTATGTTCTTGATACATCACTAATACATCTGATATGGTCCAGCCCAGAGATTCTTGTGACCAGTAATAATACTCAACTTCTTGGATCTCCTTGAACAAGGGAGTAAACTTATAATAAGACCATGACTTTCAATGGATTTGATGATGGGATTCCTGTTTGTTTTGTGAAGAATAGTATGAATGATGGGTGTATTTCTGTGTTTACTCATATTTGGAAGAAAAACATTTCACAAACTGTAACTCAAAGCATAGAGATGGAAATGAAAAAAATACTATGAGGGATCTGCCTCTGACCCTAATAAGATATGATCTTGCAAATCGTGTAGAGAATGTAGATCTAGCGTTTAACAAAACTATTAGATGGAAAGAATGTTATAATCAACCCCAATGTAGTTTAATGTTTCCTACAATATGCAAACTATTGATTGGGCAGGAAATCAAACATTGGACAAAAGATGTCTATAGGTTTTTGGCAATAAGAAGCAAGCCAGTTCCAACTGCGTATTTGGAAGTTATCTGCAGCTCTCTATGAAGTTACCTTAAACAAAATAGACAAAATTAGGACAGAATATGGATTTCAAACAAGTGTTAGCGTGTGTGTTAAGGCACCTAATCTTTTATTAATAGGCCATGTTAAAATGTTGTTTCTTCTATAGCATTTAATGTAAGTTGCATTGATTGTACACTATCTAATTGTATTAGTGTACTGAAATCTAGCAGGTCTGGTACAGTGGTCTATCAACCAGCTTTTGTTTTATTGCCTATGAGTATGACAGGACCTTATATTCTGAAAAAAAAGCTTACAAATATTGGAAGAAGTGAGCCAGGCTTTAAAGCAGAAGCAAGAGGGTTAAGGGTTTGATTATTGCTGGTATTGCAGCCACTGCTTCTGCAACTGCTTTGATGCAAGAAGTTAAAACAGCTACTTTTGTTAGTCATTTAGCAGAAAATGTTACTAATGTTCTGAATATTCAAGAAGATTTAGATAGGGGTTTGGAACAATGAACTGATGCTCTTTATGATACTATTAAAATTATTGGAGAGAAGGTTCAAAGTTTAGGAGTAAGAAGCCATCTGGAGTGTCACACTAAATACCAATGGATTTGTTCACCTCTAAAACTTACAACGACAGCCACTATAATTCAAAGACACTTGCAAGGTATTTGGCATAATTCTAACACCTCTCTGGATATTATAACTTTGCATAATGAGATTATGAATTTAAAGAATACTGCTCTGCTGAGTTTTGATGCTAAGCATACTGCTGATAAAATTATTCATGACTTAAGGTCAGTATTTCTATCTTGGTCAAGCTTCAAGAATGGCTTGTATAAGCCGGGCGTGGTGGCTCACGCCTTTAATCCCAGCACTTGGGAGGCAGAGGCAGGCGGATTTCTGAGTTCGAGGCCAGCCTGGTCCACAAAGTGAGTTCCAGGACAGCCAGGGCTATACAGAGAAACCCTGTCTCGAAAAACCAAAAGAAGAAAAACAAAAAACAAACAAACAAAAAAAAATGGCTTGTATAGCTTGATCATTTGAGCCCCTCTTGTCCTGAGAATACTTTTTCCTGCCCATTGTGACAAAAATTGCCTTTAACAACTTCAGCATGTTGGCAGCCAAAGTACATGGCTTGAAACTAAAACAAGCTGGAAGTCAATAGAGGTTAAGATTCTGCACAGAGCCTTACCAACCTATGACAGAAATGCATTGCTTTGGCTAATGCATAGTGAAACCCTATCTCAAAATAAAAAACCCAAAGAAAATAAAATTTTTAAATGGGAAAGGGGGATCAGAGCTCACTTTATTATTTATTTTTTATGTCTACAGGCATTTGACTATACATATGTCTACCCCACCACATGCATGCTCAGCTCCCCAGGAAACCAGAAAAGAATATGCTCTGGAATTGGGATTATAGACAATTGCAAGTCACCCTGTGGGGGCTAGATATTGAATCCAGGTCCCTGCAAGAGCAGTGTTCCTTTTGTTTTGGTTTTTGGTTTTTGGTTTTTGGTTTTGGTTTTGGTTTTGGTTTTTCAAGACAGGGTTTCTCTGTATAGCCCTGGCTGTCCTGGAACTCACTTTGTAGACCAGGTTGGCCTCAAACTCAGAAATCCACCTGCCTCTGCCTCCCGATTGCTGGGATTAAAGGCGTGTGAAACCACGCCCGGCTTAAGAGCAGTGTTCTTCAACACTAAGCCATATCTCAAACCTTAAAACTCAGTACAACCCTTTAAGTGCTGTGTGATTCTGCCTTTTAAAAACCTTAGGTCTCTCAAGACCTATAAGATGGTTCCATGATAAAGGAGCTAGTTGCAAAACTTGACAACCTAAATTCCATCCCTGGCACTTACTGGAGAGAGAGTTCACTACTGAAAGTTGTCTTCTACCTCTACACTTGTGCTGTGTGCAATGTGAGTCTTCTGCCCTATATACACAAAATAAATCAGAAGGTAATTAAAAAAATGCAAATGCCCAGTGTAACATTGGAAAAAGTGAAACTGCAAATTCAACAATAACTAGAAAGAGAGGGTGGATTACTAAAGACAACAGACAACTAGCATATCCTATGTCTAGATTGTGATAGTACACAATCACAAACTCTACAGAACTACATGCCAGCTGGGTACAGTGGTGCAGCATAGTTACAGCTATTCAAGACACTAAGAGAAAAAGATCACCTGAGCCCAAGTTTAGGCAGCCCAGATGCTATCATTATGTTTACCATAAAATATGCCACTTAGCAGGGCATGGTGTAATACCCCTTTAATCACAGAACTTGGGAGACAGAGGCAGGCAGATCTCTTGATTTCCAGTTCAGCCAGAGCTACATAGTAATACCCTGTCTCAAAAACAAGAAGTAAAAATGCCACTTTAATAAAAAGGAAGGGAGGAAAAATGGGAGCACACCTGTAATTCCATCTATAGAAGGCTAGGTAGGACAGGATTACAAAACCAGGTTAGTCTGGACCACATGGCAATACCATGTCTCAAGTAAATGGGATAAACCAGACATGATAGTGAATACCTTTAATCCCATAAAGACAGAGAAAGGCAGATTTCTGTGAGTTTAAAGCTACCCTGGTCTATATGGTTCCAGGCCAGAATGTTGATATCCTATCTCAAAAACAGAGATAAAAAGAAGAAGGGGGCGGGGGAAGCATACAAGAGATTAATGGACTTCATTACTTTCCTGTCTTAAAAAAGTGAGAGAAAATTCAAATCACATGAAGTCCCATACATTATCTAAAATGAGGCATAATTTACTGCCTTGGTAAGTGTTTATTGTTGTGAAGAAAACACCATGACCACAACAACCCTTATAAAGGAAAGCATTTAACTGAGGCTTGCTCATAGCTTAGGGGGTCTGTTATAGCTGGGAGCACAGCAGCACACAGACAGATAGTCTACTCTGAGAGTTCTACACCCTGATCAGGAGGGATAGGGAAGGCTCTAGGCTTGGCTTGGGCTTTTGAATAAAGCCACAGCTCCTAACCCTTTCAAACAGATCTGAGCTTCTGGTCACCCAGGTTTGACACTATGGACCTCTGGGGGCCATTCCCATTTAAACTGCAAACAACCAATAGCTGCTCACATAGATATCTTACTTTGTTCTCACTTGCTTCAAGGATACTGTTTCACTTCCCACCTAAGACTGGCCTCAAACTCACAGCAATCCTATACCAGCCTTCTTTGAATGTTGAGGTTATAGGAATGCATTTTTAAAATTCAAGTATTTTAAAAAACAAAACATCATTTTTAAATTACATTATGATTTACTTAATTATGTGCATAGGAAAGAGGACTCACACATGCCACAGCACAATTGTGGAGGTCAGAGAAAAATTTTTTTATTTTTTTTAAAGATTTGTTATTTTAGGAATATAAATATACTGTAGCTCATCTTCAGACACACCAGAAGAGGGCATCTGATCTCATTACAGATGGTCGTGAGCCACCATGTGCTTGCTGGGAATCGAACTCAGGATCTCTGGAAGAGTAGTCAGTGCTCTTAACCGCTGAGCTGTGTCTCCAACCCCAGAGAACAACTTTTAGGAATAAATTCTCTCCTACAGTGTGAGTGCTAGGGACGGAATTCAGGTTGGCAAGCTTGGGAACAAATTTTTTTAAAGGCACAAATCAGAGAACACACAACACAATACAGCCTTTAAAAGCATGTTCACTGTTCCTTAAAGTCCAAACTGTCTCAGTATTCAAGACCCTACACTCAATTTCACCTTACAAGTTTATCAAGTTAAAATGACACCTTAATACTCTTCAAAATAAAACACTCCACTCAATACATCTCTTCAATGTGCCCTGATGGCATAAAGTCTTCATTTATCAATTATATACTACTTGCCAGGTGCTAGGAATAAAAGACTTCTTTTTGAAAGTTTCCCAAAATCCTGGTTCTTATCTAATGAGTGCATAAGTATTGAGGAGGCAGAAAATGAACATGAAGAGCAACTCAGCTCTGGCGATTCCCAACCCACCACTTGTTTACTCAAACAGCATGTAAGATCCAATGGAGACACAATGTTCAACCGCCGGGCGTGGTGGCGCACGCCTTTAATCCCAGCACTCGGGAGGCAGAGGCAGGCGGATTTCTGAGTTTGAGGCCAGCCTGGTCTACAAAGTGAGTTCCAGGACAGCCAGGGCAACACAGAGAAATCCTGTCTCGAAAAAAAAAAAAACCAAAACAAAAAAAAAAAGTTCAACCAAGTACCACACTGACACAATAGTATCCAACTCTGGAAAAAAGAGGGAGCTAGCAATGCCTATCAGAAATGAAGGTACTTTTAACAAAAGCTTGAAGGCTCATGTGTAGTGAGCACTAAAAACCTAGTAACGTGGGGCTGGTGAGATGGCTCAACAGATAAGAGCACCCGACTGTTCTTCTGAAGGTCCTGAGTTCAATTCCCAGCAACCACATGGTGGCTCACAACCATCCCTAACAAGATCTGGCGCCCTCTTCTGGAGTGTCTGAAGACAGCTACAGTGTACTTACATATAATAAATAAATTAAAAAAAAAAAAAAAAAAAAAAAAAAACCTAGTAACGTGAAGTAAATGTTTTTGTTTTACTCCTAGGTGTAGAATATGGGGCGGCTTCAGAGTCACTGCCTATGACTGTCTCCTGCGAGGGGAATGATTTTTGCCCACTGCAGATAGTTTATGTTTAGAATTCTGAGGACTCGAGAGGGTATAAATCTGAGAGCCCTGCTCCATCTGCTATTGGAAAATGGAGATATCCTGATGGGGACTGGACTTGCCCCTAGGAACCTAAGGTCCTAATCAGCAGGAAGCAGAGTCTAAAGAGGTTTATCCCTCCTTTCCCCTCTAACCTTCTTTCTCTCCTACCCATTGTTGAGGATTTGGAAAGGATTGAGGTAGAATAAGGGTTACTTTGCCAATACTCATGTATTTGAACAGTTGGCCTCTAGTTGGTGGCAGTTTGGGAATCAAGGAAATGTGTTATTAAAGGAAGAATGTCACTGGGGGCTAGCTTTGTGGTTTCAAGTGTAATGCCATTCCCTTTGCTCCCTCTCTCTGGCTGTGGATATGATCTCTCAACTTTCTGCTTTGATTGCCATGGCTGCCTGCCATGATGGTGGACCACTAGCCCAAATAAACCCTTACTTTTATTAAGTTGCCTTGGTCCTGGTATTTTACCACAGCAACAGAAAATAACGAATACACTATTCTCTACCATAATATACCAAAGAAATCCCTATACAATTTATGTTTGTTGCTGCACTACTCACAGTAGCCAAGACAGAAAAGCCTAGAAGTCAACTGACAGATGAGTAAAGAAGGAATATATGGCAAAAGCTAGATGTGTCTATGCAGAACTGTGATCTTAGCACCTACAAGAAAGAAGGGCCACAGTTTAAGGTCATACTTGGTGATTATATATGTACGTGTGGGGGGGGGGTTTAGTTTTTTAATTGAGCCAATCCTTCAGGGAAAGAAGAAGAATAGGAAGGTGATACATACACTTAACTATATCTTATCGGGTGAAAGACAACATTATATGTTTTCTCTCACATGCAACATCTGGATTTAACTTTCATTTTCCAAGACAGGGTTTCTGTGTGGCCCTAGCTGACCTGGAACTTGTTCTGTAGATCAGACTGGTCTCAAAGACTCATTTCTTCCACCTGCCTCTGACTCCCTGGGATTAAAAGTGTATGCCACCACTGCCCAGCTGATTTTTATGTATACATATATGTAAAACTTTAAAATAGGTTTGTGGAAGATTAAAGAGGTTCTAGAGCAGGGAAGATAACGGATCCTTTGTCAAAGAGAGCAAACAAAGGAGGAAGAGGGGCAGGGCACAAAGAACAAAGTATAATGATTCATATTGTGTGACAATGTATAATCCCAGCACTTGGGAGGCAGAGGCAGGCGGATTTCTGAGTTCGAGGCCAGCCTGGTCTACAGAGTGAGTTCCAGGACAGCCAGGGCTATACAGAGAAACCCTGTCTCGAAAAACAAAAACAAAAATAAAAACAAAACAAAAAATGAAGGTAGTGGGCTGGTGAGATGGCTCAGCAGTTAAGAGCACTGACTGATCTTCCAAAGGTCCTGAGTTCAAATCCCAGCAACCACATGGTGGCTCACAACCATCCATAATGAGATTTGACACCCTCTTCTGGTGTGTCTAAAGACAACTACAGTAGTACTTACATATAATAAGTAGATCTTTTTTAAAAAAATGAAGGTAGCTTAAAAAGATAAAACTACAAAAAATAGAAATGCATTAATTCTATGATAGCCTGGGTTACAACTAGACCCTGTCTCAAAATATAAGGAATTTATTCAACTCATTCGTTCATTAAATAGCATCATATGAAAGCACTGCACAAATGGTATTTAAAAATGCATGCTTTGGCCGGGCCGTGGTGGCTCGTGCTTTTAATCCCAGCACTTGGGAGTGCTGCAGAGGCAAGCAGATTTCTGAGTTGAAGGCCAGCCTTGTCTCAAAGTGAGTTCCAGGACAGCCAAGACTACACAGAAAAACCCTGTCTCGAAAACAAAAACAAAAAGCATTTTTTGGCAATGTTATAGATTCAGTACAGCTACAGTAAAGACAATGAAAAAAAAAAAAAAAAAAAACGGAGAAATGACCTGCACCAAAAACACCAAGCAGGACCTGTTATGCTATTTTGAAGGAAGTTGAAGTTACCCTAAATTCAAGAGAAAACAAGACGAAACTAGCCCCACTAAGAGGCACACTCTTGTAATCAATCCCAGCACTAACAACTGGCACAGTGTGAAACCATCTGAGGTTACAAAGCCAACCCCTATCTTTAAAAATTGGTAAGAACAACAGGGCTAAAACCCCAGCTCAGTTGGAAGAGTACTTGGTAGTAGGCAGGAAGTCCTGGGGTTAATCCTCAGTAACACACCAACTGGTACTGGGTGTGGATGTCTGCTTCTGAGCACTTGGGAGCTTGGAACAAAAGGACATCCAGTCTCAAAAAAAAAAAAAAAAAAAAAGGGATAGAGAGATAGCTTGGCAGTTAAGAGCATTGACTGCTCTTCAAGAGTGCTCTTCACAGCTGGGCGTGGTGGTGCTCGCCTTTAATCCCAGCACTTGGGAGGCAGAGGCAGGCGGATTTCTGAGTTCGAGGCCAGCCTGGTCTACCGAGTGAGTTCCGGGACAGCAAGGGCTACAGAAAATCCCTGTCTCAAAAAACCAAAAAAGAAAAAAAAAAAAAAAAAAGAGTGTTCTTCAAGAGGTTCTGAGTTCAATTCCCAGCAACCACATGGTGGCTCACAACCATCTGTGTAATAGGATCTGATGCCTCTTCTGGTGTGTCTGACGACAGCTACAATTTATTCATATACATAAAATAATCAACAAAAGAAAAAAAAACAGATATGCACAGATTATCTTAAAGACTTTAAGACAAATTCTGTGACTGCCCCTTGCAGAGTAATCAAGGGAAAGAAATGGGGAAGAGAACAGAGTAGAGCAAAGAGGGTAGGGAGCTCTATTCCTGGTTGGAGCACATAATACTGCCTCTAAGGACCTATGTTCAAGTCCCAGCACCCACATCCCGTAACTCCAACTCCAGGGGATCTGATACCTTCCTGACCTCTTCCTACATGGGTGCACACACAACAATTAAAAAACAATTAAAGAAAAACTATTCTGCAGTATTATTTTAAATAAAAAGGGAAGGGGGCTAGAGAGATGGCTCAGCCTTTAAGAGCATCACAACCATCTGAAATGGGATCTGAAGTCCTCTTCTGGTGTGTCTGCAGCTACAGTCTACTCATGTACATAAAATAAATAAATAAATCTTTTTTTTTTTTTTAAAGCCAGAGGCTGAAGTTGGCTGGGCAGACTATAATACTTTCAGCTAGCTCTTTTATAGGACCTGCTTTGGTTGCCGGCACCCACATAAGGTGAGTGAGTCACCTATGACTCCAGCGTCAGGTGATCTGATGGCCTCTTCTGGCCTCCTCAGGCACCTTCAGGCACCACACACACACACACACACACACACACACACACACACACAAAACACACAAATAAAACTGTAGAAGTGGCTCAGCAATTAAGAGCACTTAATGCTCTTGCAGAGGGCCCAGGTTCTGTTCCTAGCACTCACACAGCTACTCACACCACCTGCAGTTCAAGTTCCATAGAATCCAAGACTTCTGGACTCAATAGGTAAGCATACACATATGCAGGCAAACATTATTACACACATAATAAATCTTTAAAAAGGGAAAAGAAGCTGGATGGTGGTGGTGCACGCCTTTGATCCCAGCACTTGGGAAGCAGAGGCAAGGCAGATTTCTGAGTTCGAGGCCAGCCTGGTCTACAAAGTGAGTTCCAGGACAGCCAGGGCAGAGGGGGGAAAAGAAAAACAACATCAGACAAGAATGCCAGTACAAGCTAGTGATCCCAACACCCAGGAAAGCACAAGCTAAACAGGTCTGCATATCAGTTCTAGGCCAGACAGGCTTACAGATGCTGTGTTTAAAAAACAAAAGTAAAAAAATTGTGTGACACTAGGAAGGGATAGAGAGATGTTCAGCTCAACTTCTTAAAATCATGTGTCATTTAACATAGGCTTGTGTTTAGGAAAGCAGCTGCCCTGCAATAAATTAGTGGGTCCTATGAAAGTATGTCAACTGTGAGATTTTACCTGAGAGTCACATTTCTCCACCCTGTTTTCTCATTCATAAAAATTTACATAGAGGGCTGGGCTATGTTCAATGATAGCACTGGCCTGAATTATGAGGCTGCCAGGTTCTACCCATACCACCACCATGAATCAATCACTCAACAAATAACCCATATAAAGTTATTGGAGGTTTCACCATGTAAGAATAAAACAGCCAGCCGAGATGGGGGAGGGAGGGGTGGCAGCAGCCTTTAATTAATCCCTGCACTCAGGATCAGAAGCTGGCAGATCTCTGTGAGTTCCAGGCCAACCTGGTCTACAGAGCAAGTCCCAGGACAGCCAGGATTTCACAGAAACCCTGTCTGGGAAAAAAAGGAAAAAAGAAAAACATAATAATAATAATAAACCTGCCGTCCCGGAGGTGGGGTGCACACCTTTAACACCTGCACTAGGGAGGTAGAGGGAAACCTCTGAGTTTTGAGAGCAACCTGGTCTACAGAGTGAATTCCAGGACAGCCAGAGCTACACAGAGAATAATATTGTAAAACAAGGAGGGTAGGAGGGAAGGGGGGGTGTAGGTAAAGGCATTAGCCTAGCAGGTATGAGATGAGGACCTGTGTTTGATCCCAAGAACACAGGTAAAGCTGGTGCAGGGTTCTAATCCCAATCTTCTTAGGACAAGATGGAAGACTAACAAGGTTGCAGACCAGCTAGCCTGACATAACAGTACAAACAACAGATTCATAAATGGAAAAGAGAACTAACAGCCAAGAATCCTCTGGCTTTTACACACACACACACACACACACACACACACACACACACCATTGCATGACAAGTCCACATTCACACAACACACACATTGTCTTAGATATTTGGAAATAATAAATGGCAAGAAGCCAAATCATCGATAATCTCTACCACCTACATATGTAACAAATTTCGTGATAGCTCCTCCTTGTCCTTAATCCAGGTACAGACAGAGTTTAAACTCTCTAGCTCGCTCTCTCTTTTTGAAACAGGGTCTCTCACTATATAGCTCTAACTGTCCTGTAACTCACTATGGAGACCAAGCTTGCCTGGGACTCAAGAGATCTGCCTGTCTCTGCCTCCTGTTGGGATTAAAGATGGGCTCCACCATGTCCAACTAAAAAGCCTATTTTCTAGGGAATAAACTAACAAGTGAAGGAAATGTGTCTGCCAATTACTCTTGGGGCACTTTTGGATAACCAAATACACACAGACCTACCGAACTCGGCACAGACCCACTGAAGTTGCTGTTCAAAATTATTTTGTACCTTCCTCTTTCCTTCATGAAACCAAGTTTCTTCAGAGGAAATACATAAGCAAATTCATTGTTTGCATTACCCAAGATTTCTGACTCTAAATAATGTCTCCCTAACATTTACAACAGTGAGAAAACACAAATTTGAATTAATAAGTTCTTTAATGGATTAAAGAACATTTTGTAATTATCGGCAGGGGCTGAAGAGATGGTTCAGCAGTTAAAATCACTGGCTGTTCTTCCAGGAGTCTAGTCCAATTCCTAGCACCTACATGGCAGCTCACAACCACCTGTAATTCCAGTTCCAGGGGACCCACTATCCTCTCCTGGCCTCCATGGACACCAGACACCCATAAAGTTTTCATACATATACACAGGCAAATATAACTTTAAAATAAATATATCTTTAAAAAGAATTGGTGATCCTGACACCACCAACAACTCCCCTACAAAGAAATGGGTCGAAACCCACACTACTCAGAAAGCAGCACCACTGTTAAACTTCATCCCCAGACTCTGGCTGAGCCCTTCTCAGGCTGTACTAAGCTTTAAAAAGTAGTCTCAGAGAACCAGAGACTGTATCCAATTTAAAGAACTGAACAGGCTACCCACAGACTAGAGTAGTCTGGTGACTATCCAGGGCTAGAGCATAAGTGAGAGCTACAAGTGATGAGAATGCTCCCACTGTGGTATGGCTAGGCAACTGGGTAGGCAGCTGATAAGCCCTGAATTAACTCTTTAATTGAACAAACTATGTATCAATAAAGCGGCTATTGACAACTTCCTTAAGGCTCCTGGTTTCTACACATTAAAATCATTTTCCTGGAAGCTTATTAATTCAAAGAAAAGTACTTCAAAGCTGGAAATATAGCTGGGCGGCAGTAGCACACTTAACCTAAGATAGCCAAGTCCTGGGCTCAAACATTATCACCAAGAAACAAACACACAATCTACTGCAATCTGTGCACTATTTGCACATATCAGCAGAGAACAAAGTACCATGACAGCTACACACTGAGCTTATATTATAGCTCCTTGGGTTAAGAAAAACTGAATGGAAAACACAGCGAAGGAGAGGGTTTTTTAAAAAATCAAATCCAGCACTTGGGAGATTGTGAGTTCAAGGTCAGCCTGGTCTACAATGAAAACTTGTATCAAAAAAAAAACAAAAACAAAAACAAAAAGGAAGGAAGCAAACTACCCCTACACACATACTCCTGGCATCCCCTGTTCTCTTGACAGTGTGTGGCAGCACCTTGGAGTTTGCATCAAGCTTCCTAACACTGCTATCTAGGTAGTCTTTCCATAATATTCTTGAAGCAAAAAGGCTCTTGTGCAACTGCAGCTTCCTGAAAAGGCCACATGCAAGGATGTCTGCCACACAGAAGTGTCATCAAAAACAGACGCATCTTTTGCTTACACCCCCCTCCAAGACACCTACATAGCATCCCTCACTCAGATTTAAAACATGTCTCCTAACTACTTATTTTCCTTAAGACTTGGCCAGCTTTGGTGTTATACACCTTTAATACCATCTCTGTGAGTTTGAGGTCACCCTGGTCTACATCTACATAGCAAGTTCCAAACCAGCCAGAGTTACATGGGAGACGCTGTGTCCAAAAAACCAAATCAACAAAATTTAATCCATTCCATTCTCTTTTATTCGTCCAGGCAGATTCTCAAAGCAAACTGTAATTAATTCTGGTATGTGTTGTTTCTGTGAGGTTTTTTTGTTTTTGTTTTTGTTTTTTTCGAGACTGGGTTTCTCTGTGTAGCCCTGGCTGTCCTGGAACTCACTCTGTAGACCAGGCTGTCCTGGAACTCAGAAATCCACCTGCCTCTGCCTCTCAAGTGCTGGGATTAAAAGCGTGCGCCACCACCGTCCGGCACTATTTATTTATTTTTAATTCTGACACAGAATCTCGTTGAATAGTCCAGACCATTCGGAAACTGACAATAAACTCTGAATTTTATTTTCCATCGTGACATTTCACAACCATCTATCATTTACCCTAATACCTTACCAAAAGCTTTTTGAAACAATGTATTGCCTAGAAGGCATGCACATCAAGTTCTATTCAGCACTTGAATGATGTCTGACTGGATACGCACACATGCCAGGACCACTGGACCACTTCTTCAAGTGAAACCATGATCCTTCAGAATATATAGTCAAAGAATTGATGATTACCCTTTTAACAAAATACCTAACTAATGTTAAATCTTGGCTGTACAGAACACAGAGAAAAAGAATGAAGAGTGCAGAGATAATAGGATATAAAATAGGAAAGATGGAGTATTTAGTCAAGTGCTACTAGTTCAAATGCTGAGGAACAGCCTAAGCAATCTACTCCTGGTGACAAGTTATAAGTTGTCAGTTACCTTATAGTACTGGAGAGGAAACATACACAGTAAGATATGGTCACCAGATGAGACAAATACCAGTACAATGCCAGTGAGACATTTGATTCCCTGAGCTCTGCTTGCACCTCTGTGATGCCAACCTGCCAGTGACCACAAGCAAAATGTGTATGCTCCATAGCCCTGTGGCCAGGACAGAGAGGCTCCTGTCTGCCCTGGGTAACCCACTATAAAGTTCAGTCATGGACCTTAACACATTTCCCCTATTTCATCACCTATTTTATCTCCCAGCACTTTACAGAGAAAATAAATTTAAAATAAATAACAGTACAACAATCACATGTTAAAGTTTTAGTTTTGCAAGATGAAGCTTTAATGCTAGTCAGAACTTAAATCACAAAGGTTACTATTTAAATATAGTTCATTTACATGTAAAACGGGTGGGTCTTCCAGCTCTTCTCTAGCACCCTCACGACATTCCTTGTTTTAATGGCTTGCTATGGGTGCTATAATGTGTGCCACACAGCTCCTATTTCTGCAATCAGTGTCTATCTGTACTCTAATGGCTTACTTACTTTTCCACCCACCAAACCCAAGTTAACTTTTCCTCCTTCCCCAGAGACCTCCACTGAGTCCAAAAATGGGGGCTTTGACATTTCAAACTATGTATAGCAATGTTACATATTAAATCAAATTACGCAGAAAGTTATATAGGCTTTTACTGTTCATATGGGGGCATGCATTATTAACACATGGATTCACTATGAAGCCCAGGCTACCCTCCAACTCACCATTCTTCAGTAGTCTTAGCCTACTGAATACTGGTATTAGAACCTAGACTCACTATGCTCACCTTACTTGTGGGGGGAACCTCCTATATGTCTCCTTCTTCCTAAGAATTTAACATAGTACAGTCAGGTCTGATGGTCCATGACCTGAATCCCAGCACTCAGAAGACAAGACGTTAGAGGTTTGAAGTCTACAAAGCAAGTTCCAAACCAGGCAGGGCTACATATACAGATCCTGGCCTTAAAAAGCTCAGCACTATAAAGTGGAAAAGCCAAGTACAGTATATATAATATTTGTTAATAAATTCCAGCTACTTGAGAAGCTAAAGCAATCCTGAGCTTGTGGCAAACCTGAGCAATATAGCAAAACCATCATCTCAAAAATAAATTCAGTTCACTTTAAAAAATTTAAAATAAAAGTTGGGCAGTGCTGGCACATGCCTTTAATCCCAGCACTCAGGAGGCAGAGACATGTGGATCTCCAAGTTTGAGGCCAGCCTGATCTACAGAGCAAGTTTCAGGACAGTTGGGACTACACAGAAAAACTATTGTCCCAAAAAACTTAAAGAAAAAAAGAAAAAAAAAAGTGGGCTGAATCGATGGCTCATCAGTTAAGAGCTACCTGTTGTTCTTAAAGAGGACCCGGGTTTGGTTCCCAACACCTACATGGCAGCTCACAACTTTGTGGTAACTCCAGTTCCTGGGGATCTGTGCCCTCTTCTGGCCTCTGTGAGCACTCTGAGTACTACATGCTTGTGGTTCATTTACATGCAGGCAAAACACACAAAAACTTTTTAAAAAGTAAAGTTCTTAAGGATTTATTTATTTAATTTATATGAGTAAACTGTCACTGTCTTCAGACAGACCAGAAGAGGGCATTGGATCCCATTACAGATGGTTGTGAGCCACCATGTGGTTGCTGAGAATTGAACTCAGAACCTCTGAAAGAGCAGTCAGTGCTCTTAACCACTGAGCCATCTCTCCAGCCCCCAAAAAGTAGTTTTTCACAAAAGGAAAGAACATGAACCTAAAGTATCTTAACACAGTAAGTATAAATCTTACCATACCCTGAGCATCTAAATAATGAGTGTTTTACCAAAAGTGTTTGATCTTAAATTTTGTTCCATCATAACAGAACATGGAAGTGCCTTTGATCCCATTGCTAAAGAAGGCAGAGGCAGGCAAATGTCTGTAAATTCAAAGACACATTTACACAGCCAGGGCTGCAGAGGAAGACTATCTCCAAAAGAAAACAAATAATAAAATAAAAGAGGAAGGCAGGCAATCCATTATGATAAAAAGTCATCTAAAAACAAAAATGTAAAAATTAAAAGACAAGGCTGGATAGATGGTTCAGTGGTTAAGAACACTAACTGCTCTTCCAGAGGTCAAGTTCAATTCCCAGCCAACACATGGTGGCTCACAAAGGTCCCCACCAAAAATGAATAACCCAATAGTACAGTGGCAAGCACAGGAGTAAGATCACTTCGTGAACTGATTACTACTTAGAACCCTCATAAAAACAGAAACACTGGTGTGTGGGACAGCCAAAACCCTCTCCACTGTAAAGGTTAAAAGATGAGTCCCGCTGGGCATGGTGGTGCACGCCTTTAATCCCAGCACTCGGGAGGCAGAGGCAGGAGGATTTCTGAGTTCGAGGCCAACCTGGTCTACAGAGTGAGTTCCAGGACAGCCAGGGCTATACAGAGAAACCCTGTCTCAAAAAGACACACACACACAAAAAAAAGATGAGTTCCTTTTGCGAATTACAACTGTAATTCTGAAAGTAAGGTACAATGTTAAATGTTGAGTGTACTTCTTTTTAGAGTTTAGCACAATCTTGAGTTGTAAGGACCTAATAGTTGTTTATGTTAGTCTCATGAGAAAAGCAGTTATCCTTGGTGAAATACTTCTGTAGACAGTCTCTGGCTTGTCTAACCCCCGTATGAAGATTACCATTCATAGGACAGACAAGACTACAGTACCCTAAGAGTCTATATCACTTGTATGTATCTACTATCAAGCCTAGGATCTCTACTTTTCCAGTAAAGTAACTCATTCCCCTAAAAATATGCTACTTCACTGCAATGATTCTCTGGGGTTCAGCATGTCTTCCTGGGAAGGCAAAAGTCTACCCAGAGCTTCCACAGTAAACTCATGCTTACTTTAAAACTACACCACTGGGCATGGTGGTGGCACATTCCTGTAATACCAGTACTAAGGTCTGCCTCATAACTATACTTCAGTTTCTTGTCTCTCACAAAAGATCCTTAGTTATCCCACAGAACTGAAAGGATCAAATTCAGGAACTAAGCAGCTCACTGCCTATACCCTGTCTGGCTCCTGACAGATCCCACAGCCTCTAGTCTCACCAGTTACCATAGCTGAGAAGGACAGAATCCCCACCTAGCCATGTGCCTTTTGTTCTAGTGCCCCTCCTGCTAAGTGCTGAGTAAACAGGAGTTAGCTACCTTGGCTGGCTTTAAACAAAACACAAACAAACCTGCACAGCCCTCCCCAGCATTCTCTCCACTCCTAGTCCTAAACCTTGCATTTCCAAGACAGCTGAGCTACAAGACTCACTCATCACTAAACTGTTTTGTCCTGAGTTAACATAAAATCACAGAATACTTCCAGGGGAAAGGGTACTAAAGACACCAGAACCTCCACCCTACGGTATAACTTGTTCTAAAACTGAGACAAATACTAAAAGCAAACCAGACATAGCTGTCATCCCAGCACTCAGGAATACTTCAAGTCCCAAGCAAGTCACGGCTGAAGAGTAAGATGCTGCCTCAATTACCCACAAACATGAAAAAAGGGGGGAGGGGCGCATTACAACACACTATAACTACTGTGTAAGTAATTATTTGTGTGGATACCCCATAACTATAGACGAACCACCCTGAGTTCTCTACCACTGTGCACTGAGGGACACCCCCAACACACTATTTAACACCTTAGCCTGGCATTCAAGGACTTTTCCTCTACTACCATGTTCCTTTTCTACAACCTTTTTTTGTTTGTTTGTTTTTTGTTTGAAACAGGGTTCCTCTGTACAGCCCTGGCTACCCTGGAACTCGCTCCATAGACCAGACTGGCCTCAAACTAGGGAGATCTGCCTGCCTCTCCATCCTACCCCCACCCTACCCCCACCCGACCCCCAGTGTTGGCGTGTGACACAACATCCAGCTCCCAAGCCTTCTCCTGTGCTAAAGTGTATTGCCTGATACTGAGATCAGATCTAATAACAGCTTCAGGACTCTAAACCTTTCTGAGGATGAAGTAAATCAGAGGGAGTGGTCTTGCCTATGAATCTCAAGCCCAGGTTCTATCTTCAGCCAATAAAAAAGGGGATGACCCTGCTGTAACAGTAAACAAAGCAGTGTTGTGCTGTAAGTAGAGAATAAAAACTAAAACTAACTGAGGAACACAAGACACTTCCTTTTCCTTATCATTAGCAGACCCTACATATGCCCTTGCCAGTAAAGCAAGCATCTGTGATCTACTCAAGTAGCGTGCCTGTAATCCCAGCAGTCAGGAGGCAGAGGCAGGTGGAGCTATATAAGTTCAAAGCCAGCCTGGTCCACAGAGAGAGTTCCAGAACAGCAAGGGCTACACAGAGAAAAATCCCTGTTTCAACCCCCCCAAATAAACAGAAAACAAACAAACAAACAGGGTCTGGACTGGCAAGATAGCTGGATGAGTGATGTGCTCACCAGCAAGCCTGATTAGTCTGTCCTCTGACCTGGACATGTTGTGTCTACACATGTACCTACACATATAAATAAAAATATATATAATAAAAATTATTTTAAAAAAATGAATGGGGGCTGGAGAGATGGCTCAGTGGTTAAGAGCACTAACTGCTCTTCCAGAGGTCCTGAGTTCAAATCCCACATGGTGTCTCACAACCATCTTAATGGGATCTGATCCCTGTTACAGTGCATCTGAAGATAGCTAGTGTACTCACAAACATAAAATAAATAAAATGAAATAGGAGCTGAACAGATGGATCATTGGGTAAAGTATTGGCCACGAAGCCAGGAAGCCTTGATCCCCAGCACTAACATAGGAGCTAAGTGTAAAGGCATGTATCTGTAACCTAGCCCGGTGGGAAAGCAACCCACATGAACCTGGGACTCAGTGCAGGCCAATCTAGCCAAGCGCCCAACTCTAAACTCTGTAAGCAATCTGGTCTCAAAACTTAAGCACAAATCTTTAATCCCAGCACTTTAGGAAGAGGCAAGAGGATCTCTTTGTGAGTTTGAGGCCAGCCTGATCTACAGAGTTCCAGGATAGCCAGGCTGTTACACAGAGAAACCCTCCCTTGAAAAAACAAAAATAAAAAAAAAAAAAAGGTAGAAAAGGTCTGGCTCTCGGGCATGCACATACCTACAAATGAACACAAACACACACACACAGAACAAAACAAATACACCACACATGCATACACACACATAACAAAAAATAACTACTATCCTTCCTGGCAAGTTCAAGAAACATGTAACCGAAAAATTAGACTTGCTTATGTTAGTGCTTGCTTATGTTTTTGAAATAGGAAAAAAAAAAAAAAAAAAAAAAAAAAAGCCAGGCGTGGTGGGGCAGGCCTTTAATCCCAGCACTTGGGAGGCAGAGGCAAACAGATTTCTGAGTTCGAGGCCAGCCTGGTCTACAGAGTGAGTTCCAGGACAGCCAGGCTATACAGAGAAACCTTGTCTCGGGGAAAAAAAAAAAAAAGGAAGTCAGACATGGAGCTCAAATGTTTAATCCCACTACTGGCCAACCTTTGTGGATTCAAAGCCAGTCTGATCTATATTGACCTACATGAGAGACCCTGTCTCTCAAAAAAAGTTAATAAAAAAAATTAATAAAAAAATTAATGATTATCAACTCAATTCTTAGAAGAGAAAGATGGTTAAAACCTAAAAGGCACAATCAGCCCTCATTTTGAATGACAAATCTCAAGTGAGCAACTGATTTCTTAATTCCCTCCACTTTCAACCATAACACCATTTTATTTCAGTAATTTTAATTTTCAATTTACAACATCTGTCAAGTGTAGTTCTTCCTGGGAATTTAGACATTCTCACATTGTTTCCAAATAATAGGATCTTAAAGATAAAAGCCACCTAAAGGGGACAGAAAAGCTTTGCTTTACATTGTCCTGTAAACCCAAACAATTCTTAAAAGCTTGTCAATGGTGAAAAATATTCTGTTAGAAGATATTCCTAGAAATACCTTGTGAACATTAAAACACTCTTGAGATTTCTTTAGTGAATTTACTATATAACACCAGAATGGTAAATAAGTCAGTGGCAATTACAACAACCAACCATTCTTTAAAACAAATGACTCTTGTTTACGACAAACTAAAAAAGCAATGGCAGAGTTTCAAGACAGTCACTGAAGCAGACAGCCTAAGCAGACAGTGATTACAAAGCTGAAATAGGGAACTTTTTTTACCTGGTGTTCTGCATGAATGTTATCCCCTGTAGGCCATCGATGTTTGCTAGTATTATAGCCGCCTCCACCACTTCCTCCTCCCCCAAGCTGCTCACCATGCTGCCTCTGAAAGAAGTAGTCCACCATAGCGTCGTCCTGGGAACGGCCTGCAACTCCTATGGATCCTGGGACAGGGCTGGAGTGTGTTCCAGCTGCAAGAGCCTGATTTGCAGCTGGCTGTGGCTGCGCTTGCGACCCTGTTCCAGATGTCAAAACAACAGGCATGTTGGGATTAGCTGGTTCTTGAGGGTGATGTTTCAGGTGGGGGCTGAAAGAGTCCTGCCAAAGCACTGCTTTTCTCTTCAAGACACATGCAACGCTCATTCCACCAACACCTGAGAACAAACAGTTAACAGATGTTTAATGCTTGCATTTAAAAAAAAAAAAAAAAAACAACTCCATATACTCCAGTACAAAATGCTACACAATTCCCTCTCTTCTGCAAGTCAATACTGTCTCTACCAAGAAGTTAAGTGTCTTGTAACAATTTCCTGAGCTGAGCCTCCTCTGAAGCT
Organism: Mus musculus; assembly: GCF_000001635.26. NCBI lineage: Eukaryota > Metazoa > Chordata > Mammalia > Rodentia > Muridae > Mus > Mus musculus. The sequence continues at coordinate 130,668,744 of NC_000070.6, read as the reverse complement.
GCTGGGCCTGTGTGTACAGAGATAAAGGTCAACAGCGGCAGGTAGTGCAGCAAGTGCTGAGACGAGGGCCCACTACTGTAAGCAGAGCTTTACTAACAAATAGTCATAGAAAGACAATTCCATTTTATTTATGGACCACATAAATAAAGAAGTAAACAAACAAGCAAAATAGCAATATGGAATCAAAATTTAATCAACAGCTTCCCTATTCTTTCTCCTTAAGTCAACTGTACTTAAAAATACACAGGTTTTTTTTTTTTTTTAACCTGAGGTGAGATTTCATGTAACCCAGGCTGACTTTGAAATTAAAAGGTAGCCAAAGCTGGCCAAGAACTACTGATCCTACTCCCACCTCCTGGGTGCTGGGATTACAGAAATACATCAACAGGACTGTGACAAGAAATTTTTGAAAGCATCCTTAAGTTTATAGGGTAGAGATATATAGCTCAATGGAGGACTGGCCTACCCCGAACAGGCCCTAGATTCAATCCCCGGACTCCACTCCAGCCTCAGCAGACTCAATCCCACGGACCCTCTCCACCAAGTTCCCTAATTAGCTTTAAAAGAATTTACAACTGTAACAAACATGCCAATAACCAAACAAAGGCCTACAGCTTAGACTCTGTAACTTAAAAGAACCCTTTAAAATATCTAACGTATTTGTGGGACAATACCAAGATCAGCTGTGTTTATATAACATGGGAAAAAAAAAATCACAACTTTTACCAATACCTTACAAATACAATGCTATCATTTCGAGTTATTGATTAACTAGAAAAAGGACAAGACAAACCCAACTCACTTCGTTGGTACTAAACCTCTCTGTAAACCCAGGTCTGTCTCACCAGTCATAGGGCAGCAAATGCATGGCAGACATTATCTCATCACAGAAACACTGAAGCATTACTGGCCTTGTTTTGACAAGTAAACCATTACAGAAGTTAGGAGGAGCCCATGGCCATCCAGCTAGCAACAGAGATCTCCAGCTATTTTGAAACCAATCCTGGTTCCCTCTAGAACCCTAGCAACAATATCACTATCTTTTTCACTTGTTTTGTTTTTGGTCTCATCATGTAGTCCTGGCTGGTCTACAACTTGCTATGTAGAGCAGGCTGGCCTTGAATTCAGAGATCTGCCCGTCTGAAGTATGGGATTAAAGATGTAAGCTACCACCCCTGTGAGTATCTGTAGTACATTAAACTCTGGAAATCCAACAAAGAAATCAAATGCTATTAGGAAACATTGCTACTTAAGTTCCATAAAACCAAATAATTATATTTGTATGAACAAAGTAAACTGGTTACCAATTAGGGTAGTCTGTGTGCAACCACCAGAGAACTTCCAAGGTTAGCAACACTGTTCAAAACAAAGGAGAAACCTGTTCTCTCATTTTTGAAATATTTAGTCTTATTTTGTATGTGTTTTACCTGTGTGTGTGTGTGTGTGTGTGTGAGAGAGAGAGAGAGAGAGAGAGAGAGAGAGAGAAAGAGAGAGAGAGAAAGAGAGAGAGAGAGAGATGTTTATGTGTCTGAGAAGGTCAGAGGCACAATACTCTCCTCTAAAACTAGAGTCAGGAATTACTGGGAACCATATGAGTGCTGGGAACCAAACACATGGCCTGGCAAAAGCACCAAGTCAGAAGTGCGAAAGCACTGAGCACCGCTCCAGCCTCCAACCATCTTCTCTCTAGGTAAGTAACCTCCTGGAAAAGTAATCCTAGGGTCTCAACTAATTCAGGTTATGAAGCTAGTAGACATCGCATGGAATCTGCAATCTGTTCAAAACCTAGTTTGAGGGGTTGGAGAGATGGCTCAGTGGTTAAGAGCACCTACTGCTCTTCCGAAGGTCCTGAGTTCAAATCCCAGCAACCACAGAGTGGCTAACAACCATCCGTAATGAGATCTGATGCCCTCTTCTGGTGTGTCTGAAGACAGCTACAGTGTACTTAGATATAATAATAAATCTTTAAAAAAAAAAAAAAACTAGTTTGTAAACCTGTTTTAGTCCTGTGAGACTAAAACAGGAGAGCTGATAATATTCTAAGGTCAGGGGAGTTATACTGTCAGTTTAAGGCAAACATGGAGAACCGTAAAATTCTCTCAAAAAAAAAAAAAAAGACAAAAAAAAAAATCAAACCTGCTTTGGAAATGCCTAATGTAAATCACAACTTCCAATACCCTTCTACCTACCTACCTACCTACCTACCTACACACACACACATACACACACACAAACCAATTAAACCTTACACTGGAATAGTTCTAGCCTTCTAGGCTCTCATGAATAAAATGCTGTCTAGGCTCAAGTACAAACCCAGAAAAGTACAGCTGTTTCATTATCAGCCTCTGCAAAGTACACAGCAGCCTCCCTAGCCCTCCTCACTTGGTTCTTTAAGGACCTCAGTCCATTCATATTTCATAGTACATTTGCTTCTACAAGAGAATCTCCATCTTGCTGTGCATGGTGGTACATGCCTTTAATCCCAGCACTCGGGAGGCAGAGGCAGGCGGATTTCTGAGTTTGAGGCCAGCCTGGTCTACCAAGTGAGTTCCAGGACAGCCAGGGCTACAAAGAGAAACCCTGTCTCAAAAGAGAGAGAGAGAGAGAGAGAGAGAGAGAGAGAGAGAGAGAGACTGACTCTCCATCTCTTTACTTCAGGCCAACTGATGCAACAAAACTCTAGTTTTGCCATCAAACTAACAATCTCTCTGTCAGATTCTAAAGGAAGTTTTTCCCCCATGCCTTGGTTTTTGATAGCTTTTAATCACTAAGTTGAAAGGTATATAGAAAGTTTTAAATTTTCTCAAATCACTACGCTTAAGGTTCCACACCAGTCAAGGCAACAGAGCCTCAATCATCAAGAGGATTCATAAAATAGTAAATGTAGTATTTTCTAACATAAAAGAACTGCGAAAAGTTACCTATGAATTTTCAAATTAAGAAAAAGTTAGCCGTGGTGGCGCACGCCTTTAATCCCAGCACTTGGGAGGCAGAGGCAGTTGAACTCATTTCTGAGTTCCAGGACAGCCAGGACTACACAGAGAAACCCTGTGTGTGTGTTGGGGGGGGGGGGGAGTTTAGCTGGCCAGTGGCTGTGCAGTCAGGAGTCTGAGGCTGAGCCAGATGAACCTCGAGTTCGAGGTCAGCCTGGTCTACAGAGTGAGTTCCAAGATAGCCAGAGCTACACAGAGAAACCCTGTCTCAAAAACTAATAAATAAATAAGCAAATGATAAGAGATTGTCCCTGAAAGCAATCTCATTCTAAAATATAACTGGGGAAGGGTCACTTACAAAAATATTAGAACAAAACAATTGGCCTCTTTAAGGCTGTCTGGAAGCCCTGAGACTTCCTGGTTTACCCAATGAGGCAAGGCAGTTTCTCAAACACGGGAGAGCCTGGCAAGAGGGACAACTGAAAAGTGAGCAAACACCTCAGCACTAACATGTGTCTGAGAGAATTCTGTAACATCTTGGCACTGACAGAACAAAAACTAATAATCTGTCACCTAAGTACCAGAAAACAAGAAACTGATGGTACCTTTTAGGGTCTCTCAACACTCACTAAGAAATTATGTGCAGTATTTAAAATTTGATTTTTTTAAGCAAATGACCTATCGTTTAGAAACAAATATTTTAAGCAATGCAATGAAGTAGCAAGCCTAGTCTAGTACTTCCTAGCTTTCACACTGTCAAGATCACAGTGGAGTTTGTTTTTACTTTTTCTTTTTAATATCACTAATAGTACTTTTCTTTAAACAAAACAGCATGGTTTAATCTATCTCCATTCACTAAGATGCTCAGGGCTGATAGGTGTTTATTTTTACTACACTGAACAAACCTTCTGTGGACATAAATTTATCTTAAAGCAGTTCACAGACTCAAACTAAACAAATCCCAACTTCAAAAAGCTGTGGCCTTAGACAAGATGAACTCAAGCGTGGAAAGACAAAATACTAGAAGTTCAGAATCCAGTATTTCCAAACCTTCAGATAAAGATCCGCAGCCCCTAGTGTTTTACAAAGTTACAATGAGCAAAGGGTCAAAATGGTTTACTAAAAACCCTGAAGGAAGCTGCTTATCTTAAAAGGAGAGCCACATTAGTAACTTTTACACCAAAGCAAACAGCTCAAGCTACAATCCTACCTTCAGAAGTAACTGGCTTTAAAAACTGAACGCCCAAAAGCCCTCATAAATCATCTTAATAATCCCAGTAATTAATGGGGTGAGCAAAATGATCAAGTGTAACGAAGCGTTATCGTAATTTGCACAATGAAAACGAACAATCCTTCAAAGTTATGGTGGGGATAAAGCCTTCTCTGGTCATCTATGTGGGAGTTCCTCGCGATGTGGGAGGGGAGCTCTTGGGAAGAGGGGTGAGCTTCACTGGAGAAAAGTTACTGGAGTGTTCCTCCCTTAACGTGGGAGTGGTACTGACGAGTCAAACAAATGACCCATGTTTACCCACCGCGTTCGTGAGGACCGAAACTGTAGCACTGTGTAGCTATCTACATGTTTGTCCTACTACCTGCTGAAAGCCCCTTGGAGAGGGAAGCACACCAACACAGGGAGGATCAGAGAGGAAGAACACCCCCTCCTCAAGGGGGAGGAAAACACACACAAGCTCTCACAGAAACAAAAGGCCACAAGGAACCCAGGCGCTTAAAAAGCGATCCGAAACTTCCTGATGGTCACCTCTCCATATTTCAAGGCTTGCAAGATCGCCCACTCCCCCACCACCATGGGGGGCTCGCCCGAGGACCGTGGCCCACCGCCCGCTTTCTAAAGCCTTGTATTGTTCCTCCCTCGGCGCTGCCACGGAAGCTCCAGCCAAGTCCAAGGAGCCCGCGGGACCACAGAATCTCCACTCCGCGGCCACAAGAGAGGACCTGGGGCTGCTCAGATCCATCCAAAAAATAAATAAATAAATGCAGGGGAGGAAGGAAAAAAAAAAAAAAAGAAGCCGAGCCGAACGGCAACACCAACCTCTAGGGACTCCCGGCAGGGCCGAACGGAGGCACGGAGCCGCCGGCAGCCGCGGGCGAGCCGGGCCCCGGCCGCGGCCCGCTCCCCACCCCCTCCTCGCGGATAACAATAGGGCCTCGCTGCCGCCTCCCAAACACGTACGAGCGGAGCGAGCGCGGTGCCTCCGCCAGGCCCGGCGGCGTCTCTAAGCCCTTTCTCGCCCCGCCAACCGCTGCCAAACGCCAATACGAGAGGCGCATCGGCTCGCTGGGGGTTCGGAGCACGGTTTGGGGCCACCGGGGCGCGGATACTCACGGGCGGAGCGGTAGGATGAAGATGGATTCCGGCCCCCCGATCTTCGCTCGCCGGCGCTCTCGCTCCCCCTTACCTTTCACTCCGACAACATGGCGGCCCACTGGGGACTGGGCTGACGCGGTGCATCATGGGAGCGGCGCCGGCGCCGGCCCCAGCTCCGGCGGTGGCAGCGGCGTGTGCGGAGCGGGCGGGCGGGCGGGCGGCTCTGGAACAGGTTGCCCGGTTGCCATGCCAACGGCAGGGCCTGTGTGAACTCGGGGAAACTCGCAGGCCACACAACCGCTGTGCCCGCCCGCTGGGGCGAGCGCGCGCCGCCGCCGCGGAGGGAGCGGGGTGGGAGGCACGGGAGCGCGCACGGAGTGCCCGGGCTGCCGTGGGGGGGAGGGGACGCCAACCTGGGGCTGTGCCTGAACCTTGGCACAGCCTGGCCAGTGTCTGGGTTCGAACCCCTTCTAGCCCTCTGGCTCCTGGCCTTTTTGCATCTTTTCCTGCCTCGTTTCCCCAGTGTAACATACAAAAGAAAAGAGCAACAGAACGACCATGCTGATGGAGGGCAGGACCTCAACCTAATTTGCAGGATCTGGAGCGCAATGACAATGGCAGGACCCTTGTTCAAAGGTCATTAGAAATATCAAGATGGAAACTAAGCAAATTAAGCTGAGAACTAGAAGCCAGAGGTGTTTGCAAGCACTCCATTTCAGTTGATTGGTTGGTTGGTTTAAAGATGCATTTGTATGTGATTACACTGTCCTACCTTCAGACATACCAGAAGAGGGTGTCAGATCCCATTACAGATGGTTGTAAGCCACCATGTGGTTGCTGGGAATTGAACTCAGTACCTCTGGAAGAGCAGTCAGTGCTCTTAACCAATGAGCCCTCTCTCCAGCCCTGGTTTGGTTTTTATTGTGACAGGGTCTTTTGTTGTAGCTCTGGCTGGGCTGCTCTCTAACCTACTGAAATCCACCTGTCTCTGCCTTCAAGAACCGTTCAATTTTTTTTTTTTTTTTTTTTTTTTTTTTTAGGTTTTTTAGGCTTTTTAAATTCTTTTTGATTTTTCAAGACAGAGTTTCTCTGTGTAGCCCTGGCTGTTCTGGAACTCCCATTGTAAACCAGGCTGGCCTCAGAACTCACAGAGATATCCCCACCTCTGCCTCCTGAGTATTGGGATTAACAGCCTATGCCACCACCACCTCGCTTTTTTTTTTATTTCTGTTTTTGAGATAGGGTGTCATAGAGCCAGGCTGCCCTCAAACTCACTGTGTAGCTAAGGATTACCTTGACCCCCTGAGCCTACTTCCATACCTTCCTTCTGTTACTACAGACATACCAAATGTAGGACTTCACATATGCCAGGCAACACCCTACCAAACAACTGAGCTACATCCCCCCCCACCAGGTCTCGATATTCAAACTCAAGAACATACTCTATTCAGAAAGCCAGCTTGTAACCAGACCTGAAATTCCTTAACTGAACCTTCATTTCCCACACTGCTAACAATGCTTTGTGAAATCAAGTAGATAATGCATTTAGCTCCATCAGGCCAAGGCCCTGGACAGTACTGAATAGCCATAGTATGCAAGCACACAGGAGGAAGAAAGATGACAGATATGAGAAAATTACACCTTTTAGCTTCTTACCAGACAACTCTGGGCTCCATGCTTTCGTCCTGAGAGCCATAGTTAATTCTTTACTTTCTTTTTTTTTTTTTTTTTTTTTTTGTTTGTCTGGTTGGTTGATTCAGTTTGGTTTTTTTGGTTTCTCAGGACAGGGTTTCTCAGTAAAGACCTGGCTGTCCTAGAACTTGCTCTGTAGAGCAGGCTGGCCTCAAACTCAGTGGTCCAACTGCCTCTGCCTTCCGAGTGCTAAGATTAAAGATGGTCCCACCGCTGTCCCGCTTAGTTTCCTTAGGTTGAACTTCAGCTTCCGTCATCCATTTGGTAAGACTTTAATGCTGGTTTAGCCATAGACAGGAGATATTCGTCTTGAGGACTCACTAGTCAATCAGATGAGGCAATCCCAGCGGAGTAAACATCACCCATCTCTGATCTTGTTAAAGAAATTTACTTTCAAAGGCTCTAAGACACAAACCCAACCCCAGAATAACCCTATCAGAGCACAGCCTCCAGCAGACTCTTGAGACCACTGTTATCAAGTGTTTACCAGTGTGACATATGCTGCCCTCAGACTCTTACTCATTATCCAACTTAAAATTTCCAAACTAGGGCTGCAGAGATGGCTCAGTGGTTAAGAGCACTGACTGCTCTTTTAAAAAAAATTTCTGGGGTTGGGAATTTAGCTCAGTGGTAGAGCACTTGCCTAGCAAGCGCAAGGCCCTGGGTTTGGTCTTCAGCTCTGGAAAAAAAAAAAGACAAAAAATTTCTGCCAGTCGTGGTGGCACATGCCTTTAATCCCAGCACTTGGGAGGCAGAGGCAAGAGAATTTCTGAGTTTGAAGCCAGCTTGGTCTTCAGAGTGAGTTCCAGGACAGCCGGGGCTACACAGAGAAACCCTGTCTCAAAAAAAACCAAAAGAAACAAAAAAATTCCAAACTAAAATAAACAATAAATCTGCCAGACTACAAAATATTAATCATAGTAGACAGACAGGACACCAGTACTCCTGTTTTAAAATGAAAAAACATAAACTGGGCATGGTGGTGCATGCCTTAATCCCAGCACACAGAGGAAGGAGGCAGGTGGATCTCTGTGAGTTCCAGGCCAGACTGGTTTACAGAGCAAGTTCCTGGGCAGGCAGGGCCACACAGAGAAACCCAGTCTCAAAAATGAAAAAAAAAAAAAAAAGCCGGGCAGTGGTGGCCCACACCTTTAATCCCAGCACTAGGAGGCAGAGGCAGGAGGATTTCTGAGTTCAAGGCCAGCCTGGTCTACAAAGTGAGTTCCAGGACAGCCAGGGCTATACAGAGAAACCCTGTCTGGGGGGGGGGGGTGTAGTTGTGTTTGTAAACACTGTAAAGACACTTCTATAAGTCTTCTAATTTTCTGAAAAGACACTTTATTATAAACCTTGGTTTTCAACACTTGTCCCCTAGCTTAGTTGTAAACTCCCCCTCCAAAGGCTTCCCTTGTTTTCTTTGCTACACCGTTACCATTCCAACAAGCACTGTGTTTCTTTGCAGATCTCAGCAGACTAACCTCCTCCCACAACCACAACCACACCCACCACCCATACCTAGGCCTGGCTCTAAGCAATCCTACCATTGTGGGAAAACTAAAAAACTGCGGCCTGGGAGGTGGCACCAGGAACCCTTAAAAAGCTCTGTTTGACAGTATTGGAAACCTAAGGAGGAAGTGAAGAATCCATTGCTAAGCCAGGGGCTAGGAAGGTGCTGAAGAGCCTTCCTTCTCCTTTGGAACTACTTCCCTGGTGAGGCTTTTTTTTTTTTTTTTTAAATCAGTGGCTGAGAAGAATAGGGAAGGTTTGGGGTTCTTTGGGGTCTGGTTTTTATTTGTTTTTGTTGTGGTTTGGTTGCTTAGGTTTTTATTTTGCTGAGGCAGGGGGCTGTTTGTCTATTGGGTTTTTTGATTTTGTTTTTTTTTTTTTTTTTTTAAGACAAGAGTTTCTCTGTATAGCCCCAGCTGCCCTGGAACTCACTCTGTAGGGCTAGGTTGGCTTCGAACTCAGAAATCCGCCTGCCTCTGCCTCCCAAGTGCTGGGATTAAAGGCGTGCACCACCAACACCCAGCTTGGGCTTTCGAAACAGGGTTTCATGGTATAGCCCTGGTTTGCCTGGAACTCGCTATACAGACTAGGCTAGCTTTGAACTTTTTTTTTTTTTTTTTTTTTTTGCCTCTACCGCCCAAGTACTGAAATTACAGGTGTGAGCCATCATTAGCCTTGCTAGAAAATATCTTTAAGGTAAACAATTTAACTTCTGCTTTTGTTTTGTTACATTGTTTATTATAATGTATACCTTACTGCTAAAGCTTCTTTTTAAGAGCACTCTTGTCAAAACATTGAAACTGTATACAGAGAAACCCTGTGGGGGGGGGGGGGGATACAGAGTTCCTGGATATCCAGGGTTACACTGAGAAACACTGTCTAGGGAGTGGGGCTGGGGGTATACCCTTAGCCCAGGGAGTGGTACTATTAGAAGGTATGACCTTGTTAGAGTAGATGCTGCACCTTGTCTGCCTGGATGCTGCCATGCTCCCATCTTGATGATAATGATAACGAACTGAACCTCTGAGCCCCAAATAAACGTTGTCCTTTACTTGCCTTGGTCATGGTGTCCTCTGCTCACAGCTGTGAACCCCAAGACAGAAGTTGGTACCAGGACCTGGGATATTGCTGTGATAGGCCTGACCATACTTTTGTTTGGAAGAATGTGGATTTTGGGACTTTGGATTTGGAAAGTAGTAGAATGTTTAAATGGGGCTTAGTGGGCTATCCTGGTAGGAATGTGGAAGACTTTGTTGCTGTGTATGGTTTGAACTGTGCAGACCTGGCCCACGAGGTTTCATCGAAGAAGAATTTCAAAATGTGGCCTAGAACCTGGTTTTGTGATATTTGGTGAAGAATGTGGCTGCTTTTTGCCCTCATCTCAAGAGTCTGCCTGAAGCTAAGGTGAAGAAACTGTACTGCAGCTGTACTTGGTAATGTGTAAGAGTCACCCAGGTGGCACTGGTTTTGAAGGCATGAAGGGGTCATGAAGAGCAGCTAAGACTTGGCACTGTGAAAGGCCATGGGTGAAGGTGCAGCCACAGTGGCAGTTGACAGCCCAGGACTGAAGGGGTCATGCAAAAGATTTGAGGCTTGGCACCATGAAGAGAGCCTATGAGAGACTATTGGGGAAGCCTAGTTGCAGCTGAAAACCCCAGCGTATTGGAGATGCCAGTACCATGGGATGATCACCAAGAACAGCAGCAGCAGCAGGAGAGTGCATCAACCTGAGCTTAGAGTGCTACAGAGGGCAGAGCTGGAGGAGCTCATTGGAGGAGATCATGTGTGGATCCCAGACATTGAAACAAGAAGCTGTAACATTGAGGTTGCCTTGGAGACCCCAAGATGTTCAAGATACCAGAGCTGTAGGCTATCTGCTAACAGGGAGTGGAACCAGCTCAGCAGAAAGACGTTTGTTGCAGTCAACAAAGATCAAAAGGGAGTTGGAGATCTGAAGATTACTTTGACATCAGACATGGAGATGCAGAGTTTGGAGTTTGCCCAGCTGATTTCCTGTCTTGTTTTTGGGGATTACAGTAAAGTGATTGGATGGCTCTCAGAAGAGTCCTTGAACTTTGGACTTTTAACATTGTTGATAGTGCTATAGGCTTTGAGGACACAGGAAGTTGGACTAAATGGAATTTGCATTATGCTATGTTTAGGTATGGCCCCCATAGACTCATGTGTTTGAACAAGCCTATGGGGGCCATGGAGTGGAATGTGATGGGTTGTATATGTTTGGGTCAGGGAGTGGCACTACTAGGAGGTGTGACCTTTTTGGAGTAGGTGTGTCACTATGGGTGTGGGCTTTAACTCATCCTAGTTGCCTGGAAGCCATTTGAGTTCTGCATAAAAGCCATCAGGCCTGGTAACAAGTGCCTTTACCAATGGGGCTTCTCAAAAGGCCCTCTCTGGGTTTTGTTTTGTTTTGCTTTATATTTTAAAGACCTCATACTGCCCTGCTGGCCTTGAATTCCTGGTTTTCTTTTGGAGACAATTTCTCTTTATATAGTCTGGTGTCCAATTTGTAATCTTCCTGCCTCACCCTCCCAAGAACTAGGATCACAGATGTATACCACTACACTTCATTTACATATCACTTTTATTGTATTTATTTGGGGACGTGGCCAGAGTGGACCTGAAGAGGTCAGAAGACAGCTTGGAGGAATCTAGCTGGCTTCGTATTATTTTTATTTTTATTTTTTTAAAGATTTATAAATTTATCTATTATATAGAAGTACACTGTAGCTGTCTTCAGACACACCAGAAGAGGGCTTCAGATCTCATTACAGATGGTTGTGAGCCACCATGTGGTTGCTGGGATTTGAACTCAGGACCTCTGGAAGAACAGTCAGTGCTTTTAACTGCTGAGACATCTCTCCAGCCCCTTCATATCATTTTTAATTCATTTATTTAAAGTGTACAATTCGACACTTTTTGTTGTATTCACATGCCAGCAAAAACTGTAGAGATGACTCAGGAGTTAAGAGCACATACTAAGCTTACAGAGAGTACCAAGTTTGATCCCCCGCACCAATGCCAGAGGGCTCACAACTCCCTGTAACTTCAGCCCTAGGGAGATAGGATGCCCCTGGCCTAAATGGGCATCTGTACTTATACGTACATTGAAGTGGAAACTTCTGGATTCTTTGGAAATTCAGTTGTGTCAGATGGTGTTTTGCTAGGGCAAATACGTGAAGGAACGTTTTCCTGAACCAGACACAGGTGAAACGATGTTTTGGTAAAGCAGATACAAGACAGGTCTCGTGATGAAGGATTCTACCCTAATGACTCCCAGGTATTGGTTCACCTTACATTGCATAGCTGCTCCATTTCTCATGACTCCACAGAGAGAAATACACTAAAAAAACTTCTTGCCAGGCATGGTGGTGCACGCCATTAATCTCAGCACTTGGAAGGCAGAGGCCAGCGGATTTCTAAGTTCGAGACCAGCCTGGTCTACAGAGTGAGTTCCAGGACAGCCAGGGCTATACAGTGAAACCCTGTCTTGAAAAACCAAAAAAGAAAAAAAAAAAAAAAGAACCACTATTAAAATTAGGGTTGAGAAAAATTTAAGCCTACAGTAATTTTTTAAAAAATGAAGTCAGGGTTGGGAAGCTAGCTCAGTGGTTAAGAATGCTTGCTTCTCTTGCCAAGGACCCACTTTTGGTTTCCAGCACTGACTCTGAGAAGCTCACCACCTTCTTTCTTCTTCTCCTTCTCCTTCTTTTTCACTAGACAGGGTTTCTCTGTGTAGCCCTGGCTGTCCTGGAACTTGCTCTGTAGACCAGGCTGGCCTCAAACTCAAAAAGACCTGCATGCCTCTGCCTCCTGGGTGCTGAGACTAAAGGTGTGCGCCACCAGGCCAGGGAAGCTCACAATCTTCTTTAACTCTGCGTCCCAGGCATTGGACACCCTCTGCTAGCCTCTATGGGCACACGTGAGTGCACACACACACACACATGCATACGCACAGAGAGAAAGAGAGATTAAAATAAATAAAAACGTTAAAAAATAAGCCAGGTGGTGGTGGTGACCCAAAAGTGACCCTTTAATCGAATTTAAGGAAAGTTACCAGCAACGATTGCCACAGTCATTTTATATATATATATATATATATATATATATATATATATATATATATATATATATATATATAATCACCTCCAAAAGAAACTCTGAAACTTAGCATAGTAGAGCACATCTGGGGTCCTGATACTTGCAGGGGAGAGGTCAGAACACCAGGAATTAAAAGCCATCCTCACTAATGGAAAAAACTTGAAACACAGCCAGGGCTGGGAAAGACCCTATCTCAAAAACAAAGGCAAGAAAAAGCCCTATTCCTGCCAGCCATCGCGCCTGATCCTCTCTTTCCCCTACCCCAAGCCTAAACAATGACTGCTCAGGTTTTTCTTTTTCTTTCTTTCTTTTTTTTTTTTTTGTTGTTTTTTGTTGTTGTTGTTGTTGTTGTTTTTGAGACAGGGTTTCTCTGTATAGTCCTGGCTGTCCTGGAACTCACTTTGTAGACCAGGCTGGCCTCGAACTCAGAAATCCGCCTGTCTCTGCCTCCCGAGTGCTGGGATTAAAGGCGTGTGCCACCACGCCCGGCTGGTCAGGTTTTTCTTGTACTTTTACATTTACTTGTGTGTACACATGTGTACATGTGCACTCATGTACCATGGTACGACTTTGGAGGTCAGATGACACACTCTGGGAGTTAGTTCTCCCCCTCCACCATGTAGGACCTTGGGCTCAAACTGACCATCAGGCTCCTGGGAGAGTGTCTTTATCCACTAAACCATCATCACACGAGGCCTTTTCTTTTATCAATGTGGTTTGGCTCAATGAGCGTTTGCACTTGTGCACAGTAGAGATCAGCCTCAGGAGTCACCTGTCACCTTCCGCACCATCCACCTTCTTCTTCTTTTTTTTTTTTTTTTTTTTTTTGTTTGTCTTAAGATGTATTTATGAGCTGGAGAGATGGCTCAGTGGTTAAGAGCACTGACTGCTCTTCCAGAGGTCCTGAGTTCAATTCCCAGCAATCACATGGTGGGTGGCTCACAACCATCTGTAAGGGAATCCAATTCCCTCTCTTCTGGGGTGTCTGAAAACAGCTACAGTGTACTCCCCTAAATAAAATAAATAAATAATTTTTTTTTTTTTTTTTTAGTTACATGCTTTGGTGTTCTGCAGTGCCCTGGGAACCTAAAGAGGTTATCAGCTCCCCTGGAACTAGAGTTACAGATGGGAGTGAGCTGCCAAGTGGTTGCTGGAAATTGAATATCTGTCCTCTGGAAGAGCAGCCAGTGCTAGGAGTGCTGAGTCATCTCTCCAACCCCAGACCCACATTGTCATTTTAGGACACAGTCTCTCATGGACTTGGAGCTCACCACATAGGATAGCAAGTGACCAGGGTGTCTCCTCCCCAGCTCTGGGGTTACAAATTCCTATGCCAGCATACCTAGGCTTTTCCCACAGGCTCTGGGGATCAAAGTCAAGTCTAAACGCTTACCTGGCAAGAACTCTACCAACTGAGCCATTTCCTTAATCCCTTTACATTTTTTCTGTCTCTATAGATTTTTTTTTTTTAATTCTGAGTAAGGCCTCACCAATGCACACTTATAATCCCAGCTACTCCAGAGACTTAGGCAGCGGGAACCATGGTTTGTTTTGTTTTGTTTTTTTCCCTCTATGTAGCTCTGGCCATCCTGGAACTCACTCTATAGACCAGGCTGGCCTTAAACTCAGATCTACCTGCCTTTGCCTCCTGAGTGCTGGGATTAAAGACATGGGCAGCCGTGCTTGGCTCATTCCTTTCCAAGGACCAAATAATTTATCATCATATATGACCATGGCACCATATTCTCTTTGATACATCAAGGGAGCTCTCGGTTGCTTCTCTGCTGCAGCCGGATGAATATTGCTATAACATTTATGTGCAAAGTGTTTGTGGCAGTGTCTTCATTTCGAAACCCTATACATACTTAGGAATGGACTGCCCAGGCGTGGTTACACAGTAACTATGCTTAATCATTTGAGACATGTCAGCCTGTTCTTCAAAGTGACTGAATTACTGTACATTACCATCAGCAGGACCAAGGCTTCAGATTTCCACACAGCCTTGTCAGGTGCTCATTGGACATTTTTTTTTTTTTTAATTTGAGCAACAGGGTGTGAAGTGACCTTAAGGTTTTTTTTTTTTTTTTTGGTTTGCGAGCCAGGGTTTCTCTGTGTAGTCCTGGCTGTCCTGGAACTCACTTTGTAGACCAGGCTGTCCTTGAACTCAGAAATCCACCTGCCTCTGTCTCCCGAGTGCTGGGATTAAAGGCGTGTGCCACCACGCCCAGCTCATGTCTTCCTGTTTCTTGCATAACATCATTTTCTTTCCTTTTTTCCAAAGATTTATTTTATGTATATGAGTACACTGTAGCTATCTTTAGACACACCAGAAGAGGGCATCAGATCCCATTACAGATGGTTGTGAGCCACCATGTGGTGGCTGGGAATTGAACTCAGGACCTCTGGAAGAGCTGTCAGAGCTCTTAATCTCTGAGCCATCTCTCCAGCCCCATCATTTTCTTGATCCATAATTTTATCCTTCTGTTCTCTCTAAAGGCTTTCTGATATTTCACATCCCCAACCCCAATCCTGGAGCATTGCATTGGGTAAGCTATGGTTGTGCTCAAGGAAGGCACAGCCTGGAGACATCTTTAAGGCAAGGGGGAGAAACTGATGCAAACAAAGCCCTTGGCTACAAAGTTTCCTAGTTATGCAGACCTGAGACAAGATGGGTTTCCTTTTACTGGAGGAGGAGCTGTTGCCAGGCAGTCAAGGCACCAGGACTTGGGTTTAGAGCTTTAAGTCTAGATTGCTGCAACCTTTAAGAAGGCTAGAGATAAACTTTGCCACAGAATTCTGTGCACACCTACGAGGAGAAATCTGTTTATCCTTATCTCCTCCCACTTCCGGGCTCTCCAGGGAAAATATAAGTTCCATAGGGGTGAAGGGTATTTATGCTTAATGCTTTACTAGTTCCCAAGAAGTGTAGGTGCTTTAATAAACACGTCCCGTCTTGTGAGTTCAAGGCCAGCCTGGACTACAAAGCAAGTTCCAGGAAAGCCAGGGCTACACAAAAAACCCTGTCTCAAAATTAATGAATTAATTGATTAATTAAAAATAAATAAATAGCTGGGCGGTGGTGGCACACGCCTATAATTCCAGCACTTGGGAGGCAGGCGGATTTCTGAGTTTGAGGCCAGCCTGATCTACTGAGTGAGTTCCAGGACAGCCAGGGCTACACAGAGAAACCCTGTCTCGAAACAAACAAACAAACAAACAAACACCAATAAATAAATAAATAAATAAATAAATAAGCATGCCTCAAATGAAAGGAAGACTTCTGTCACAGCTTTTCAACACCTTCAGGTCATGGAGATTCTGTGCAACTGAAGGACTTTCCTAAGTTTTGCCAGATGGCCACAAGAACCCAAGGGACATCTCGTTTCGATGACTAGGCAGGAACTCAGGGCCAATGCTAGTGCCTGCGGCCTTGTGGAGGGGGCGGGGGTGGGGAGTGGGTTGTGATCTAGCATTCTTCAGCTCCCTGGAACCACTGCTGTCTCCCAGGCCAAAAGAGCAGTCTGCATGGAGGACATCTGGAGTTGGGGAAGGCTGACTAATCCCAGCACTCTGGAGGCTGAGGCAGAAGGATCACAGTTTTGAGGGCAGCCCTACCTACAGGGCTAGAGTGTAGCTCAGTGATAGAGTGTGTACCTGCAATACACAAGGCTCTGCACCAGTACCATGTAGGGAGATCCTGTCTCAGAAAAATTTTAAATTTGCAAGGTGGTAGTAGAGCATTAATCCCAGCACTCATAAGGCCGAGGCAAGCAGATAGCTGAGTTTGGGGTCAGCCTGATCTACACATAGAGTTTCTGGACAGCCAGGTCTTAGTTCGAGGCCAGCCTGGTCTACAGAGTGAATTCCAGGACAGCCAGGGCTATACAGAGAAACCCTGTCTCTAAATAAATAAATAAAGTCTGGCAGTGGTGGTACACACCTTTAATCCTACCACTCCAAAGGCAAAGGCAGGGGTAGGCAGATCTTTATAAGTTTGTAGGCCAGCTTGCTCTAGGATAGCCAGGGATACACAGAGAAACCCTGCCTTAAAAAAGCAAAATAAAATAAAATAACATTTTAATTAATTTAAAAGTATTATTATATTAAATAAATGATTATATAATTTGCTAAATTATATTAAATTTTAAATTAATTTTAATTTTAAATTAATTAACTTTTGTTTTGTTTTGTTTTTTGTTTTTTTCGAGACAGGGTTTCTCTGTATAGCCCTCCATAGCCCTGACTGTCCTGGAACTTAACTTTGTAGACCAGGCTGGCCTCGGACTTAGAAATCCACCTGCCTCTGCCTCCGGAGTGCTGGGATTAAAGGATTAATTACCTTTTAATTTTTGTTAATTTATTCATTTCTAGTCCTGCAGGCCCCCAGAGCCTATGGGTCCCCAGAGACACACATTCATCTGCCTCTGTCACAGTCTATCCTTTAGTTTGGTTTCTTACTTTCTGAACCTGCTTTGGTTTTTGATTAGAATTTCTTTGGGAAGGGACATCAAGAGCAAGCCCTCAACCAGCAACAGTAGCCACTTTAGTAAGGAGGGCAGCTGTGTGTGTTTACTCCAGATTCCAGACTCAGAGAAAGCTAAGTTCTTTTAAAACATTAAACAGACTGATTCCGCAGTTCAGAGCCTTGGCTGCTCTTTCAGAGGAACCGGCTCAATTCCTAGCACCCACATGGTGGCACACACCCAGAAGTGACCCCAGTTAGTTCTTCAGGCCTCTGAGAGCAACAGACACAAACAGGCAACCTGCACACGGGCAAAACAGCCAGACACACAGGCACTTTTTTTTTCCTTCTTTTGAGACAGGTTCTTACTGTACGACTCTACTGGCTTGGAACTCAGTATGTAGACCAGGCTGGCCTTAAACCTACATAGATCCACCTGCCTCTGTCTCCTGAATTCTGGGCCTAAAACCACTGACAAAGACCAGTTCAACAAAAGTTTCAGGAGATACAGTGAGACCACAGCAAAGGGGATCCTGTTGGAGTTTTTTTTTTTTTTTTTTTTTTTTTTTTTTTTTACAGAGTTGCATAGAAGACTAAAAAATAAAAGACAAATAAAAATCATTAAATTAAGCCAGGCATGGCAGCACACACCCTTAGTCCCAACATTCAAGAGGCAGAAGCTGGAATCTATGAGTTTGATGGCAGCTTGGTCTATATAGTGACTAACAAGCTAGGTAAGGCTACCTAGTGGGACCCTGTCTCAAATAAACAAGCAAACAGACCAATCAATATTTCAAATAAGAATTTGTCAGTTTCTAAATAATGACCCCAGTAGAAATGTTAAGGAAACAAGTCAATTGTAGGCCTATGTTAGTCATGTTGTTGATTTTGTGATAAAATACCAGGACCACTGGGCGGGCGGTGGCAGTGCAGGCCTTTATTAATTACAACACTGAAGAGGCAGAGGCAGGCAGGTCGCTGTGAGTGTGAGGCAAGTCTGGTCTTCTAAGTGAATTCCAGGACAACCAAGGCTATACAGAAAAACCCTGTCTCAAAAAAAAAAAACAAATAAATACATAAAATAAATAAACAATAAATAAATAAAACACCACAACCAAGGCAAATTGTCAAAGGAAGACTTTATTTGAACTTCTGGTTCCAGAGAGATAAGAGTTCATCCCAGGGCTGGGGAGATGGCTCAGTGGTTAAGATCGTCGACTGCTCTTCTGAAGGTCGTGAGTTCAAATCCCAGCAACCACATGGTGGCTCACAACCATCCGTAATGAGATCTGATGCCCTTTTCTGGGATGTCTGAAGATAGCTACCATGTACTTACATATAATAAATAAATCTTAAAAAAAAGAAAAGTGTGCCATGCATGGTGGCACATGCCTTTAATCTCAGCACTCAGGAGGCAGAGGCAGGCAGATTTCTCAGTTCGAGGCTGGCCTACAAAGTGAATTCCAGGACAGCCAGGGCTATACAGAGAAACCTTGTCTCAAAAAACAAAACAAACAAACAAACAAAAGTGAAAAAAAAAAGAGTTCATCCCAGAAGGGAATTGTGACAGCAGGTGACAGACTTGGCAGCAAGAACAGCTGAGAGCCCATATCTTAAACTTCTAACAGGACACAGAAATCAAACTCAAAATGGCAAGTCTTTAAACTCTCAAAGCCCAGGCTGGAGAGATGGCTCAGTGGTTAGAGTCTGTACCACCCTTGTAGAGCAGCCCTGTCAGGCAGCTCATGATCACCTCTAAACCCTGCTTCAAGGATTCTGCCACCTACTTTTGGCCTCCATGAGCAGCTGTAGGTACATACAGACACATACACATATATATGCTATTTAAAAATAAAGTACAGCCGGGCATGGTGGCACACGCCTTTAATCCCAGCACTTGGGAGGCAGAGGCAGGCGGATTTCTGAGTTCGAGGCCAGCCTGGTCTACAAAGTGAGTTCCAGCCAGGGCTATACAGAGAAATCCTGTCTCGAAAAACCAAAAAAAAAAGTACATCTTTAAAACAACAACTCTCAAAGCCCATCTTCAGTGACAGACTTCCTCCACAAAGGCCACAGCTCGTAAGGCTACCAGCTAAGGACCAAGTATTCAAATGCTCGAGCTTGTTGGGGGCATGTCACCCAAGTCACCTTGGAGGAAGGAGTTGAGTATGGGTGATCTTCCTATCCAGCTTTCATCGCATCTTAAATGAATCTATTGTTTTGTCTGCACTACGAGGTCTGTGGGGCTGGGAAATATTTCACCAACACCAGAATGAGAAGAAACACAAAGACTGGTAGTGTCTGTGTCGTGTTCCCCATAAACGCAAGGAAAAAGAAAGGCATACAAACCAAACTAACCTGAAACCTGACTCTAACATATCTATGTACACTTCCATGCGAAAATGAGGGGAAATCGGGAGCTGTTATTGAAACATGATGCTTATGATTCAGATTTTTACTGATGGAATGTCTAGAGTCATCCAAAAAAGTTGATGAGTGTGATAATGAGAAATTCTCTTCCTTGGCAAGAATCAAGGTACAATTTGATACAGTTATGGCAGGATGTCTATACAGAATAGAAATATTAGCACAACTTATTATCAAACATTGTTTAGGGGAGAATAAGACGAAGTTAAAGTTCATACAGAAGCTGGGGAGGTGGTTCAGTGGGTAAGGATACTTGATGCAAAATCCCTAAGGACCTGGGTTCAAATCCCCAGCACCCATGTAAAAGCCAGGTGATTCTGCTCACAGCATTGTCAGGAAAAATCAGGCAGCCCCTGGGAACTCATTGGCCAGCTAATCGATCTGAAATGGCAAGCTTCGTGTTTAGAGGGAGACCTTGTCTAAAAAAATAAAATAGAAATAGGAGCTGGCTCAGTGGGTAAAAATACTTGCTGCATAATCCTGAGGACCTGGGTTCAGATTCCCAGTATCCACATGGTGGCTCCCAGCCATCTATTAGGATGCTCTATAGAGCAATGCTCTCTTCTATCTAGATTTTCTTCTGTTGTGCAGGTTTATATGCAAATAGAGTGCTCAGATACATACATAAATAAATTTAGGAAAACTAAATCAGGGGTATGGTTGTGCATGACTTTAATCCCAGCACTCAGGAGGTAGAGGCAAGTGTGTAAAAGTTATGTCTGGCTGGTAGTGGTGGCTCACGCTGGTAGGATTTGCTGAAGGAGGCAGAGGCAGGAGGATCACGAGTTTGAGGCCAGCCTGGGCTACACATTTAAAAAAAAAAAAGTTATGTCTGGTTCTGCCTCCTAGCCCCAGGCTCCCAGATATAAGACTCAGACTCAAAATATATTTACAAATACCTTGGCCACATAGCTAGGGTCTTCTCTGATTAGATTGTCACTTAGATAATCTAACAATTTCACCCTACACTCTGCCCCTGGCTGGTTACCTGTTCTCAGGTACCATGCGTCTGTCTCCTCACATCTTCCCAGGTGGATCTCAAGCTCCTGGCTCTATCCCAGAATTCTTTTTCTTCCTGGATGTCCCATGTTCTATATCCTGCCTACACCATAGGCTTTACAACTGATAAGTAGTGCATCTATACAATACACATGATGGATCTCACAATGCACAGGTGGAACTCTGTGAATTCAAGGTCAGTCTGGTCTATACATCAAGTTCCGGGACAGCCAGTCGACCAACCAGTCAGGCATGTTACAAGGGGGAAGCTTGTCTCAAAAACCCCACAAAGCAAAGAGGCAAGGTGGCTTCGTGGTTAGAGGCAAAGTGGCTTAACAGCACCCACTGAACTGCCCTGTGGAGGACTCTGAAGCAAAATGAGGACATGATCACCCCCAAACTTGGTAGATGATGATAAGGTCTGCATTGTAGCTGTGCAGGAGAGACTAGCCAGAGGCAGAAGAGCTCAGACCGAAAATGGCCAGAAGAATAGACTAGTCCATGAGAGGAGAGAGAGAAGGGAGGGAGAGCCAGAGAAGAAGAGGAGAGACAAGAGAGAGGACCAGGAGAGGGAGAAGGAACAAGAGGGCAAAAGAGGGTGGAGACAGGAGCAAAGAGCAGACTTGACTAGCCTGGAGTCTGGAGACTCACCTCCTCTGCCTTTAGGGTTATAAAAATATATGCATATGCGTGGTGGCGCACACCTTTGATCCCAGCACTCGGGAGGCAGAGGCAGGGGGATTTCTGAGTTTGAGGCCAGCCTGGTCTACAGAGTGAGTTCCAGGACAGTCAGGGCTATACAGAGAAACCCTGTCTTGAAAAACAAAACAAAAAACAAAAAAACAACAACAAAAAAAGCCACCACATCCCTATTTATTTATTTATTTATTTATTTGTTCATTTGTTCATTTGTTGTGATAGGAACCCAGTTCTTTGACCAAAGCTACACTTTCAGATCCTTACTCAGTAATTTCTTAAAAATTTTATTTTGCGCCATTATTGTTGATTATTTTTCTGAGCCAGGGTCTTGTTACATAGCCTAGGCTGGGCTGACACTAATAGCAACCCTCTTGCCTAAACCCATCCCATCCCCACCCCCACGCTGAGGTCACAGGCCTGGCCCATGCTCCTTGCCCTCCTCAGTTGCTTTAGATAAGGTTCCGGGGAACAAGCTGTCTAGAAAATAGTATGTTGTTTTCCTAAATACATTTACATATAAATGTTTTGGGGAATTTTACTTTGCAGAGAACTCAACCAGGGAAGGATCCTACATCCTCATAGGAATACTTACAAAAGAAAAAAGATGAATGCAGATGAAAAATAAACTAACGGCCCAGGGATGTGAAGATGGAGCAAAGAAATGGAGGGACCCATAAAAAATTGCAACAGAGGAGCCTTGAAAAGTAATTATGGGAATATTTATCTCTTCTGTAAATTCCTCTGGGTCTGGGGGAACAGCTCAGTAATAGAGCATGCTTAGCATGCAAAGGCCTTTGGTGTGAGCCTCAGCTTACGCACACAAGTTGCTTTTGTTGTTGATGGTATTTGAGACAGAATCTCTCTGTATAGCTCAGGTTGGCCTGGAACTCACTCTGTGGACCAGGCTGGACTCCTATTCAGTATATTGCTGAGGGTGACCCGGAGCTCCTGATCTGCCTGCTTCTGCCTCCCGAGAGGATTTCTACACCCAGCGCATTTCAGCTCTTAAAGGGATTTACTTACTTACTAGCTGTCAGGAAAAAAATCTGCAGGCAAAAATCTTATAAATCAATCTGTAGGGGGCTGGAGAGATGGTTCAGGTGTTAAGAGCATTGACTGTTCTTTGGAAGGTCCTGAGTTCAAATCCTAGCAACCACATGGTGGCTCACTGTAATGAGATCTGATGCCCTCTTCTGGGGGTGTCTGAAGACAGATACAGTGTACTTACATATAATAAATAAATAAATCTTTTTTAAAAAATCAGTCTGGCCGGGCGTGGTGGCGCACGCCTTTAATCCCAGCACTCGGGAGGCAGAGGCAGGCGGATTTCTGAGTTCGAGGCCAGCTTGGTCTACAGAGTGAGTTCCAGGACAGCCAGGGCTACACAGAGAAACCCTGTCTCGAAAAACCAAAAAAAAAAAAAAAAAATCAGTCTGTAGGGCTGGGATTGACTCAGTAGTAAAAGAATACGCTTAAGGGTCATAGGTCTGTTTAGTCCCAGCTAGATACTAGGCATGCACTTCATACTATGGTCTACATCTAGCCCTCTGTTTTCTGACACAGTGCATGACTGTGACCTCAGGTTGTTAACTGGAGATCCTTTTGCTTCAGGCTTACAGGTATGTGGCATGAAGCCTAGCAGACAGATTCATTCCATTGTGATTTCCAAGACGAAAACTAAATTTCAAACTTATTTTACTTAGACAGGTGTGGGGGTGCATGCCTTTGATCCCAGCACTTTAGAGACAGAAGCAGGCAGATCTCTCTGAGTTCAAGGCCAGCTCAGTCTACATAGAGAGTTCTAGGCCAACCAAGGCTATGTAATGATACCCTGTCTCAAAATCCAAAACAAAACACCCAACAAGATTTGCAGAAGTCCATTCTCTACCTCAACTGTGTGCATTCCAGGAACTGAACTCAGGTCATCAGCCTTGGCAGCAAGGGCCTCTACTAGTTGAGCCATCTGGCCAGCCTGCTGGTGTGTGTCTACATTCCCAAATGCTGGGGAAGCAGAAACAGACAGATCCCTAATTAGCAGGCCCCAGGCCATTGCAAGACAACAAAGAAAAAAACTAGAGGAGTTAGAGAGACGGCTCAGTGTGTAAAGTATAGGCAAACAGAAGGATTTAACTTGGGATCCTCAGAACTCAAGCAATGCCAGGCACATCCTAGTTTTCCTACAGTGAGATGGGAGGTGGCTACGGAAGAATTCTCCAGCTCACAGGACACTGGTATATGCAGTGGGAAGCAACAAGGAACCCTGCTCCAGACAGGTTAAAGGTACAAACCAACACCTGAGGTCATTCTCTGACCACACAGCTACCCTGGCAACATGTGTGCCCTCACCCCTCCCATTCACACAAGCTGGATAGGACCTACACACACACACACACACGCACACATACACACACACACACACACACACACACACACACACACACACTGGATATGACTTGAGGAGCAAGACCCAACCTAAAGTCATCCTCTTTTTTATTTTATTTTATTTTTTATTTTTTTGGTTTGCGAGACAGGGTTTCTCTGTATAGCCCTGGCTGTCCTGGAACTCACTTTGTAGACCAGGCTGGTCTCGAACTCAGAAATCCGCCTGCCTCTGCCTCCTGAGTGCTGGGAATAAAGGCGTGTGCCACCACACCAGGCCTTAAAGTCGTCCTCTTACTTCCTCATACATACACATGTGTACCCACATAAACACAAATATGCTGTATTAATTACTTTCTGGATGTTGTGACACAAGTAACAGGCAACCAAAGACAGGGTTGGTTTTGACTTATAGTTCCAGAGAAATAGAGCCTTTCCTGGCAGGGAAGACAAGACAATAGTGAGTGAAAGCATGACCTAGGGCCAGGCAGCTGGCTGGCCACATCCATACACAGGAAGCAAAGAGAGAGCAAGAAGGGGGCAGAGGCTGTAAAAGCTCAAAGCCTGACTCCAGCAACATACATCCTCCATCAGGCTACACACACACACACACACACACACACACACACACACACACACACACACACATTTTTTTTTTTTTTTTTTTTGGTTTTTCGAGACAGGATTTCTCTGTGTAGTCCTGGCTGTCCTGAAACTCACTCTGTAGACTAGGCTGGCCTCGAACTCAGAAATCCACCTACCTCTGCTTCCCAAGTGCTGGGATTAAAGGCGTGCGCCACCACGCCTGGCACACACACACATTTAAATACACACTTGCACACACATATGCACACATTCACACACACTCACACATTTGAATACACACTTGCACACACAGCCACACATAAGCAGATACATTCTCACACTCACACATTTAAATACACACTTGCACACACGTATGCACACATTCACACACACTCACACATTTGAATACATACTTGCACTTGCACACATAGCCACACATACACACATACATTCTCACATTCACACATTTAAATACACACTTGCACACACAAATGCACACATTCTCACACACACTCTTACATACTCACACTTTTTTTTCTTACATTCATTTTTTTTTAAAGATTTATTTATTATTATATGTAAGTACACTGTAGCTGTCTTCAGACACTCCAGAAGAGGGTGTCAGATCTTGTTAAGGATGGTTGTGAGCCACCATGTGGTTGCTGGGATTTGAACTCTGGACCTTCGGAAGAGCAGTCGAGTGCTCTTACCTGCTGAGCCATCTCACCAGCCCACATTCATTTTTTATTGTTATCTTTTTTTTTATGTGTACATGTGACTTTTATTTATTTTATTTTTTTTAATTAGGTATTTTCTTCATTTACATTTCCAATGCTACCCCAAAAGTCCACCAAACCCTCCCCCCCATGCTCACACTTGAAATAACTATTATAACAGAAATAGTTAATACAGAGCACTCTAGAAGCAGAAGCCAGTGATTCTCTGAGTTCAAGACCAGCCTGGTCTGTAGAGTGAATTACAGGACAGCCAGGTCTACACCTAAAGACTCTGTTTTCATTTTTGTTTTTGTTTTTAATGTTGTATGACCAGGAGCAAACCTGTCCTGCCCATTCTTGGAAATTTAAATAGTATCTTCCTTGAGCCTGGGAGCTCAAGAGAATTCTGGGCAACACAAGGAGACATTATCTTAAACAGACAAAAACATAAAACAAAATCAGGTACAACTTTTCCTAATCCTCAAAAACATGGTCAGCAAATTCAGCCCCTTGATTCAATTCATGACTGGCTCTCTGGTTGTATCTTATTTATTTATTTTGAGTTTCTGCTTAGCCTTTTTTTGGTAATTTTGGGTTTGTTGTTGTCGTTTGGGTTTTTGGTTTTGTTTGTTTGTTTGTTTTTAATTGTTTTTTTTGAGACAGGGTTTCTCTGTATAGCCCTGGCTGTCCTGGAACTCACTGTAGACCAGGCTGGCCTCGAACTCAGAAATCTGCCTGCCTCTGCCTCCCAAGAGATGGGATTGAAGGTGTGCGCCACCACTCCAGGACTTTTTGTTCTGGTTTGGTTTTTATTCTGTCATATATTACATCTCAACCACAGCTTCCCCTCCCTCCCCTCCTCCTAGCCTTTCCCAGCCTATTCCTTCCCTTCCCTTCCCTTCCCTTCCCTTCCCTTCCCTTCCCTTCCCTTCCCTTCCCTTCCCTTCCCTTCCCTTCCCTTCCCTTCCCTTCCCTTCTCCCTTCCTTCCTTCCTTCCTTCCTTCCTTCCTTCCTTCCTTCCTTCCTTCTTTCTGTCTTTCTTCGTTTTGCTTATGTATATGTGTGTTTTTTATGTGCATGAGTGTTTTGCCTGCATGTATGTATATGTAACATATGCGCTTCGAGCCTACAGAGTCCAGAAGAGAGCATCAGATCTCCTGAAACTGGAGTTACAGACTATTGTAAGCTACCATGAGGTTGCTGGTAGTTGAACTCAGGTCCTCTGTGAAAGCAACAAGTCTTAACCCATGAGCCATCTCTCCAGCCTTGTTTTGTTTTAGAGACTGTATCTTAATATGTGGCCATCTTAGACTATCACTGACTGGCCTCCAAATTACAAGTGATCCTAAAAGAGTAGTAAACTCAGTGCTCCAAGGTATGCTAATCATAAAACAGATAGCGACATTCCTCCACCCACCCGCTTCCTGGGTTCAAGGTGTGTTCATTCAAAGAAAGTCACCCTGACCCACCCTGACCATTGCTGGAACCTGCAATGCAAATGTGCTATCATTAGGGGCTCTTAGAAACTGTCTTGAGGGCTGGTGAGATGGCTCAGTGGGTAAGAGCACCCGACTGCTCTTCCGAAGGTCAGGAGTTCAAATCCCAGCAACCACATGGTGGCTCACAACCATCCGTAACAGAGATCTGACTCCTTCTTCTGGAGTGTCTGAAGACAGCTACAGTGTACTTACATATAATAAATAAATAAATCTTAAAAAAAAAAAAAAAAAGCTTAGTCCGGCCGGGCATGGTGGCGCACGCCCCAGGAGGCAGAGGCAGGCGGATTTCTGAGTTCGAGGCCAGCCTGGCCTACAAAGTGAGTTCCAGCCAGGGCTATACAGAGAAACCCTGTCTCGAAAAAAACCAAAAAAAAAAAAAAAAAAAAAAAAAAAGAAACTGTCTTGAGAGTTAACAATTACCAGGTACTCCTTGTGACACCTGTGACTTTGTACTTCCTTGTGACTCTTATCTGGTATTTTTGGTATTTTCCAACAACGCCCTTCCCACCTCCTTGAGTTGTGGTTTTTTCCTTTAAATACCCCCTTACTCAGCTACTCGGGGCGCCATGGTCCTCTACCCCTGCGTGGTGTATGACCATGGGCCCGAGAGCGCTCTTGAATAAAAATCCTCTTGCAATTTGCAGCAAGACCGTTTCTCATTGGTGATTTTGGGGTGTCGCCTCTCCTGAGTCAGAACGTGGGGGAGTCCTCACGTTGTGGGTCTTTCAATCCTCTTGCCTTGGGCTTCCTGTTTCTGGGGTAACAGTCATGTAGTCCCCTGTCAAGCTACTTTCTTTTTTTTTTTTTTTTGGTTTTTCAAGACAGGGTTTCTCTGTGTAGCCCTGGCTGTCCTGGAACTCACTCTGTAGACCAGGCTGGCCTCGAACTCAGAAATCCGCCTACCTCTGCCTCCCGAGTGCTGGGATTAAAGGCGTGCGCCACCACGCCCGGCGCAAGCTACTTTCTTTAAGGATCAAAGCCAAAGTCTTGTGTACACCAGACAAGCATTCTCCCATTGGGCTACATCCCCAGCCCATTTTTCACTTTTATTTAAGACATAGTCTTGCTGAGCTCCCCCAGGCTGGTCTGGAACTTGCAATTCTCCTGCCTCAGGTCTGTCATAGCTGGGATTACAATTATGCACCACCAGGTCCAAATCTTTTGCTGTTTAAACAAAGATGATAGGCAAGAACTGGAGAGATTGCTCATCAGTTAAGAGCACACAGTGGGGAGACAGTGGAGCACACACTGCTCTTACAGAGGACCTGAGTTAGGTTCCCAGTACCCACATCAAGCAGTTCACAGCAGCCTGTAACTCCAGCTCCAAGGGATCTGACATTCCTGTTTTTGGTCTCTAAGGGCACCTGCACTCACATACACATACCCATAATTAACCATAAAATACATCTTTAAAAAAAAAAATCTCAGGAGGCCATTATTTGGAATGGCTTCTGCACTAGGCCCTGACAGACTAGGCCAGACCAAAATGGAGTAACTCAAGCCTTGTGCCACAAAATCACAGGGAAGCTCTCACGAAGCAGATATTTTCCAAAACAGACTGCTTGTCCCTCAAAACAGGAGATGCCAGTCCACTTGAGTCAGCACAATAAGGAACTCCCAGGTTTAACCATTACCAAAAATAGCACAAACTAATCAGCATTTTTATTGTTTTGTTTCTTTGCTCCCATCTTACAAAACTTACTGTTTTCCCAGTCTGAACTCTCAGACCAACTCGCAGAATAAAAGCCAATTTGATCTATGACCAAGTTTGTTGCAATTTTGCCCTTTGATATAACCAGAGAACCTCAGCCAACATTCCCTGCCTTCCCATTGCCCCGGGGACACAGGTCAGAAAGCTCAGCCTGGGCTCCTGGCTCTGTACCCATGCCAACCTCTGGGCCTCCCAGTTTCTCCTCCAGTTCATGTTTTGCCACCTCTCCCTGAGCCCCCCAAGGCGTCTCAGTCTCCTCATCAGGACTGTCCTCTTCCCCCTCCAGGACAACCTGCCCTCCCTCACACCCCGTGCCACTGGGCTTTTCCAGCCGGGTGAGGCTTTCCCCCTCCCTCGGACTTACTTAAACTCTCTGCAAGACTTGGGACAGGCCCCAAAGGCCAAGATCACCTTGTGATTAAATTGCCATTGTCTCCATTAAGAACAAAGATAGAGTACGCAGGGGTGGAGGTGGGGCGGGGGTGGGGCTGCCTGTAATTCCAGCATTTAGGAGGCCTTGGCAAGATCAAGGTCATCCTTGGTTCAGTGTGAGGTCAGCTTGACTACCTAAGACCCTGTCTCAAAAACAAAAAACAACACAACACCACAGGACACAGCACAATACAACGACAACCAAACCTGTTAAAGCCCTGCAACATTTCAGAAGAGTCCTTGTAGAGTGTGTGTTTAGTACCTGTGAAGTCCTGGGATGTTTAACCCCTAACACTGTAGAACAGGAGAGAAAAGTATTTTGGGAATCAGATAATGGAGCTCAATTGGTCTTGTACTTGGCGGAGCACACACAAGGCCATGGGCTGATCCCCAGTTCTGAATAAGCCAGGTATGGTGACACATGCCTACACTCACAGCTCTTGGTAGTTGGAGAAAAAGACTATCAAAAGTTTAAGATCATCTCTGGCGAGTAGAGTCTGGGGACAAGCTGGGCTAAATGAGAAACACACAGGCACACACACGTGCACACACGTGTATACACACATACACAGAGCCAAGCTTCATGAGCATATGTGTTTTAAACACTTACCTTTATTTTACTTGCCTGTGTGTTTATCTGTGCACCACTAATGTGCCTAGATAGGTTTGTCTTTAATCCCAGCGTTTGGGAGGCACAGGCAGTCAGATCTCTATGAGTTCAAAACCAGCCCGCTTTACGTAAATTCAGTGGGAGATCATCTTGGCCAGAGGGCCACATGCCTTTAATCCCAGCCCTCCAGAGGCAGAGCCAGCTTGGTCTACAGAGCAAGTTCCAGGCCAGGTAGTTGCTTTCCTTGCCTTTCTCCCCCAGCCAAGTTCTTGAAGTTAATCTAGGCAGTGGGTGAGTGAATACTTTTGCTGGAGATGAATCTGGGCTTCACATCTGCCAACCGAGTGTGAGGCCTCTGAGCTACCCCATCCAAACTCCCCTCATCAGAGGAAAGTGAGAGCCCCAGCTAGGTCCTTGGGAGTCTTTCTGCCAAATCTAGAGGGCCTTCGTGGGGCCAGGTGGACTTTTTGCTCAAGGTGTGGTTCATAAAGTCCTTTCCCATAACAGCAGAGGAACAAACTAGCTCCTGTCCTGGCCTCTGATGCAGCCACCCTTGCAAGGGAGCCAGGCCTAAGCCTCACCCTATACCATGCCTTCTCTGTGATAAATGGCCAAGGGAACGAGGGGCCTCAAGGGACAAGCACAGTCACACATGGGTCTCTTCCTAAAGCCAAATACTACAGGCGTCTTGGAACCCAGAGGAAGAACAAACTGTCAGCAGAGGTATGTAGCTCTCCCCTCCCCTGAGCTGTTGCCAAGTGCCTCTGTGCACACACACACACACACACACACGCACACACGCACACACGCACACACGCACACACGCACACACGCACACACGCAGGATCGCCTTAAGTGCAGACCCTGCCATGCCCTGTATGGATCTTGGCTACTACGGGGGTTGGCAGTTCACATGGGGGACAAGCTAGGACTTTGCCTCTTTCCTAACTATTCCCAACTTTTAATTTACTAATGTATTAATTTATTTATTAAGAGGTGTGAGGCCGGGCATGGTGGCGCATGCCTTTAATCCCAGCACTTGGGAGGCAGAGGCAGGCAGATTTCTCAGTTCGAGGCCAGCCTGGTCTACAGAGTGAGTTCCAGGACAGCCAGGGCTATGCAGAGAAACCCTGTCTCAAAAAACCCAAAAAGAAAAGAAAAAAAAAAAAGGTGTGATGAGTGTGCAACATGTGTGTTTGCAGGTTTAATGTAAAGTATAAGGAGGCCAGAGGTCGAAGCCAGTATGTAGACCTGGCTGGGCCTTGAACTTACAGTAATCCTCCTGCCTCTGCTTTCTGAATGCAGGGATTAGTTTTGCTTCCTTGAGACAGGCTATACTGGTCAGGCTGTCCTCAGATTCCTGGCCTCAGGTGACTCATCTGCTTCCCCAGTGGCTGGAGTGATTGGTGCATTCCACTATGCCCAGCCCTTCTGTGCTCTGTTTTCCTTGTTCTTGTTATTGTGTGTGATGCTTCGGATCAAACTCAAGGCCTCTCTAGAGGATACCCAGGGAAGCTCAAGTTGTCATCCGGTGAATTTGTTTTCATTTGCTTGTTTTGGGAATTGTGTTAAAAATCACATTATTTATTTATTTATTTATTTAGTCTTGTTCTGGGGTGTGTGTGTGTGTGCACACACACAGGAGCACATGCAGGCTTGACAGTGTAGGTCAAAGGACAACTTGCACGATTCCCTTCTCTCCTTCCATCACGTGGCTTCCAAGGCATCAGTTTCCAGGGCACCTTTAAATGCTGAGTCACCTCACCTGCTCCATTTGTGTTTGACATAGGATTAGTCTAGGCCATGCAGCCTTTGAACTTCCCAGCCTCCTGCCTGAGCCTCCTGAGTGTTGGAACTGCAAGCCTGTGCCCAGAAGCCTAGCTCTGAGTTTATATTAATAAACACTGGGCTTCTTTGAGGTAGATCGCTTACCTAAGCTGTGGCTCCCACAACCTTCATCTGTCTTTGAACCTGCATCATGTGACTTTAGCTTTATTGTTTTGTTTTTCCCCTCTCTATGGAACACTTTAGTCTTTTTTTTTTTTTTTTTTTTTTTTTTTTGGTTTTTCGAGACAGGGTTTCTCTGTGTAGCCCTGGCTGTCCTGGAACTCACTTTGTAGACCAGGCTGGCCTCGAACTCAGAAATCCGCCTGCCTCTGCCTCCCAAGTGCTGGGATTAAAGGTGTGAGCCATCGGGCTGGTGAGATGGCTCAGCGGGTAAGAGCACTGACTGCTCTTCCAAAGGCCCTGAGTTCAAATCCCAGCAACCACATGGTGGCTCACAACCATCTGCAATGATATCCGATGCTCCGATGCCCTCTTCTGGTGTGTCTGAAGACAGCTACAGTGTACCTACATATAACAATAAATAAATCTTTAAAAAAAAAAAAAAAAAAAAAAAAAGGTGTGAGCCATCACGCCCGGCCACTTTAGTCTTTTACATTATAGTTGGGTTTTCATCCCGAGGAACCCATCAACTTATCAAGTTTGCTTTTGAGATGTGGTCTCATTATGTAGTCCTGGCTGGCCTGGACTTACCTGTGTGGACCAAGATGGTTCCAGAACCTTTAGCCTTCTTCCTGCCTTCCCAATAGTGTGTGCCACTTCACCAAGATCTCCTGTGATAAACCTATTATCTTCTTGAACTTTGATGCCTGAAGGTTTAGCATTCCTGTGTGGAATCTGGGCTCCCCCAGGGCATGGATCAGGCCGGCAGAGCACCTGTCCCAGTCTCTTACCCCATGACATCACTGATTTTTCCAGCTGCAGAGGTCGATAGACTGAGCCATGATGGAGCAGAGAGTTCCTGATAACCGTGCAGAATATCCCTGCTGGCCATGGGAAAGGACCTGTGCAGCTGTCTTCACTCACAGCAAGCATGGCTCCTTCTCCCATGCCCCGACCACAACTACCTCGAAATTAGGGAATGGTAGACCCTGTCACCTGCTCCCGATGACACTCTGTTCCCACAGAGCAAATGGATTCTGTCCAGTGGCTCTCACGAGGAACTTGCATGGTGTGTGGATGCCCTGGGCAGCTCCAGTTCTCTGCAGGGACGATTATTCAGTGAGCATATTGGGAGCAGGGCATTTCCTATTAGTACTGAGTTCTTTGTTTGTTTGTTTGTTTGTAATATATTTATTAACATATTTTATTCCTTTTTATATGTCAGTACACTGTCAGTGTCTTCAGACACACCAGAAGAGGGCATCAGATCTCATTACAGATGGTTGTGAGCCACCATGTGGTTGCTGGGATTTGAACTCACGACCTTTGGAAGAGCAGCCGGTGCTCTTAATCACTGAGCCATCTCTCCAGCCCTATTCCATTTGTTTACATCTCAAATGATATCCCACTTCCTGGTTACCCCCTCCACCAACCACCCCATCCCACATCTGCCCTATCCTCTCCCTTTTGCCTGTATGAGTGTGCTCTCCCACTCACCTACACTCTCCCGCTCCACTAAAAATTTTTATTTCTGTGCCTGTTTCGTGTCTGCAGGTGTCCATATACATTTGGATCCTTGCGACACAAGAGTCCAGTGGACCACCCCCACCTCCCAAGCTGGAGTCACAGGCCACCTAACGTGTGCTGGGAAATGACCTTGGGCCCTCTTGAAGAGGAACAGGTGCCCTTAACCACGGAGGAGACATCTCTCCAGCCACCCCAAATACATTTCTTTTTAAGCTTCTAGGGGCTGGAGAGATGGCTCCAAGGTTAAGAGCACTGACTGTCCTTCCAGAGGTCCTGAGCTCAATTCTCAGCAACCACATGGTGGCTCACAACCATCTGTAATGAGATCTGATGCCCTCTTCTGGTGTGTCTGAAGAAAGCAATGGTGTACTCATATACATAAAATAAATAAATAAATCTTAGCCGGGTGTGGTGGCACACATGGCCAGCTGAGACCCTGACTTTTTAATTATTATTATTTTATTTATTTATTTATATTCCAAAGGTTGCCCCCTTCTCGGTTCCTCCCCTTCGAGTTCTTCACCCCAGTCCCCAGTCCCCTTTATGTCTGAGAGGGTGCTCAACCACCTCTCACCTCACCCAGGCCAGTATCTTCCTTTCCTGGGGCATCAAGTTTCTACAGGATTAGGTGTATCCTCTCCCATGGAGGTCAGAGAAGACAGTCTCTGCTACCTATGTTCTGGGGGTCACAAACCAGCCCATGTATGCTCTTTGGTTGGTGGCTTAGTCTCTGGGAGCTCTGAGGGGTCCACATTAGTTGATACTCTTGCTCTTCCTATGGGGTTGCCATCCCCTTCAGCTCCTTCAATCCTTCCCTAACTCTTCCATAGGTGTGATGGTTGGAATTTGCTTGGCCCAGGGAGTGGCCCTATTAGGGGGTGTGGCCTTGTTAGAGTAGGTGTGTCACTATGGGTGTGGGCTTAAGACCCTCACCCTAGCTACCCGGAAATCAGTCTTTCACTAGCAGCCTTCAGATGAAGATGTAGAACTCTGAGTTCTGCCTGCACCACGCCTGCCTGGATGCTGCCATGTTCCCGCCTTGATGATAATGGACTGAACCTCTGAACCTGTAAGCAGCCAGCCCCAAATATATGTTGTCCTTTATAAGACTTGCCTTAGTCATGGTGTCTGTTCATAGCAGTAAAACCCTAACTATAACAATAGGGGTCTCTGACCTCAGTCAATGGTTGGCTGTAAGTATCTGCATCTGTCTCAGTCAGCTGCTGGTAGAGCCTCTCAGAAGACAGCCATGCTAGACTTCTGTATGCACCCACAACATAGCATCTCTAGCAGTGTCAGGGTTTGGTGCCTGCACATGGGATGGATCTCAAATTGGGCTGGTCACTGGATGACATTTCCTTCAGTCTCTGCTCCACTTTTGTCCCTGCACTTCCACCATTCCTGACCTCAAGCTGCACTACAGAGCAATAGTGATAAAAAACACATGGTATTGGTACAGAGACAGGTAGGTTGATCAAGGGAATAGAACTGAAGACCCAGAAAGAAACACACACTTATGGACACTTGATCTTTGACAAAGAAGCCAAAACCTTTCCAGAAAGCTTTCTTTTTGTGGCAAAAAGAAAGCATCTTCAGCAAATGGTACTCGTCAAACTGGCAATCTGCATGTATAAGAATGCAAATTGTTTCATATTTATCACCTTTTGCAAAGATCAAGTCAAAGTGGATCAAGGACTTCCACATAAAACCAGATACACTGAATCTAACAGAAGAGAAAGTAGGAAATAGCCTTGAATGCATTGGCGCAGGGGAAAATTTCCTGAACAGAACACCAGTGGCTCAGGCTCTAAGATCAACAATTTACAAACAGAACCTCAGGATACTGAAAATCTTCTGTAAGGCAAAGGACACTGTCAATAGGACAAAGCTGCAGCCTGCAGACTGGGAAAAAACAATCTTCATTAACCCTACATCCAATAGAGGGCTAATATCCAAAATGTACAAAGAATTCAAGAAATTAGACTCCAAAACACCAAATAACCCAATTAAAAAATGAGACCCTGATCAGGCAGTGGTGGTGCACGCCTTTAATCCCAGCACTCTGGAGGCAGAGGCAGGTGGATTTCTGAGTCTAAGGCCAGCCTGGTCTACAAAGTGAGTTCCACGACAGCCAGGGCTACACAGAGAAACCCTGTCTCGAAAAACAAAAAAACAAAACAAAACAAAATCTTGAGAATGGAATTCAGGTCCTAGCAAGAACTGCGAGTGCTCTCAACCACTGAGCCATCCCTCCAGCTCCCCTTACTGTATGTTTAATTCTACGAATGTCTGAGGGTTTGTGTATGGGAAGTGCAGGTGCCCAGTAGAAACATCAGAAACCCTGGAGTTACAGAGGGATTGGAGTTACATGTGGTTCTAAGCCACTGTGTGGATGCTGGGAACCAAACCCAGGTCCTTTGCAAGAGCAACCAGTGCTCTTAGCCGCTGATGAGCCACCTCTCCAACCCCTGTTGTGACACTTGAATGTTACTAGTCTGTTGTTTTTAAATGTGTTGTAAAGTATTCTGCTGTCTGAACCTTTGTTGGGCCCCAAAGCTATGCAGTTAAACATTTTTTGTTTTGTTTTGTTTGTTTGGTTGGTTTTTTTGGTTTTTTGAGACAGGGTTTCTCTGTATAGCCCTGGCTGTCCTGGAACTCACTTTGTAGACTAGGCTGGCCTCGAACTCAGAAATCCGCCTACCTTTGCCTCCCGAGTGCTGGGATTAAAGGCGTGCGCCACCACGCCCGGCTAGCATCCGTTCTTAGATAACACCCAGAGCTGGCTTTGAAGGAAAGGAGAAAGAAAGGAAGAAGAGGGGCTTGGAGAGATGGGTCAGTGGTTAAGAGCACTGACTGCTCTTCCAGAGGTCCTGAGTTCAATTTCCAACAACCACATGGTGGTTCACAACCTCTTCTGGTGTGCCTGAAGAGAGCTACAGTGTACTCCCATACATAAATAAATCTTTTTTTTTTAAAGATTTATTTATTATATCTTAAGTACACTGTAGCTGACTTCAGACACACCAGAAGAGGGCATCAGATTTCATTATGGTCGGTTGTGAGCCACCATGTGGTTGCTGGGACTTGAACTCAAGACCTCTGGAAGAGCAGTCAGTGCTCTTAACTACTGAGCCATCTCTCCAGCCCATAAATCTTCTTTTTTTTTTTTTTTTTTTTTTTTTAAGGAAGAGGCCGGGCGTGGTGGCGCGCGCCTTTAATCCCAGCACTTGGGAGGCAGAGGCAGGCAGATTTCTGAGTTCGAGGCCAGCCTGGTCTACAGAGTGAGTTCCAGGACAGCCATGGCTACACAGAGAAACCCTGTCTCAAAAAAAACAAAAAAAAAACAAAAAAAACAAAAAAACAAAAAAAAACAAAGGAAGAAGAGCAGGAAAGAAAGGACCGAGTGGTATAAAGCCAGAGTGAAAGCCCTGGGAATGGAGGAGCCTGCTGGAGAGGTGATTCACAGGAGCTGGAGAGAGCACAGGCTACTGAGCTGTGAGCACCTACTTGGTGGCTCGTGACAGGTACAGCTTCAGTTTCAGGGCATCTGGTCCTTTCTTCCTCAGGCATCCGGACAGACGCATGTGGTGTGCACACATACAAAACATCCAAACACACTGGATAAAATAAATAACTGTTAAAACCTGAGAAGTCAGGGTTGGCAACATGGCTCAGCGGGTAGGAGCATGAGCACCGACTGCTCTTCCGAAGGTGTTGAGTTCAAATCCCAGCAACCACATGGCGGCTCACAACCACCCGTAATGAGTAGCTCGTCTGAAGACAGCTACAGTGTACTTATGTATAATAATAAATAAATCTAAAAACAAAACCAAACCAAACTGGAGAAGTCCTAGCCTGAGGGTGCAGCCTGTGATTCTGGCATTCAAAGGACGAAGCAAAAGATCACTTGAGCCCAGACAACACAATAAAATTGGGGTGGGGGTTGGGTGGGGGAATAAAATTAATTAATTATTTAAAGGGGCTTGCAAAATTGCTCAGAGAGTAAAAATACTTGCTGCACAAACCTGACAGCTAAAATATTTCCTTTTCTTTTCTTTCTTTCCATTTCTCTCTTTCTTTCCTTGTTTTTGTTTTTGTTTTTGTTTTGAGACGTGATCTCTCTACCATGGCTATCCTACCAAACTGGCTTCAAGCTCACAGAGATCCGTCTGCCTGTCCTCTGAGTGCTGGCATTAAAGGCCTGGGCAATGCCTGGCTGACAACTAGAACTGGATTCCCAGATCCCACTGTAGAAAGAGAAAATCGACAGCTTTGACCGCCACGCTTGCCCTGTGGACCATATATCCAAGTTTCTCACACACAAACACACACGTATAATAATAATAAATAAAACTAAAGTGAGTGGATGGGACTGGAGAGCTGGCTCAGGGGTTGAGAGCAGAGTAGGTCCTGCTCTTGCAGAGTCCCCAGCTTTGCTTCTTAACATCCATATAGGGCAGCTGACTGTTCATTCACCTCCAGGGGATCTATGCCTCTGGCTCCTACACTTCCTCATACACCTGTGTACAGTCACATGCATATGCACAGACACACACACATAGAGACACACACAACACAGACATGCACATGAGCACACACACACACATACTCAAGTACATGCATGTATACCCCTCCACAGACAGAGACACACACATTGGGTACACACACATGTATACACACAGACACACACACACATATACACTCAGACACACACATGGGCATACACACAGACACATACACACATAGACACACACATGAGCACACACACATAGATACACACATATATACACACATGGGCACACATGAGCACACAGACACACACACACATGGGCACACACATACATACACAGACACACACACTCAAGCATGTGCGCATGTGCCCACACACACACGCTCCAACCCTTCTCACTGACCTTGGCACTGATTTTCTTTGATGATTCATGAGAATATGCTTATACCCAAAGATCTCATTCCCAAGTGAACCCCATAAACCAGGTGTGGTTGGACAAACCTGTAGTTCCGGCCCTCAGGAAGTGGGATGGGGCTGAGTCAGGGGAATTCCTATGAATTTAAGTTCAGTCAGAGGTATAGAGTGAGGTCTAGGACATCTTTTGCTACAGAGCACATTTGAGGCTAGTCCAGTCTACATAGCAAGTTTTAGACCAGTCAGGGCTATCTATATAGGGAGACCTGTCTCAACAACAACCAAGAAGCAAATAAAATAAAATAAAACAAAATAAAATAAACACAAAGAAAAAAATAGGAAATGTATATATACACGTATGTGTATATATGTGTATGTGCATGAAAACGACCTCTGTAACCAGTGTAATAAAATTTAGAATAAATAAAGTATTAGCTCACATAATTGTTAAACTAGGAGAAACAGCCTCAGGCATAGCTGGATCCAGGTGTCTGAATGACGTCAGCAGCAGCTGCTCCCTGGACTCTGTTTTCTTTAGCTGTCCCTCTGTTCTCAAACAGGCCGAGCCAAATTCTTTGTTACCATAAACCCTAGGCCAAACCAGAGCCTGATCTTCCCTGTCTTCAGTGACAGCCACGACCTTTGTCCTCCTTTCTTCATTCCCAATCTTCAAACAGTGATCTATTTTATAATTTTTGAACATGTATTTATCTTGGTGGCAAGTATAGAAGGCAGAGGACAATTTTAGGGACTCAGTACTCTCCTTCTACTGTGTGTCAAAGGTCCCAGGGATCAAACACAGGTCACCATCAGACTTGGCTGAAAGCCCCTTTAAGCTGCTGAGTCATCTGGACACCCTCACAAAGAGATCTAACAAAGTGAATCAGATCTTATGACAACACTGCCCCAGACACACACACACACACACACACACACACACACACACACACACACACACACAATTTTATTAAATTTATTTTTTATTTTAAAGGCAGGAGTCCTTACTTACATATAATAAATACAGTGTACTTACATATAATAAATAAATAAAAAAAAAAAAAAAAAAAAAAGAAAACTTGCTGCAAAGCAGGATAGATGGTTTTGAATTTCTGATCCACCCAAATTTTGGGATTACAGGTAAAGCTTGCTTTTCCTTGGTTTGCATTTCTTTTTTTTTTTTTTAATTAGGTATTTTCCTCATTTACATTTCCAATGCTATCCCAAAAGTCCCCCATACGCTCCCCCCCCAATCCCCTACCCACCCACTCCCACTTTTTGGCCCTGGCATTCCCCTGTACTGGGGCATATAAAGTTTGCAAGTCCAATGGGCCTCTCTTTCCAGTGATGGCTGACTAGGCCATCTTTTGATACATGTGCAGCTAGAGTCAAGAGCTCAGGGGTACTGGTTAGTTCATAGTATTGTTCCACCTATAGGGTTGCAGATCCCTTTAGCTCCTTGGGTACTTTCTCTGGTTTGCATTTCTTTTGCTGTTTGTTTTTCTTTTGCCACCAGTTCACTGCTAATTGTGTTGGGCAGCCTGGAACTCACTTAAGTAGTCTAGACTTGCTTTGAACTGGGGATCTCCAGGCCTCTACCCCTCCTCTGCTCAAAACATTCCAATAGCTTCTCACTATAAAATCCGAAGGCCTCCATGGCGCGGCATCTCCTCCCTTCCACTCCCTGTACTGTCTTTCCTCCAGTGTGATGGGAGTGTCCCTCTGTTACTGGCGTATAACTCCTCCCCTTCACTGACAACTCAATTCTTCTGGACAGATC